>NW_008348865.1:233471-284594 GCF_000622305.1 Nannospalax galili
AGAGTTCCAGTCATTCAGGGTATACGACCCTTCCCAGTTACTGTGACGTCCTTGCATCTTGGAACAGCATTGTTAAATGATTGACAGCGACCACCAGGAGTAAGACACTTCAGAGAGAGCAGTCGAGGCTGCTGAGACTGTGCTCAGACTGGGGAGGAAGCCAGGCCTGACTGAAAATTCACTGAAAGTTGGTGGGTTCTCCCTTCTCTGAAAAGCCCTTGCTGCTTTAGAGCCCAAATCCTGATTCAGGCACTCCACCTCCCTTTCCAGGGAGCCAGAAGGCAGAGAGAAAAGACCATTCTCCAGTTTGGAAAACTGGGGTGCGGTCTCTTTGCTTGAGATGGGGAGAGTGTAGTAAAGAGAGATGGATGGTTGGGGTGGAGTGCATCCCTAACAGTAAAGTGTTATTTACTGAGTAGTGGGGTTTAGACATGGAAAATAAGGAAGTCACTCCAGTACGCCCTGGGCAGAGCTGAGGATGTGTGAATTATTTGGGGACTGGCCCCACCTCACAAATGAGTGAGTTGCTGACCAAGCTTTTCCTTGGGGCTGGGGCTCCCTTAGGGCCACAGATGTTAAGGGAGGGCATAGATACAGAAAACCCTATTCAGCTAGATGGCTACTTGGCAGGTCTGTGAGCAATCAGGGCTCGTTTCTGTTTAATGAGGGCCAACACTGACCCATAGGGTGACAGAACCTCAGACAGGCCTTGGATGACTTAAGCCACAGAACTGTCCTACGGACATAGCGAGGTTTGAAGATGTGTCTGGATCAGTCCCTAAGCCAGGGGCAGTGGATGGGGCATGACCTTTCCCCTGGTGGCCTAGAAGCCTCCCTCAGGGAAAGTCTTCCTCAGGGCTAGTCCTACCTTCTGTAGGCCTCACAGGCAGGTCCCACCACAAATTTGGAGTGCTAGTGTGCCCTCACTGGCCTCCTACTCAATTGATATTTTTACCGTTTCTGAATGGTGGGGGAAAGGAAACTAAAGTCAATGAATGCAGCTGAAGGCAGACTTCCCCGACTTGGGAAGCCAGTGTAGGAGTCGAAGCAAAGAAACTTTTCCCAGGCCTTTAAGGGACTGGATACCTCCCACCCTGGTTGGGAGACTACACTGGCTGGAACAAGTGACTCTTGTCATCTACGCAGCTGACCGTTGGGTGGCTGGCTGGTATCTGAGGCCAGAGAAGCTGGGGAACAGAATTTAGCTTTTTTTGAATGGGGTTTTTGCAATCCTTATGCTATAACTGTTTCTTAATGGTCTGGGCAGAGCTCTGGGTATCCTTTGGTTCTGTTATGAACACGTGTGTGTGCCCTTCCATGCTTAGGCCTAAGAAGGCTTACCAAGAATGAAGCGATTTTTTTTTTCTCCCAAGAAGCAGTTAGACAAAGTTCTGGCCCTGTTTGGGGTGAGCTAGAGACTTACTGACCTTGGCATGGTTGGTTTTGGCCTCTGAGAGAGGACTGATGAATTTCTGATGCACATTTCAGTTTTTCGGATCAGTTTAGTTACTAGGCCTTTATTTCGTGTTTGGTTTGTGAGAAGCATTTGGCTGAGATTAGAAGTAAGTGTGTGTGTGTATGTGTGTATCTGTGTTTGTGTGCATGATCTGTGAGTCCGAGGTATATGCGCATTAATGAGGCCCAGTCACCCATCACAGAAGAATGGCCCTGTTTCCATTTACAGAATGGGAAGAGGGAGAGAGTGGCCTCTCAGCCATCCTCTGTTGGAGAGAGACTAGTTTCTTAGCACCCCAGCCTCCCAGAGCCTTGGAGGTGGCCACAGAACTCAGCCTCCTCTGGTACCCCGATCCTGGGACCCAAGAAGTTTCCAAGAGCAACAATTCTTACTAGACTGGGAGTTGAGCTCCGAGGTGGACAGGATGCCCCCAAGTCTTAGGCATCTTATAGCACTTTGCAGCGCCGTCCAACCTACATCCTGCTGCTGTCACAAAACAGTGGTGATGGTAGACTGTGGACCCCTGTGCATGTATGTAACTTTCCAGAAATGCATGGGTCGGCTTCCAAAGAAGGAACCAAATGCCTGCCAAGGTCTTGCAAGCAGGGAAAAAGAAAAATATAGCTGACTGGCCTAGAGCCTTTCTTTCTGAACACCAGGTTCAAGCGGTGGGACACTCGAAGGACAGAGGATCGAGTGTCCTGTGGATGGTGGGTGCGCCATCTCCTGCCCCCCTCTTTGTCCTGTCTCTCAGACGATGGGTAAAAATCTCCACATTTTAAAGCCCATCACTGCCACAAAGCCAGGTCTGGGCGATGACAGTTCTTGAGCAAACATCTTCTTGAAGCCTCCCGGCTCCACGTTTGCTTGGATTCCCACACATCACTTTCTGTCTTTGCAGGGCCAGGCCTGGATGGGCTGCTTTTGGCACTGTGCCAGGCTTCAGTGAACTGTAGGCTCCGAGGAAGCGAGTGTTTGAGGGATGAGAACACAATTTCTGTTTTTATGTGGGCCCGTTAAAGTCTAATGGACATCGGTCTCTCGCCTTAAATTCGGAGAGGGTCTTTATCTAACCCTTAAAACCAGAGTCATACCACTAAATCTCCCAGGGGCTTGTCTGGTGGGCTGTGCAGGGTGGGGGGACATACCTGTTACCTTCTTCAGCTGTGATTATGACATTTTGAGGCTCCTGGTCTATAAGGGAAAATTTATGGGCCAGGCAGTGCCACAAGACAGCAGCTGGGGGCGCGTGGCTGGTAGCAGCGACTCTGGAGGAGCCCGAGGCCCAGCACCCACTACAGCCTCACATCTCTTTAATGAATTAATCTAGCAGTAGTTATTTTAGGAATCCAAGGGAAAAAAGGCTGGAAGATTTAAAAGAAAAAAGAAATTTTGAGAAAAAAGAGAGAAAGTGCAGCTTTTTGAAGTTTGAACTGACTTGGTGTGAGATGCTGTGGGAACTGTGCGGGTCGGTGCCATGAGGCTGGAGGTGGCCTGAAGCCCGCCCCGACTCACCTTGTGTTCTCACTTCTCTCTGGAGGAGAATATTCCCTTAAGAGTGGCAGAGGTCAGGACACCCAGACTCCTCCGCGTAGTGTGTTTGGAAGTATTGTTTACAGTACTCTCACTTTTCAAATCTAGAGAAACTTGATTTAATGGGAAAATAGCAGTCTTGCCATCTTGGTGTGTTTGCTTAGTGTTTAAAAATAGTTTGTTTTGATATTCCGAATTTCATCCTATCCCGGTTTGTTTGTTTGATGGAGGCGTGCGCGCGTGCTGGGGCGTGTGAACCATTCACACTCACGTCTCTGGCGTATGCAGGGGGTGGTTGGATGGCTACAACCACACAACCAAAAGACAATGGTGATTTTGAAGCTGGCAAGAGGGAGCCAGAACATTTGCTTTTGACGTAAACCATCATGGTCTTTCCTCATCAGCATTCTTCTCCTACCCAGAAGTATTTATTTCTTCCTTTAAAAAGGAATTGGGGCCTGTTTGCTGAGTCTCCCTCTGAACAGCTTTTCAGGGGATACAGTAAATGTGTTTGAGAGCGATCTCAGTGCTCAGCCTAGGTGTCCCAGTACTAATGGTAGTGGGGCCTATTACAGAGAGAAGAAGATTGTAAATGGCTTATGCAGAGAAGCCATTTAGATAAAAATGCAATTTTCCCTTCTGCATAGAGTGCTAAGAATTAATAGCACATTCCTTCTAAATGGGTATTTTCATATTATATTTTTCCCCTAATGAAATTCTTTTCCCAAACAGGAGCCAGTTTCATATGGACTTGAGGGTAGAATGGACGTGTTCTGTGGCCAGCAGACACAGTACCCAACCCTTCCCTGCAGCCAGCCCTTCCCTGCCTGTGCTGGGATTTCTAGACTGGAGAGCTGGCAAGCCTGGGGGCTGCTGGTACGTGTGTGTTGTGTGTATGGCGTGTGCATAGGCTGAGAGAAAGGAGGAGGTCTTGTCTGCCCATGTGTTGGGGTTCCTTTCTTTTCTTTAACTTTGGGGTATTTTGTGATTTCAAATGCTTAGAGCAATTAGTCCTGAAGTTTGAACTTTGTAGTCTGGGCCCTGGCCTGTCCCTTGAGAGGGGCTTCACCTCCCCAGCTCAAGGAGTTCCCATGGTTCTCCCTGGCTCAGTGTGCCATGGGCAGGCCAGCTCCTCCTATGTGAGAACTGGGAAGGAAGCTGTTTTGTTCTGAGCACCCAGCAGAGGCAGCTCTGGGGCCCAGCCCACATGGCAAGGCTGGGAAGAAGTGGAAACTTAGAGTTTCTAAGAAGGCTGACTGCATGCAGCCAGACATAGGTTAGGGTGGCTCATCGTGGAGTTTGAGACTTGGTTTGCTGGCCGCCTTGGCGACTTAGGTTATTAGATTGGGCAGTGCTGGTGCTGATGACGAATACCCAAGAGCGCCTGCTTGTAATTTCCATAAATGGGGCTTACATGAAGTTTTAGATAAAATTCTAGAATGAGAGAAACCTATTCTTATTTTTATGTTCCTGCCCTAAAGACATTTTTCCAGTGGAGAACTACAGCCTAGAGAGGGCAAAGAACTTGACCAAAGTCACACAGCACACAGAGACTGTAAGTGAAAACCGACTGTAACTGAGTCTTGCCTGTTCCTCACCGGGGAGCTAGAGGATCTGATGTCATCCTTCTAAGCTTTGCACAGATCAAAGTCAGAGCTTCTTGGACCAGAGGTTTCCAAACCTTTCTAGAAAGCCCCAGGACACCATCCCCTGATGGCCCTTGGCCCTTGCTCTCTTCCCTTTGTGGGTGGGTCTGGGGAAGCCATGGTGGTGTCTCGTCCCTCCAGATGAGAGGACCACAGCTCTCTAGCTCTTCTGAGCTGTGTGATCTTAGCCACTTCCTCATCCCTGTCTGACATATTTGTCACAGAAGGAAAAACAGGGAAAGGAGCACTTTTCCCATAGAAGCACTGAAGACCAAGTAGGATGATGGTGGTAGAGGTTTTGACCAGGCTTGGAGCCAGACCACATGGGCTCCAATCCCAGCAACTGTCTTTTCTATCCTTGTGACCTTGGGCAGGTCACTCAACCTCTGTGCGCTTCCGTTTTCTCATTGGTGAAGAGGCTAATAACCACCTTTAGCAACTTGATTCTCAGTGGCCTGCCTGGTCACACCATCAGCTTTTTATTGACTGCCTACTCTGGTGTGTGAAACCTTCATGGACTTACAAAGTACACTAGGCATCACTTTGGCTGTTCTCCTATGTGAGGGTTGGGGAAACTGAGGTATGTCACAGGGTGGCAGAATAGGAACACAGAAGTTTTCTTTTCCTACTGAGAACAATCCTGGCTTGGGAGCCAGGTCCCTGGTGTGCATGAGTAATGGTCATCCTTCTTGTTGGAGGAATTCATGAGCTACCCCGACCTTAGCCTCCCAGCTCTGGGCTAGGAGCCAAAGTCAGTCATAAACAGTCTGGGAGCTGTCAGTGGACTCGCAAAACCCTAGTGTTTAGCACCTCAGGTGGGGCCTGGACAACCTGCAGTTTGGGTCTGAACAGAGAGTGAGCTGGGGGCAGGGTGTTAACAGGGAGTGGGGTCCTGGCCCCTGAGAGATTTGGGTATGAGGAGTTGGCAGGCCTGGGTCAGATATGCATGTGCTGTGTGACTTCAGACAGGTGTTCTTCCTCTCTGAGCATCAGTTCCTTTCCCTGTAGACAGGTATAACCCTGTGGTCCTCTCAGGAGTGACCCTGGGCTGCACAGCATGGTGGTCGCAGAGAGCACAGGGCACAGAATCCAAAGGGAAGCCACAGTTCTCTGACCCTCAGCCCAGTCATACCTCTTCTCCAAGCTTTAGTGTTTTTGGCTACAAACTGGACTGCAGTGGTGGCCTCCCCTGGGTGATATCCCCCTAGAGAATGCTGGGCAGCATCTAGAAACAGCTCTGGTTGTTAACAGAGTCAGGCTGTTCCTGGAGGCTACCAACCATCCTACCAAGCACAAGGCGCCTGTTCCTCTAACAAACAAATACATTGTTCAACCCTACCTGACAGTACTGCCCAGGAGTCTGGAAACTCCCAGACATAGTGAGTGGTCAGGGTTAGGTCCAGAAGAAACATCCAATCATTCAGCAAAGACCAAGCCCTCACACCCTGCAGCAGGACACTGTTACAAGTGCTGGGATATGACAGGGAAGCCACAGGGAACAAGGGCCCACTGTGGTGCAGCCTGCCTTCTAGGGGAGGGACAAGTTCACAGATAGCAAAAAGGCAGCGTCACAGGGTGGGCCAGGCTGGGAATTTGAAGGGACATGTGGGAATCTGTAGCCTGGGCTGTAAGAGGCCTTGTCGATGGTGGGGACAGTGACCAAGACCTGGATGGGGAGGAAGAACGACACAGGCATTCTGGTGGAAAATTGAAGGTCTGATTTGAGGTGTATGCTGATATCTGTGGTGTAAACACTCCTAAGTCTATGATTCAGCCACAGAATTCCTGGATCTGTAATGTAGGCTCCTGTCTCCTGAATCCACCAGGCCCAACTGTGCAGGAAGGGCATTGGACAAGCCAACAGCGGGGTCAAGGTTTATGTGGCAACTGGGCACAAGGAAGGGATACCCTGGGGACAGAGTCCCAGGAGAGAGAGGTAGCAGCCACTCAGCACTTGCAGGTCTGATGGGAGCTGGGGAGGGTACTCAGCACTGGAAGGATGCCATCTGATGCCATTCTAGTTATGCAGTTGACAGAGGTCTGGTTTGTCTGAGGCCAAAGTATCCCAGAAAGCGTGCACAACTTCCATAGGGTGAGGTCCCTCTGTGGAGGCAGAAGCTCTTTCTGTACCAGGCCATCAGTTAGGACAGGGGCTGTCCCCACCACCTCCAGGATGATGAGGGGGCACCAGGGTGGGGCACAGCCTGCCTCAGGTGGGGTGTGGGATGTCTGTGCTCTTCTGAATTTATGTGCCAGCCCAGAGCGCCTGCTTCCTCCGTTGCTGAGCCATTGTTTGAGGCCCTCGGGTCGTCCCACAGGAAGGCACAGGCTCCACCCGAGGAGGCAGGCAAAGCAGGGCCTCTGGGCGACTGGTCTGGTCTCCACTTTCTGGAAGCTTTTCTTTTGCTCACACACTGTAGGACAGGAGCACCTGCAGGCCAAGCCCCAGTTCACAGATGCGGAAACCGAGGCTCAGAGATGGAGTGTTTGCTGCCCAAGACCACCCAGCTTGGAGGGATAGGGTTCTGTCTCACATCCTGGACTGTCTGAGCCATGTTCAGAGAGGCTACAGCACAAGAGGATCCTGAATTTCCTCAGGGCGTGCTTCAGATAACATAGCCCTCCTGCTCGTTCTGCCCTCAGCTATTTTAGTTTTCATTGAGTGCTCCCTACAGGCAATAGGAGTGACCCTGACATCAGGGAGACTCTGGGGTATGACTGGGGTGAGGCTAGTCATACCTCCTCACTGTGCCTCTGGGACCCAAGACATGGATTCTGGCCTCTCTCAGTGTGCGGGGAGCAGCCCCATGTGCCCAGAGGCACAGGGCTTTCCTGACAGGTCTGTGTCCTGTTGGTCCAAGGTGGACCCAGTGCCTGTCCACAGATAGCATTGCACACAGTGGCCTAGAACCCTGCCACCTTTGACTCCTGAAGCTTAGAAGGCAGCAGAAGGCCTCTGCCAGAGGGCTGGGTCAGACCCCAGGACTCCCTTCTCTGCCAGGGAGGTTGTCACCATCCCAGCTCCACCCACCTCCTCTTTACCCTAACCCTCCTGTTCCTCATCAGCGTCTTCAGTGACACACAACCTATGACAGGCCACTGTTCCTCTGAGAAAGGCTTGTTACTGGGACCGGGGTGGGATTTCCTGCCTTAGGCTGAGATGCTGGTCATCAGAGTTGGCCTTTGTTCTCTAGACCCAGGACAATGAGAAAAGCCAGGGGTGTGGCCTCCTGCTGGACAGACCCATTCAGCTCCCCAAGCCTCAGTTTCATCAGCTGTGTTTTAGGTTATGTGGAGTGTGGTGAGGTTACATTCTCAGCCTGATGCCTGGCATGGCACAGCTATTCCAAGTCTTGGTGGAAATCCTGTTTCCACTGCTTTGAAAGAGGGTCAGGGACCTGTGGGCAGGTGGGAGATGCTGCAGAAAGAGGAGAGCTGGTTTCCTTGCCATGGGAGTCCTAGGAGAGACCAGTCTGCAGTTTGAGGGGTAAACCCAGGTGCTGGGCAGGGCAGAGAGACGGGGTTACAGAATTTCCCAGGTTGGCTGGCTGTTTCCGAGCATAAGTCAGTAGGAAAATGCATCAGAGGCAGGAACTGTGTGGTTTTTTTTGCAATCCGTTGTTTATTTTATTTATTATTTTTATTTTTTGTGTATGAGAGTATTGCTTGCACGCGTATTAAGAGTACCTGTGTCATGCAATGCCAGAGGAGGTCAGAAGAGGGTGTCAGATCCCCTGGAACTGGAGTTACAGATGGTTGTTAGCTGTCATGTGGGTACTGAGACTTGAACCTGGGTCCTCTGCTAGAGCAGCCAGTATTCTTAACTGCTGAGACATCTTTCTAGCCCCCATCCATTGTTTTTTAAATGTTTACTTATTATTTGTGTGTATGTGTGTGCATTTGTGTACATGTGTGCATGTGTGTATGCGCATGTGAGTACACACACACTTCCACAGTATGCATGTGGAGGTCAGAGTACAACTTTTGGGAGTCACTTCTCCTCCACCATGTGGGTCCTGGGGAATCCAACTCAGGTTGCCAGGTTTGGCAGTGAGTACCTTCACTTGCTGAGCCATCTTGCTGGCCCAGATCCATTTGTTTTAAACTCCTTTTTAATCCCAGCACTCAGGAGACAGAGGCAGGCTAATCTCTGTGAGTTCAAGGCCAGCCTGGTCTACATAGCAAGTTCCAGGCCAACTGGGGCTACAGGGGGAGACCCTGTCTCAAAAAAAAAAAAAAAAAAAAGGAACAGAAGAAAAAGGAAGAAAAAGAAACTCCCTGCTTTAGGTAGCTGTCCGTCCTAATCCCATTTGTAGAGGGTTTGGAAAAATCCACCCCTTGCTAATGCAGCGGAGCTGTTGTAAAAAGTCACAGTGAGAGCACTAATAATGTTTCACAGAAAATTGGCCCTCATGTGGGCCGTGATAAAGCAGGTTTCACAACTCTTAAGCACACAACTGCCCCTGCTGCTTTGTCACTGGCCTGGGTTACCAAACCAGGACAGGACAGAAGCTCCCTGCAGTCTTTCCTGCTTTTGAGGCCTATCCCCGGCTTGCCTCATGCTCACAGTCTCTAGGCTGTGCCTAGGCCTCCTTCCCTGCACCTCCCTCTGGTCTTCTCACTCTTCAGCAGTCATTTTGACTGACTCTTTTGGGCCCCAAACAAAAATCATTCTCAACCCCACATGACCAGGCCTGTGGCATTTTGGCTGGCACGATGGCTTGAAAGAGGGCAAGGTTGTTGGGGAGCCTGCCTCAAGGCAGGGAGCCTGAATCAGGCAGTGTCAGGACAGGAGAGCCAGAACCCAGGGGTGTGCAGTTTGGGGACCTGGCTGTCTCACTCTTTCCTTCAGGCACTGTCCCCTGCCCTCCCTGACACTGGCTAGCCTTCCATTGCACCTTAGTCTTCTCTTTGTATTCTGTTTGGTTATTATTATTATTGTTTTTGGATTTTTTTGGACTTTTTGAGACAGGGTCTCCCTATAGCCCAGCTAGCCTGGAACTCACTTTGTAGACCAGGATGGCCTCAAACTCACAGAGATCCGCGTGCCTCTGCCTCCCGAATGCGGGATTACAGGTGTGCGACACCACGCCTGGCTTATCGTTGTTGTTTAATAGGGGTCAGACTGAAAATCTGTGAGCCCAAACCTGCCTGGATTTGAAAGCAAATAACATTAGAACCCGCATCTTAACCAAGGGCTCCCTATTTAAATCACATTTGATAAATCCTTATCATCTTGGCTTTAACTAGAGTTTGACCTGAGGGAAGGAGCCTCTCTTCCCCACTGAGAGGGGCCACCCTGCTCTGCAAATGGGGTGTTCCCTGCCCCAGCTTCTCCCAGGACGGCCTGGGTGAGGGACCTCTGTGGGGGTTAATGAATCAGAAAACATACCAGCAGCTGGTGATCCAGGGGGGGTGTCTGATACCTTGTAATTCTTCAGTTCCCCCTTTGGACTCCCTTCTAGATCTTCTTTCTTAAATTTGGTGGGGTGCGTTAAACTATGATAAAGGAAGTCTACAGTCCCCTTTGCTTATGGCTCCTACTTCCATTCTCCCCAATCTGTGTGTGTGCACCTTGTGATTCTTTTCCTTCCTTTTTCGAATGCCAGGGCATCAGGGGTGGAACTGGCAGAGGTCAGCTGTAGGGAGCAGGGCAGACTAGCCTCTGCTGCCCTGGGTGTGCTGGGACAGAGCCTGGCCCTGCTTGGGATACACGGCACTTCTCTCCCCAGTGTCTGCCTTAGAGTTGGTTCCCTATTCTAAAGTTTAAGCTGTAAATCACTTCTGTATTTGATGAAGCATGGGGCACAGCTTGGAGTGTCCCCACAGCAGGTGCCAAGTGCTGATGGCTTCTAGCAGATGTGGTTGGGTGTGATGGGCCCAGGCACACTTACTGTTTCAACCTGTCACTGTCCCAGATGTTCCAACTTACAGATGGGGAAACTGAGGCCCAGGTGGGGTGGTGCTGGGTTCAGCCTCCTATCACGTAAGAAGGTGGGAGTGGAATTAGGTGCAGCTTTCCTAGGTCCTGACCCTTGGGTCCTGCCTCCAGCTCGCCCCAGAACTGGGTGACAGGCGGTTTCACTCACAGATGGACTCAGTAGCTATTCAGTGGAAAGATGCCCAGTGGGACAGCAGAGCATATGCTGGGCTTTCTTGTTGTGACCCTCAATGTCCTCACTCCCAAGGCTCATTTTATAGATGCAGAGGACAAGGCATCTGGTAGGAAAGCACTTACCTGTGAGGTTGGCCGGCAGGTGTTTGAGCCCCATCACCATCCTCTGCCCTGTCCATCTTCCAAGTCAGGCTGACTCTAGTGAGGGGACCTGACCAACTCATGATAGCAGGAAAGAGCTCAATGCTCTGGCCTGGAGATGCCAGATTTCTGTCACCCAAAGTCAACAGGAGGTGGGAGGTCTGAGAAATGGGGTTCAAGAAGGTGTGGGTGACTGAGGTATTGTCAAAGGGAATGTGAAGGACTGGCTTGCCTTGTGGCTTAGGTCAGTGCCTGGCAGAGTCACCCCTCTGCTCATGGGCTCATATGTAATTATGAATGCTGTCTCCAGACCTCAGTTTCCCCATTTGTGGGTAAGAAGATGACAGTGTCAACCCCCTGAAGTTCTGTGGGCACCAGACTTGCCCATAAACACATGATCATCTCCAATGGCAGAGAAGCAAAACAGTATCAAAAAGCCTCCAAGGGAAGAAGGCCCTGTTGGGGTTAGTTGCTCTGTGGATAGCCCGAAGTTGTGTGGGATCCCAGTGGGAGCTGGTGAGAGCTAGGAGTAGGAAACTTGGATGTAGGCTAGCATGTGGAGTTGGGCCTCTCAACTGGGGCTGTGTGGCCCTGGGCAAGGCGCCTCACTTCTCTGTTTTTCAGTGTAGGGATGGCTTCCTTGGTGAGCTGGCAGTGTATTTTTGGTAGAGAGGAGGGAGGTCTACTTCATGTTTCTTCCCTTAACTACTGGCAGTGGCTTTGGGATCTATCCTGTTGGCTGGGCCACTGTAGCTGGACTTCCAAGTAAAAACACTCAGACACACTTGGTGTCCTCAGGAAGGCTGGCCCAATGGCAGCAATCATCTTCAGGGAACTAGTAAGTGGGTTGGCCCTCCACAGAATACAGGGGTGGCTGAGCACGTGGAAGGTGCCTGTGCAGGGTCTCCTTGCTGCAGAGCGAGGCATGTCAGCAGAAGGACGTAAAGGATGTTTGCAGGCCTGGATTTGAATCCTGGCACATTCCTCTATGAAGCCCCACACATGAGTTACTTGCTCCCCTCTGCCTCAGTTTCCCTTCTAATGAAATGGGCCCCATTGTGTTCCTACCCCTTCAGGAAGCTGGGGGGATTAGGTGAACCATGGCATGTGAAGGGCCAGCCTGGGTTCCTCCAGGACACAGTCATTGGCCACCCTGATGACAACATGGACCCAGCGGAGCCTATGAAAGCCTGGGGCTTGCAGGAGCAGAGATGAGTTCTCCCCTCACTGGCCGGTGGCCTCCCTTCTTCGCTCCCTCCCTGCTTGCTCTGAAACCAAAGCCCAGCATGTTTCCCCAGGAACTGCTTAATATTCTGCTGTGGTAAAATGAACTCATTGGAACCATCCACAAGCAGCTGAATGAGTCCCGGGCCTGACAGCTTTCAGAGCGGCTCTAGACCCCACTCAGGCCCTGGGGAAGCTGGCGGCAGCAGCAGCCGTGTGGCAAGGGGCCTCTTTTTCTTCCTAGTGCCCCAGGGAGCTTGTTTCCCCAAGTGGACTTCCTGGAGGGTCAGGAGGTACCTGGAATCTGGGGAAGGGTGGCCTGGGCCGGGCTGCCCATTTGGGCTTTGTGACTTTGTGTGTGAGGCCTCCTGGGGCAGGTTGAGGAAGCTAGGCCTTCCATAAAGTCTTCTCATGCTTGTCCCCAATCCAGCCTCAAACTGAGCCCAATGCAAGCAGGAAGCCCTAGTCCACTAACTACTAACACAAAATCACAGAGATAGAAGTGCTAAAGTAGGGCTATAGTCAGAGTCCAGCTCTGATCACTAGGCTCCTGTTCTCAGTGCCACAACACAGACCTGTATACCACTGGGTGATGATGGTGAAGGCAGTGATGATGTTGATGGTGGTGGTAGAGGTTTAGGTAATAAAGATGGTGATGATGGCAATGGTGGTGGTGGTGGTGGTGATGATAGTGATGTTGATGGCTATGATGATAATAATGGTGGTGATGATGATGGTGGTGATGGCGATAGTGGTGGTGATGACAGTAGTGATGATGGTGATGATGATGATGGTGATAGTGATCATGATGGTGAATGGTGGTAAATATAGCCATCCTGAGCATTTGCTGAGCACTGAAGACCATGTGTGACTCCCCCAGAATCACTTGGGGAAGGCTACTATGTTGATTCTCATCTGATAGTAAGAAAACTGAGGAACCCCCCCCCCCACCAAAGATCAGTCGCTTGTCTAAAATCACAGAGCTAGAAATGCTAAAGTAGGGCTAAGGTCAGGGTCCAGCTCTGATCACTAGGCTTCTGTTCTCAGTGCCACCACACAGACCTGTATAGCACAGGGCTATCCTGAGGTCAAGTGGATGGCAGGCTGTGGAGCACTACACAGAGGCATATAGTTGGCACTGTTTAAGTGCTGGTTGTTGCCAATATTTGGTGACTGTAACAGCTATGGGCTGTTCAGTGTAGATCTCAGGCTCTCTCTCCCAACGCCGAGTTGCTCCTGAATGCCATGGTTTCCTCTCGGCTCCCTCAAAAGGCAAATGGTGGTGATACAGTGCTTTGGGTTCATTTCATGTCATTATCATGGTAAAAATGAAAAATTCTTTGCAATTAGTTCTGAGCAATTTCTCCTTCAAGACATGGTGAGGCAGGGAGCTAGAAGCAGGCTGAGTTGACTGGACTGGGTGCTGGCATGTTGGTGCCTGGGCGTATCTAGTCCAGATAACCCTTACACCAGGACTTAGACCCCAGCAGTGACTTTCCTGCACGGCAGAGAGCTCTAGGGAGAGCCAGGTGGGGACGTGCAGCCCCTTTGGGCTGCATTATTTATTATTATTTTGAGGCAGATCTCACTGAGTTTCTCTGGCTGGTCCGGAGCTCATCTGTAGTCTGGAATTTCTCAAAGTCACCAAGTGGGGAAAGGGCCTCTCTGCAGGCTTAGACCTGCCAGGGTTTTGTCTAGCTAGCCCACTGGCCTAGGAACCTATGTCTTCCACTCAGGCACTGCTGCCCCTTGAAGACCTGCTTATCTCCTGAGCGCTTACTCTGCGTGCTGCTAGGTCACAGGTGACAAAGATCCCTTTTCTGCATCCTTCCGGTGGTTTTGAATCCAGGTTTCACCTTCTCAGCATTTGTATAGCCTTATGGCTAAGAATCATGGGACTGGGTCCTGTGTTGACCAGAGAAGATTTGGGGTGGAGAATGCTGGGAGGTGATGCTACAATGGTCCCTTGTGAAGGTGTGACTCTGAACTCGTGAGGTCAATGGGGAGCACTCTTGATACCAGTTACCAGTATTGGATTATGATTGCCACTGCTTGACTTGCAGGGGTCCCCTTGGGTCTTCAGAGCTTTTTTGGTCTGAAAAACAGTGTTAATATATAATATGTACCTTAGAGATCGTCATGAGCATAAAGAAGACACAGTGAAAACGAGACTGGGCTGTACCTGGCAGGTTACTGCTAGCTTGGCATCTGTTGTTATTCTTGCTTGCTATCACCATCACCATCCCCACCATCACCATCACCATCACCACCATCACCTTCACCACCATCATCACTACCATCACCACAATCACCATTACCAACACCACCATTACCACCATTATCACCACCATCATTACCATCACTTTCATCACCACCAGTATCACCACCACCACCATCCTCAGCCTTCAGCCACAGGATCACCAGGACCCTTTGCTGAGGACTATGGATTTCAGCCACCCAGAGCTTGCACAGGGAAGCATGATGGGGGATAGCAGGAGGCAGATGTGAGGGTTCTTGCCTTTGTTTGTTGTTTTTGGGACAAGTTTTTCTATATAGCCCAGACTGGCTTCAAACTCAGTATGTAGCCCAGGCTAGCCTCCATCTTCCCATCTCAGCTTCCCAAGTGCTGCAATTCCAGGTGTGCTCCACCATACCTGGCTCATCAAGTTGTACATTTTAATTTTCATCTGGCCTGACCTTCCATCTAACATTGGACAGGCCATTTTATTTTTCTGGGCCTCAGTTTCCTCTTTGCTGTGATGGGGATAGGTAAGATTACAGACTCCATACCTTGTGTCAATCTGTATTGATAGGGCCTGGCTGCCTGTAAAACTGTGAGGATAATGACCTGGAAACTGGGTTTGGGTTCCATAGGACCCAGTGCTGTGGTATATTAGCAGTGTCTACTGTGGGCACAAGGGAAATGTTTTAGTGATCAGTTCATGTTTGATAATACTGGAGCAACCCTGTGGTATATCTCAGTGGATGGAGCTTTCCTGTCTGAAAAGGCAGAGCTTGCCTATTGGAAAAAAAAAAAAAAAAAGCCAGGTGTGGTGGCTCACGCCTTTAGTGCCAGCACTTGGGAGGCATAGGCAGGTAGATCTCTGTGAGTTCAAAGTTAGCCTGATCATACATAGTGAGTTCCAGGCCAGCTGGGGCTTCAGGGAGACTCTGTCTCAAAAAGGCCAAATAAAAAAAAAGTCCTAGAAAATTAGCTGCACATTCATTTACACCTGTCATGTGTCAGCTCTCAATGCTTCACTTTGCTTCTTCCCCTTCAGGAAGACCCACTACTCTATATGAGACAATGAGCAAAGCAGACATGTGGCTCATTTGGACTTACTGGGATCTGGAGTTTCCTCACCCGACCTTACCAAATTTTGATTTTGTGGGAGGACTCCACTGCAAACCTGCCAAGCCTCTGCCTAAAGTAAATATATTTCCTTTTGTTTGCTTCTGTTTGCCCTGCATTTTCAGTGACAGTGGTACCAAAAAACTCTTTTTAAAAAAATAGAGTCTGGGGGCTGGAGAGATGGCTCAGCAGTGTTAAAAGCAGACTGCTCTTGCAGAGGACCATGGTTCGATTCCCAGTACCCACATGGCGGCTAGGAACCATCCTTAATTCCAGTTCCAGAGGAATCCGAAGCCCTCTTCTTCTGACCTCTGTGGCATTGTGTGACACGGGTGCACTTATATACATGCAGGCAATAAACTCATACACATAAAATAAAAATAGTAAATAAAATATTTTTAAAAAGACCAAAAAAAAGATTTATAGGAAAAAAAAAGCAGTTGTCATGACAACTATTGACATAGATTTGGAGGGACTTCAGAGATGACTCTGGACCAGTGGAAATGTCCTCTGTCTGCTGTGCCCCACATAGTTGCCACTGGCTGTACCCAGCAGTTGTGGGACAGTTTAGTGTGGCTAGTTGGTAGGACTCCATTGATTTTTAAATTTCATTTAATTAAAAAATGTGAGAGCCACTGTGCTGGAGGCTGCTCCACAGACACCCCAATTCTGTATTCTAGAGCCCTCGAGATTGCAACATGTCTAATATCATCTGCTAGTATTACCCTAAGAACTCAGGGTGGGGCCTGATGAGAGCCTGTTGCTTGGCAACAGAGACAGGCAGTGCCAGCTTGACTCCGCCCCCAGCAGCCAGCTCCTCTGCAAGTGTTTCTGGGTGGGTGGCCCTGGGCTTGCTTTTCTGTTGGAGTTGACCTCTGGGGGGGGGCGGGGGGGCAACCAACCTGCGGTGGGTGGGATCTGGTCTACATCAGATACCTGGTGTCAGAGACGGTGTGTGTTGGCTCCCATCTCCTTGGGGCCCCAGGAAACACCTGGGAGTTTGTGTGTAGTGGGCAGCCAGGAGAGAAGGCAGGGCGCTCAAAGCTGGGACAGCGCGGAAACTCGGGAGTGGTCTCCATCTTCCCTCTCTCTCACCTGCCTGTGGTGTGGCGTGGAGGCAGAAGAGGTTCTGGGAGAGACTTAGCCAAGTCTGACACCTCAGACTCCTGTGCTGTGGTGCTGTGTGGGGTTGAGCAAGTCACCCCAGCTCTTGGAATAGAGGCTGCAGTCTACCAGCAAAGTGCAAGCAGCCATGTGGACAAGGTACTTAGGATGATGGGAAGGTGGTCCCATCCTTGGAAAAGTCAGTTCAATAAAGACCTTCCACTGAATTGACCTCCCCCCATGCTTTCTCCTCTCTCTGCCCTTCAGACTCAAAACCCAGTCAGCACCCTCCATCCCCAGCCCCACTCTGTCTGGGGAGCTGGGGTGATGTAACTGTCTGGAGTCAATTTTACTCATTCAGGGCTCCATGTCAGAGCTGGGCAGGGTGGGAAAAGGACCCCTCTGGGATAGAAGAGAATGGCTGCCACTTGTCAGGCCATGGTGTCTGGCCTTCACAAAAGATGTCTGCTCTAACCTGCTCTCTCATCTCACCCCACGAAGTCTCAAACCCACTGGGAAAATTCTCAACTCTGATGCAGGGCTGCTGACTGTGGTCTGGATTCTGGAAAGGGTGTGAATGGCCCCTATCTTTGTGGGCTTGAATGAAGCACAGTGGGCCCCTCAGGGAAGTTCCCAACCGTTCCCTCCTTTCCACGCTGTGGGGATTCATCAGGAATTGAAAAATTGTAGTCAGCACATATGGTTTGAGCACCTACTATGTGTAGTCCCACATCCAGCCTGGGGAACAGGAGGGACAAGGCCCTTGGTTTTGTGGAAGTCACATCACTGGGTTGTACAGATGACAGGCTGAGTGTGGGAAGTGGGGGGGGGGTAACGTGTTACAGTACAGGGGCGTCAGGGTGCATGGAGGTTGTGTGAAGCAGCCTCCCTCAGGCAGGAGCATGGATGAAAGTCAGCCAGGTCGGGGAGAGGGGACAGAGTGCTCCAGGTAGAGGGGAGAGCTGGCTGGAACAGTGTTGCCCCTTGGTGACAGTGTACTGTGATGTCTATGAAGCCCTCTGAATGGGTAGGGGACCTCAGATGGGCTTTGATTGAGTCTCTCTTCTACTACAATTTAACCCTGTCTGACCTTGGCTTCTGCACTCTACCACACCTGCCAGCCCTGTCTTCTAGGGTCTTTTTTTTTTTTTTTTTAATAAAGGTCATAGGGACAAAGGGCTGTGACCCAGAAAGAAGCAGCTCTGGGCTTTAATCCAGGCTGTGCGTCCTAGAGACATAAGCTAAACACAGAAGATTCGTGCAGAGGTGGGGTGCAGGTGTTGCAAAATGTGTCGGGTCCTGGGGAAAATCTGCTGGAAGGTGAGGCCAGGCTGACTTAGTCATTCCCCCCACCCCACCTCTTCCCACACTCCCTGCCTGAGGAACTGGGAGGCCCCTACTCCCCTGGGAGCCCACACCCCACCTTCCCAGGTTATGCTAGAAACTGTACTTGCTCTTAGAGCCTAGCCAATCACCACTGCTTCTCAACCCCTCAATCTCTTCCACCCCCAAGGGAGAGATTAGAGAACATTTCCCAGAAGTCCATAGGGTAGTTGGGGGTGGGGAACACCCACTGGGAGCCTCTGCAGGTCACAGAGTCACAGTTCTGGCAGCTCACTCTCCCCTGCCACTTACAAAGGGGATAGCAGCTCAGAGAGGGCAAGCAGGGCTTCTGAGGTCACACAGCTAGCTCCTGCAGAGCTGGTCCCTGGCTTTGCAGAGGGAAATCAAACTGGGAGTTATTCATGGAGGGCATGCCTCTCCCTAAAGAGTCAGAAGCTGGCTCTCACAGGAGCCTCAGGAGGTGGGAGCTGGGGGTGAGTTTGCTGAACACAAACATCCGAGTGTCCCCATTGCTGTGATTGTTGTGAATGACAGTTCCTGCCAAGTCCAGGGTCGACTTATTATCACACAGACTCTGGACGCACACAGAACTGGGTTCAAATCCAGCATGTCACTTTTAGCTGAGTGACCTTAACCCTCACAGGCTGTCAGGCGGATCAGCTGGGGCTGGGGATGTGGCTCAGTTGATAGAATGCTTGCCTAGCATGAAACCCTGGCTTTCATCCTTAATACCACATCAACCAGGCGTGGTCATACACGCCTGTCATCCTAGCACTCAGGAGGTGGAGGTAGAAGATCAGGAGTTCAAGGCCATTTTCAGTTACATAGTAAGCTCCAGGCCAGCCTGGACTTCATGAGACTATATGTAAAAAGATCAGCTTTGAGAGAATTGCAGTTGGCTCTGGTCTCTCTGCCCACCATTGTCTACCAGCTTGCTCTCCTGGCCACCCCTGTCCATGGAGTTTGGGACTCAGCTTCTAAGACCCCTCTCTGGCCCAATGTGGGATGCTTGCTTTGCCCAAGAACCTGTTCCTGCTGTTTCCATGCCTTATAGACACATCCTGGAATGATTTAAATTTGAAAAGAAATTTAGAATAACTGTTTCATTGATTTTTTTTTTCAGTTGGAGGGTGGAAGGTGTCCACAGTTGACCAAGAAGTTAACAGTGAGGGCACTTCCAATTCCCTGTCTCATGGAATGTCTTTACATATCTAGAGCATGTATTAAGCACCCAATGTATGCCTGGCTGCTTCTTCCTGTATGTATGAACTTGAAGCTTCAGGTTCAGGGCTTAACAAACCTTCTCTGCACTGAACTAGTAGCTAATATTTAGGGTCCATGGGTTACACAGTATTCATTTTGCCTGGGTCACAGGGTATCCAGATATTTGATTAACCCTTGTTCATCTGGAAAACCCAGACCTGTGCCACAATGACAGGAAAAGAGCCATAAACAAGATATGTGCCAATAAAACTTTATTTGTAGAAACAAGCCCTGGACCAGTTGGCATTTGTGTAATTCTTCATCTGTAACTGGGCACAGGGGCTAGATCCAGGGTATGGTGGGCAGTAGATTGGAGTGGTGTTAGCTGTAATTGTTGCTTGTCATTGCTGATATTCACAAAAGTGTCTCCTAGCTGCCCTGGTATCTCTGATCTCCTCAAACACACTGGAAAACTAAGACACAGCAGGAGGGACCATCCCCCACCCTGTTTGAACCATGGGCCATGTCTTCATGCCTCCCTCCCTGGGCCTTGCTCTCTCTCTGTTACCTCAGCATGAACTCAAGGGGCACAGTGTTTGCATCTGTTGTGCAGAGGGGAAGTGGAGGCACAGGCAGGTATGGCTGAAGTTGGTTAGGAGCTGAGCTGGGTCTGGAGTGACATAGAGTCTGGGGTTCCTGGTTGGCCCAGTTAGTCTAGAGACTTTTTAGGGTGTCACACGGGTGAGGTGACAGTGGCTGTGATCTTCAGCTTGTTCAGAGTTGGAGGACAACAGGGACCAGGTGTGTTTCTAAGTCAGTAGTTCTTTGCTAAGCCTCATGAAGTGTAAGCTCTTACCCACCTTGACAGATCCTAGTGCCCTGCCCTTACTCTCCATCCTTCCATGGCTCCCTGTTGCTTGAAGGAAGACCAAGCTCTTTGCTGCCTGTCCATAACTGACCCCATTTGAGCCCTGCAGTTCTCTCCCCTTAAATCTCCCCCCAGACTCTAAATCAGGGTCCAGGGTTTGGGGCACCCAGGGCTGTTTGAAGCTCTTCAGGAAGAGTCCCATGAGATGAGAGTTTGTGTTGTGGAGTTTTCAGAGTTTGTGCTCATCCTTAAATCCTCTTGCATGACCTCCCTACCCCAGAAGTCCTCCTAGATCCCAGTTCTCCCCCAACATCCCTCAATCAGGGTGGCTTTTCACTGGTTTGCAGGTGTGTGTATTCATGTCTCTCCTTCGGCTGGGAGCTCTAGGGTTAGGGGTGACCTCTTGGACTCCAGGGCTCAGCACACTGATGTCAGTGGCTCATGAGGACCCCTCCTGTGGCTGCCCCAGGCCATGGATGGGGAAGGGATTATAGTATCAGGATGCTAAGGGCCACCAGGACCAAACCTATCCACCCTCTCCTTGCTGGGCAGGAATGACCAAGCCTGCTTTTGAGAATGGGATATGGAGGCTCAGGGAGTTGATGTGGCTGCCCTAGTCCCACAGCCTGGCACTGACAGATGAGTTACCCAGGTCTCTGTCTGCAGAGAATGTGACTATCCACATAGACCCCCTTTCTTGGGGATATGGCTGTACTGCGGGAACTTACATTGGTGGCAGGCAGTCACTATCCCTACTGATCCCCTAAAGAAGCACCCCACAGAGCTCCCAAAGAGGGGAGGCAGGCACCCCAAGCATCTCCACCTAGAAACTCAGTCCTTTGAAAATGTACTTTCTAAAATCTATGCTTATGAGTAAAGCTCATCTTTCTGGAGTCAGGGGGCTAAACTGCTAAAGAAAGGTTTATGTGTATTTGTCTCAATAAAAATAACTAGCGTTGGGGCTGGAGAGAAGGCTCAGTAGATAAGAACACTGACTGTTCTTGCAAAAGACTCAGGTTCGAATCCCAGCACCCACATGGCAGCTAACAACTGTCCATAACTCCAGTTCCAGGGGATCCGACAGCTCCTTCTGTCCTCTGCGGGCATTGCACGACATGGGAGCACTTACCTACATGCAGGCAGTACACGCATACACACAAAATAAAAATAATGAATAAAATATTTAAAAAATAATTATTGTTGTGTGGGGAGATGGCCCAGTAGGTAAAGGTACTGGCTGCACAAGCAGAAGGACCTGAGTTTAGATCTCAGCATCAATGTAAATGCTGCCCACAGCTGCACCTGTCACCCCAGTGCTGTGTGGGGTAAGGACAGGAGGGACCCTGGGATTTTTCTGGCCACCAGCCCAGCTCCAGGCTCAATGAGAGACCCTGTCTCAAGGGAATAAGGTGGACAGTCACAGAGCAGGACACCCAGAGTCCTCCTCTGCCTTCCATAAGTGTGCTACACACACACACACATGCATGCACTCATGCACACACCCTGAGTTACTGTTATAGCTACCACAGTCAGGTGGCATGCACGCAGTGCAGGGAGGGCCTGGTCCCTGAGGCTCACAGGGGCAGCATTCTGCCTGAAGTCACCCAGCACTGAGTCTACTGGCTCATGGGCACACAGTGTCCAAGAGGGTGAAAAAACGGGGCAGAGAATGGACTGGCTGGAGCTGGAGTCAGGACACAGTAATAGTGGGACAGGAGAGGAAAGCTGCCATTCACTGGGACATCGGTGCCAGGTCAAGCTCTTTGCCTGCAATGTCTCCACATCCATACCCCGTGAGAACAGGGCTCTCCCGTCTCGTGTCTTGGGTAAGGAAACTGAGGGGTAGAGCCAGTGACTTTCTGAGTGACCTCTCCCTGCATAGATCCCAAGTGTCAGGCCAGTAAAGAGACCATACAAAGTCGCACCTGTCACAGGCTACTAGATGACTGTGAGGAGGGAAGCTCCCAGGAGACGACCCATCAGAGCCTCTCTAGCCTGGGGAGACGGCGACCAGCCTGTGGACTCTCATGCCCCCCCCCAGCCTCCCCCCTCCCCCAACTTTGTCCTTTGCTGCCCTCGGCTGGCCCATCTAACTGACAGCTGCCATCGGCTGAGTCAACTTGAATCAATCGCTCAGCTCCCCATGGTGGCTGTCCAGCTCTCCAAGCCTGGCTCATGGGTTCCCGACCCTCAGTGGGAGGCCTTCCTCCAGCCTGGACCCATGGGGACATGTTGTTCATAAGGAAGCTTCTGTGGGGGCTCCGTCTTTGTCTCTAGCCACTGTCACCCTGGGCAGTTCGCACCCCACTGTGTGAGCCTCCAGAGAGTGAGAGTGATGACCAAAGAGAGGGAGGGAGGAAGGGAAGGAAGGAGGGAGAGAGAGAGAGGAATGGAGAGAGAGAGAGACAGAGAGGGAAAGAGAGAGAGGGAGAGAGAAAGGAACAGAGAGGGAGAGAAGGGGGAGAGAGAGATGGAGGGTGGGGAGAGAAAGAGAGAGAGGAAGAGAGAGATGGAGGGTGGGGAGAGAGAGATGGAGGGTGGGGAGAGAGATGGAGGGAGGGGAGAAAAAGGGAGAGAGGGAGAGAGAAAATGAGGAAGGATGAGAGAAAGAGAGAGAGAGAGAGAGAGAGAGAGAGAGAGAGAGAGAGAGAAGGAACAGAGGCCTCAAGGGAGTTACCAGGGCCATAGCACCTGCCACTCAGGCAGTGACATTTTCTCTCTGTAGGTGACTCCACACTAGACTGTGCAGGTGTGGCCAGCTCTGCTGCTCCCCACATTTGTGACAGTGAGTTTGCTTTTCTAGCCATCAGTTTTGAATGCTGTGAAATGGGCTGTCATGACAGGCCCTTGTGTCCTGGGTGTTGAGGTGACCTGGGGTTGGCTGGGCCTGTGATCAGCATCACTGTCACAGCATGCAGCTGGCAATGCAGAGGCATGACTAGCTTCTCCTGTTCTCTGCTGTCATGGTGATGCTAGGGCTAGAAGTTGTTAAGGGGACAGCCGAAAAGAGGATGTGGGGAGGGCTGGTCTGAGCTGAGGCCAGGTGCTGCCTGTCCGCCCTGCCTATAAGGTCAACTCACCCCTAGTTTGGCCGGTGTGCTAGTGACTTCTCTCCTTGCTGTGATAAAACATCTGACAAAAGCAACCAAAGGAGGAAAGATTCATAGATTCATTCCGGCTCATCCGTCAAGAGCACAGTCCCTCATGGAGGGGAAAGCATGGCGGCAGGAGCGTGACACACCTAGTCACATGTATCCACAGTCAGGAAGCAGAGAGCAATGCAGGCTGCTGCTCAGCTCACTTTCTCCTTTTTATTCAGTTTAGGACCCCAGTCTGTGGGATGGTGCTGCCCATACTCAGGGTGGTTTCCCAAGCTAATTCACCTAATCTGGATAACCCCTCGGAGGTGTGCCTGGAGGCTTGCGTCCTAGGTGATTCCATATTCTGTCAAGCTGAGAGTCAACACTAACCAGCATAGCCAGCGTGGGGTGCAGACCTGTGACCCCAACACTCAGGACACTGAGGCAGGAGAACTGTTAATCTGGGCTACATAAAGTGACTCTGTATCACCCCCTGTGGTAAAAAGAAAGGCCACCAGTCCTATCAAAGAGGACTGAATAGGCCCAGAGACAGAGTGGCTTGCACAAAGTTACACAGTGAACAGGATGTCCTAAAATGTTGAATAGACAGGTGTCCACTGTAGGGAACAAGGGAGGCCATGGGAGCCTCTGTCCTCAGGAACTCCAGCCTGGGCTCTAACCTTTTCTGAAGGTTGTCCTTCCTTCTACAGATGGGGAAACTGAGGTTAAGCAGGTTTCCCTGCCTGAGGTCATAGAGCTCGGCTGACCAGGCCACCTCATGCTGCAGAGTTAAGAGAGGGTGGGCTGTGGGGTTCTTGGCTGGCCCTGCTGGATTCCTTCCTGCCACCTACATCCTGCTCAACCCAAAGGGCTGAGTTGTGGGCCTGTCACCTCCCAGAGCTGGACATAGACAGGAGCTGAGGTGGGGCCTCCAGCTGCAGAGGTGTTTTGCTTCCCAAGAGCCCAGCTTCAAACTCACTCCACAGCCCAGGCTGGCCTTGAACTGGTGGTCCTCTTTCCTCAGCCTCTGAGTGCTGGGATTACAGACCTGCCCTGCCATATCCCATGGCATGTTCTTGGTGACAGTTGTTCGTACTGTAGTAAAGAGAGTTATAGGCCGAAGAGATGGCTCAGTCAGTGAAGTGCTTGGCCTGCAGGCATGAGGACTCAAGTTCAGATCCCCAGCACCCATGTGAAAAGCCAGACCTGGCAGCACATGGTTGCTACCCCAGCACTTGGGAGGTGGTGACAGGAAGAACCCTGGATCTTGCTGGCCAGTCAGTCTAGCCAAATTGGTGAGTTCCAGGTTCAGTGAGAGACCTTGCCTCAAAAAATCAGAGTCGGGATGGAGAGATGGCTCAGCAGCTAAGAGCACTGGCTGCTTTTGCAGAGGACCTGGGTTGAGTTCCCAGTACTCACATGGCAGCTAACACCCATATATAACTCCTGTTCCAGGGGACCTGGTGCCCTCTTCTGGTCCCTGCAGGCATTGCACACGTGTGTTGTACTTACATACATGCAGGACAAAACACTTATACACAAAAAATAAAAATAAATTTAAAATGTAAGAACAGTAACAGAGGAAGACCCCCTGTGTGAACCTGTGTCTTCCACACACAGATGAGAGTATACACACACACACACACACACACACACACACACACACACACCACACCCCTTCTGATGGTTCTTCCACAGGGAGAGCCTTTCCTGAACTCTTGCTGTACCACAGGCTCATTGGACATGAAGCTAGGTGGCCTCATCCATGTCATGAAGGAGAGACCAGGTTCAGGGAGAGAGACTGACCCTACTACGGGGACTTGTCCATCTGAGCTCAATTCCCCTAGGTGTTCGCATCCTTGGCGGCCTGTGGGGGTGTGTGTTGCTGACTCAGGACCCTGACATTGTTGTCTGCCAGCAGGGCTGGCAGACATCAGAGACACATCCCTGTGGGCCTGACCATTGGTCAGGATGGTGAGAGTCAGCAGGGGTGAGGAGGAAGGGTATTGTAGACAGAGGAGACAGCATGAGGGGGTGGAAGCCTTGGGAGCAGGGCTTTGTGCAGGAATAGTAGGAGAGAGAAAGAAATGAGGCCAGAGGCTGAGTAGGAGACAAGAACAGCAGGTGGAGCAAAGCTGGGACTTGGTCCTGGGGGCACTGGGCAGCTCTGGAAGGTTTAAGCATGAGAGAGGTCTGTTCAGACCATGGATAGTGGAAGCAGAGAGAGCAAGGTGGCTGCGGTCCAGAGTTGGCAGAGCTGGATGTGGTATCTCTGTGTGACCAGTCTCAAGAAGAGGTGCTTCATCCCTGCAGTCCTGCTCCAGCCAAAGGCAGCTATCACAGAAGCCAGCACCCTCCTCCTTCCATTCCTCCTGACTCCAAATACAGGAAATCCAAAGTATATTTTCCTTTGTAGGAATCCGTGGAGGTGAGTGTGGGGAGTGGCGTTAGTTATTGTTTAGGCCCACACTGCCTCTTACATAAGCAGAGTTAAAAATAAATGCATGCTGTACTGCGTGGCTGGCCATGGGGAGCCCCAGCACCCATAGGGATGAAGATACAGCCCCAACAGTGGCATGCCACTGTTCTAGGTGTGGTACCCCAAAGCCCTGGGCTGTTGAGTAGCGAGTGTAAAGGCCCTGTGCCTTTCGGGGGCTTGGATGTCGCACTGAGCCACTCCCAAGGTGAGTTTACTAACTGTTCCCAGTGTGCCCACCCTTCATCCAGGCACCATCCACGCCATGTTCTAACCTCGGTCAGCCCTCTGGTGGGCAGAGAACAGGGGACCAGGTCAGAATCTCTGTCCCATGACTCAAGGTAGTAAGGTGGCTGGGAGCCTCCGAGGCAGGTGGTGGCTGCCTGACAGGGCTGATGGTGCCTGAGCACGGGGCTCACACTGGATCCTGGCTTGGGTCTCAGTGCAGAGAGGAGCAGGGCCTAGCCTGGCTGTGCTGGCCCAGAAGAAGAAAGGGAGGAAGGGAGGAAGAAGGAATGGCCGGAAGGAAGGAGGGAAGAAAAGAGGAAGAGAGGAAGAAAGAAGGGAAGGATGGACACAGGGAAGGAAGGGAGGAAGGAAGGAGGATGGAGGGAAGATCGGAAGGGTTGTGGTGGCCTGTGACTGCCAGCCAGGATGGGCCTGTCTCACTCTGGGTTCCCTGACCCCTCCACATGGCTGTTCCCCCTTTCCTAGACCCCAGGGTCTGAAAGCCCAGGAGTGTGACACACAGATGCTGTGTACCGGCGTGATGGCTGCTGATGCCCTTGGACTGGAAGGAGAAGGGCCTTATCCTTTCTCTTCTGTGGCCTATGGCCCCACTGCTGCATGAAGGCCAGCAGACAGAAGCCCATGTGGGTCTTGTGACCACAGTTGGTGAGCCGGCCCAGCTCTGACCTCAGTGGCATGAGTCAATGCCAACAGCAATGATGAGCTGGCTCAGGGCAGCTGTGACTGTGGAGGGTTAGTCTCATGGGGACAAGCAAGGAAGGGCCTTGGGAGGAGGACAGGCAGGAGTGGCCAGAGCCAGCCTTGACCCTGGCCATAGTATGAGAGACCTGTCCTGGCTAGTGGATACTTCAAACTCTTCTAGTCTTTCTTGGCTAGGCAGTCATGAGCTCTGGCCTCCATCCCTGGGCTGCCCCTAGGCTGAGGTCCATCTGGAGTGTGTTTGGAGACAATGGTACTCCCATCCCGGTACTGGCCCCCACCTGTGTGTGCAAGGCCAGTTCTTTCTCTCTGGTGGTCCTCAGCTGCTCTAAGCCAGGCCCACCCAGGGCAGCACCTTCAGTTACAAACAAGGAAACTGAGGGACTATAGACAGGTCAGTGACCAAGGCGTGGGGGCTCCTTTGCTCACCAGGAAGCCCAGGCTGAGAGAGTCAACTTGTGTCATCCACAAGCACTCGGTACCCAGGGTTCCCAGGTTCCCCTAGCCCTAGGGACTTGGTGAGGGAATGGGGTTGTCTTCTGGTGCTGACATGGGGGCCTCTGTCAGCTTGGGGACTCAGCCTCTCCCTGCCAGGGACAGGCCAAGACATGAGCAACTTCTGTGGGCCAGATTTATCCACAGTGAGTTGGCAGCCTGAGGGGCCACTGTCCTGGGGCATTCCCCCTTGCTGGAATGACTCCTCAGAGGTGTGGGTACAGTCATGCCTGTTCAGTCAAGAACTACAGAACCATATTCTCTCTTCAAAGGACACCCTGTGAACACCAGACTAAGGGTGATAGCAAGGCCCTGCTGAGGCTGGGGATCCTGTGCCCATGCTGTGTGATATTAGGCCAGACCCTCACCTTCTCTGAGTTGTTCCTCAGAAGGGAAGGGCAGTGTGCTGCTGGCTTGTTGGGGGTTGGAATTAGACAGCCCTGTATTTCACCCCAGGACACATCATGCTTAGGAAGTGTGGAGCCTGGGGATGGAAGCAGAGAGTTATGGGAGTGGGTTTACCCCAGGCTTCTAGTCTTTGTTGCTTAGGAAACACCCACGTCCCCTCACCTTGATGGGCTCTGCAGCCACAGGGCTTATCATTCCCAGCCCTGCCTGGCTCATCTCTGCTTTAAGGAATTCCATCTCTTAGTACCTCTGTCTTGCTCTCTTTGGAATGGGCACAGCAGTGGCTGTGAGTCTCTTGAGGGGTTGACCGGTGCCCTGTTAAATCTCGCAGTCTGGAGCAACTTCACAGGGGTGCTTCTGGGAGCAAGACACGAGTGGGCAGCCTTGCTAGAAGCTGGGGTTGTATGTGCCAACACCTCCACCATACTGAGGTGCCCTGGGTTTCTACTAGTACTAATTAGCCTGTGACCTGCATTCAGAGTCTCAGCTTCTACAAAATGGATGAAGACACATGTCTGGGCAGGAGGAGGGCTACCTGGCTGGACTTCAGAAAAAGGGAGCTTCTAGGTGGCTCCCTTCTGACTCGGGGGCACACTTAACAGCTCTTGTCTGGGAACCTCTGTGTATCAGGCCATCACCCGGCCCCAAGCAGATGATGGTTCCTCTGCTTCACCAAGATCAGAGATGAACAGTGGTTGAGCTGAGTCACACAGCAGTGGGCCTGCCACTCCAGAGTGACAGCAATTGATCACAGACTGGCACTGCCTATGACATCACTGTTAGCTCAGGAGGAGGGCCAAGACCTGTCTGGCCTGTTCCTGGCTGGATCCAGGGGGCTAACACCATGCCTGCTTATTGACCAAATAAGTCTGGGTACCTTCCCTAGCCAATAGGTCTCAAAGTCTCGAGTGGGGCCCTCAGCTGCGGAGGCCTGCCTGTCCTAGGTGATAGGGCTCACCCTCCTGGGTGTATCTTCTCTGCAGGCTGGGGCCAGGTTCTGGGGCCACCTCCTTTTAATCCCAGGGGCTGGGCAGGGTGGGCTGGAACTGGCTGAGCCTGTAATGATGAAGGTTGGTGGGTCATGAAGTTCAGTATCTGGGTGTACTCCCTCAGCCAGAGTTGTCCCCACCCCCCAATTTCAGCTTTCCTCGCATCTACAGAATTCACTCTTAGCTCATATTCAAGCCTAGCTCTTTGTACTTTCCTGGTGGTATGGCTTTGTGTGCTTTGGCCTAATTCATACTAATGTGTAGGTGGTTGTCCGGTCCTTTCCTAGGGCATGTCTGGCACAGATGTGGCTGTGACCTAGGGTTGTTCTGGTTCTGTGTGACCAACCCGTGAGAAGGGGGTTGAGGTGGTTTCCCTTGAGGGTATGAAGGAACCATGGACCACCTTGCCTCAGCATCCTTTGAGGGACAGCTATGGACTGCAGTTTGGAGCATCTGTGATCTAAGAGGCCTGACTGTCTACTACTGTGAGCACTTCATGGCACTTTACAGTTTGTACAGACACCTGAGTGCAGTGACAGCCTTTCTGGCTGACGGTTGTGAGGCCCATGTGACAGGACGTGGGTCCCTTTGTGTGGCTAGAATTGGAGTCTCTGGTGAGAACTGTGTCTCCAGGGAAGTATCTGTGCCTTTTTGGGCTTTAGACTCCCCATCTATAGAGCAGAGGACTGGAAGACTAAGCCTGAAGGATGGGAAGGGTGGAGGACATAGCAGGTGCCCCACAGTCTCCACCCCTTGCCACTCCACCCCATCCCAAGCTACTTCTACTGAGCACATTCCTGTACCCCATGGAGGCGTAGAACCTTCTGGGTGGGAGGCTGCAGAAGTGTGACTGCACTCTGACCTCTGCCCGCCCTGTGTGGTGCCAGGCTGGTCCCCACTGGGTCCTCCTCCATCCTGCTGGTGTCCCTCGGAGGGCATGTTCTCCCCACATCTCCTGGGTAGGCCATCCCTGACTCTCTGTTTTCTTAGCTCTAAAGTGGAGGTGAGAGTCCTTAGCTCCTAGTGGTCTAGGAGTTTAAGGGATGTGGTCTGTGAGTTTAAGGAGGTTCTGAGCACATAGTAGGCCCTCAATAAGCCTATCTACAGGATCACAGAGTGCTATGATCTGCTCCTGACAGTTCTGGCAAACTCTCCACACCTTTGATGTGCTTCCAGATCATTCGCTTCAGGAAGCCACCTGACTTTCTCTATGTCCTCACAGTCTCTTTTTTGGAAATGCCAATCCATCAGAGGTGAACAAACTCTGACTTTACCTGCCTGTCTCCTGCTTCCCAAGGGAGAGGCTGAGAGCTGGGGTGGTGATGGAGGGCTTCTTTAGCCTCTGAGACTGTGTCCAGCCAGGAAAGAGGATCAGCCCTGCCCTTCACCTTGTCCTCTCCTGTTGTCCCCCCCGGATCTCCCTCTGAGTCAGCCAACCACTAACTTGTCATCTTTTCTTTCCCCACAGCCCACGATCTTCCCACCAACAAGCCCTCGGCCACCCAGCCCGGCAGCCACCTGCAGTGCCTGACCGTCCACTGCACAGATGGTGACCCAAAGGCCCGAACCTCCGTGCCCACCTGGCGGTCCCTGCACTCTGACATCTCCAACCGATTTGGGACTTTCGTGGCCGCCCTGACTTGAGCCCATGGGAGTGTGTCCCCCACCCACCCTTGCAGGGCCTGTGGCTGAGTGGACTATTTCTTTTTGGTTGGTACCTGCTTAGTGGCATTCAGAATGGGAAGGGTTAATTTAAAGGGGCAGGGGGGATAAAAAGAACCTCAACATTTTTTTTTAAAAAGAAACTGTATGCCACAGTGTGTCACCACAGCAGCCCTCAGCCCTTAGCAAACGTTGGCCCAAGCCATTCCCCTGTTAGAAAGCCCCCAATTTCTGTACTCGGCAAATGTTCTAAAAGGGCCGGGCCTTGTTAAATTCAGGCTGGGTGTATTTGTTATTTCATAAGACAAGAGTTGCTTTTCTTTTTTATTCTCTTAGATTCTTTCTTCCTCCCCCTCCCCTTCTCTCTCCGTTTTGCTTTGTTCACTGCTTATTAAAATGGAATTCTTGGAGAAAGGTATTCTGGAATATTGCCGGGTGGGAACTGTGGTGTCATCACAGTCTTAAATATCAATATGGACTGTCATCAGTGAGGAGCCGCTGGAACTGGGCTTTTCTGCTCCCTGAGAACATGGAACTATTTTCCTTGCCCTCCTGGGCCCTCAGCTGGCTTCTGTCCCCTCCCACTGGGAGTCATCCCTCTGATCCTTCCTGGGTTGTGTCCTAGACACTGGGATGTTGTATCTAGTGCCTGGAGAAAGGGGGCCACAGGGCCGAGAGCTGTTCTCTCCTTTCCTGTGCCTCCCCCACTGTACCCTCTGCCATCACTGGGCTGAGTAGGGAGGCCTTGTGGTCCTTGCAGGGGCCACAGGAGGAGAAGCCCATTCTCCTAATTCTTTGGTGGGTCTGTACCCCAAGATGGTGGCCTGCATGCCCCCAGCTCTTCCAGTGTCTCTTGGCCCAACCCAAGTGACTGCATCCCTGGGAGAAGGCAGCTAGACTTGGCTTGCAACTCTCCCTTCTCTGATCCTGTGGTTCCCTTGCAGGGCTGGGAGGGGAAGACAGCAAGTGATTTCACCATGTCTGTTCCTGGGTCTTGGTTTTCCCTCTAAAACTAAGGGACCACCCCTGCTCTTGGATTTGATTTCATTCTGATTTAAAATCAGAGCCCTGCCCCACATGTCCCATGGGGTAGGCACATCCCCACCAGCAGACATACTGGTGTGGCTCTAGGTCAGGGTATGGTGGATCCACTGGAGGCCTGTGTGACCCACCATGGTGGATGTGTAGATCCCAGGGAAGGTCAGCCCAGACCTACCTGTCCTGCTCCAGGTCAGCTTTTGTTGTGAGCATGTCTTTCTGAGATTGCTCCTCTATGAGCCTCTCCCTGACCCTATAAACTTGACAGAACCCCCCTTTTCTTAGCAAGTAGCCTGAAGATTTGGGGCTCTCCAGATACCCATAGTGTTTGTTCCAAGGGACCTTCAGCTACTGGAGCCACTTGCAGAAAGTTGGCCCTCCTCTTCCCTGTGGCATCTTTCCTTGGCTGCCTCTTAGCAGAGGTCTGAGCCGTGGTCTGTACTTGTCGCCTGGGCAGTGTGATGAGGGCCCAGAGGGTTGAAAGAAGCAGGTGGTATGGGCCGATGAACAGGAAGGGCCCTCTGTTCTTCGACCAAAGGGATGAAGGACGGCTCCCCACTTCATGGGCCACAGGAGCATCTTCCAGGCTCTGGGCCAGACTTTATGTCCCTCAGGGTTTATGATGTCTCAGCTGTCGGAGAAGGCCAGCCTTTCGCTTTCCAAACAGGAAAATGTGTCCTTCATTGCTTAAGGCTGGGGAGCAAAGTGTTTTAATTTGTGTCTCTGAACTTCCCAGCACCTAGTCCACGCACACAACCACCAGCACGTGGTTCTGGTCACCTCCAAGCCCCTTCTGAAATTTCCAATGTTCTTGCTCCCCACGACCCCAGGGTGGAACAGCTTTTAAAATAGCCTTAAGCAAAAGGATGTCGTTTTGTTAAATTTAGTTTAATGAGAAGAATAAAATCAAATGAAAACCATGCCAGAGCCCAGAGCCTGGGAACACTGTAATCAGTGCTGCGAAGCCAACTAAGCCAACTGGGAGGGGGAGGGGAGAGCCACGCCCCTTATTGCACATGTAAATTAGGAAAACTCCGCGGTGTGTTACGCGAGCCTGTAAGCTTTTTTGACTCTTAAGAGAAAATCATTTCTGAAATGCTTGGTTGGAAGACTGTGACAACAGCTCATGAAACTGAGTGGTATTTTTTTCTTTCTTTTTTAAAAAAAATATGTAAAGTTCAGTCTTCCGTATTCATGCATACTGTATATACGTGTATATGTTTTGCTGAGCAGCTTAAATAACAATAAATATGACGTTAATGGTGTCTGGGTATGTTTGTGGGTAGGGCTGCTTCCTTACTACAGGGTCCTTTTTGAAAGTGTGTGTGGTGAGCACATGTGTGTATGTGTGTGTGATGCAGGATTTCTCACTAAACCCAGGTCTCACCAATTTGGTGAATCTAGCTAGCCAGCTTGCTCTGGGGTTCCCCTGTCTCTGCCTGGTATTTCCATGGGTTCTGGGGATCTGAACTCTCGTCCTCACCTTTGTGTGGCAAGCACTTTAATCCACTGTGCCATCTCCCCAGCCCCTACAGGGTGTGGTGTGTGTGTGTGTGTGTGTGTTCCATGGAAAGCTGGAATGGAGGTCTGAGTGAGCAGACCTGGGTGCAGGCATATGTATATGTATACATACATGTGCCGATATCATTCTGTGTCAGGTTCCTCAGGGGCTTCACTGCCTTGGTGCTGTTCCCCCTGGGCCCCATCACTCTGCGGGCACAGTGGGCGCTTATCCTGGACAGATGTTTCATCCTCCATGGCTCCTGCCCACTGGGTCCCAGAAGGATTTTTCTTCCCTGTAGTGACAACCACAGTCTCCAGCCCTGTGTCAGAGGAACTGCCTGAGTCAAGAATGTCTGCAGTGGGGCAGCAGGGCAGGAGAGTGTGAAGCCCCAGGGGGTTGTGGGCAGTGGGGCAGCAGGGCAGGAGAGTGTGAAGCCCCAGGGGGTTGTGGGCAGTGGGGCAGCAGGGCAGGAGAGTGTGAAGCCCCAGGGGGTTGTGGGCAGTGGGGCAGCAGGGCAGGAGAGTGTGAAGCCCCAGGGGGTTGTGGGATGGTGACCCTCCTGGGGTCTGTGCCATGCAAAACCTCATGGTGTCCATCTGATGTTTGGGTCAGAAGCCACTTTTAGCCTCAGATCTAGGGCAGCCTCTACTTCTTTGACTTCAAGATAGAGCAAAGACTGTGGATGTAGCTCAGTGATGGAATGCCTGCCTAGAATGTGCCAAGGCCCTGGGATTCACCTCATGCCTTGCAGGGGCACAAATACCTTCCAATTTGAAGGCTACCCATCATCTCCCATGTTCCAATCCCAGCTTCACTGTGTCACAGATGCCCCGGCCCACCCCTTCCAGCCTTTGCATCTTTTTTTTTAAATTAATTTTTTAAGATTATTTTTATTTTATGTGTATGTATATATTGCCTGCATGTAAGCAAGTGCACCCATGTCATGCAGTGCCCGTGGAGGACAGAAGAGGCTGTCGGATCCCCTGGGACTGGAGTTAGGGACAGTTGTTAGCTGCCATGTGGGTTCTGGGATTTGAATCTGGGTCTTCTGTAAGAACAGTCAGTATTCTTAACCGCTGAGCCATATCTCCAGCCCCAGCCTTTGCGTCTTTAATGATATATTCCTCACAGAGTGGCCCCTAAAACAGTGGCAGCAGAAACCCAGAAAGAGGCTTGCTAGCCTCACCTTGCTGGCCTGCCTGAGTTGGACCCTGAGACCTCTGGCCACACAGAGCTGTAATGGTGTGCCTGCTTCTATCCCAGCCCACAGCCCATCAAGTGCCCTGGATCTGGATGGTGGAAAGTGGGAGGACAGGCAGCAGTGACACTGGCCAGTCTGCATGGGCCCAGTGGCATGCACACCACCACAGGTGCTGCCACCACCCTCTGCCCCTGGGAGTTTATAATATCCAACAGGCTCCTGGCTGATCCCCAGATGGGCAGGAAGCTGGCCTTCCAGGTCATCTGCACCCCTATCTCAGGAGCAAAGGATGCTTTGGGGAAAGTTGCTTCCCATAATGCTTTGAAGTTGGGTTTGAGGCTCACCTGGTCTTCAGAAGGCAGGCAGTGACCTTCCTGAGCCTCAGTTTCCCCAGTGGGGGAGTGTGCACAGAGTGTTCACTGATGACCCCACAGAGCTGGTCTGTGGGCATAGGAGAGCAGAGCCAGACCTGGGGTGAGGGCAGATGGGAGACCTGAGTCTCCCTCCTAAAAGACACTGCAGGTACATGAAATCTAAAACTTTCTGCTTGAATGCAGCAGGATTTAGTTCCTAATGTGGGCAGGGAGCCATAAAATTCCCAGGAGCCAGAGATGAGGTCCAGTGAGGTATGTCACAGACCACTGATATGTCACTGACTCCCCACAGCCATCTGGGCTGGGGTTTGACCATCCCATTTTCCAGACGAGAAAATAGGCTAGGGGAGACCAAAGGCTCGGGTTAGAAAGTGGTTTGAGTCCCACTGGGACTGACCCACAGGCCTCCCTGTCCTTAAAATATCTGCAGTCTAGAAATGGGACATGGGGAGTAAGCTGAGAATTTCAAGTGAGGAGCACGTGTCTAGGTAACTGTAGTGGTGTGACGGTCTTGAGGGCTTCCTCCAGCAGGGCACGTCAGGTAGGGTTTTGAAGAATAGGAGTTTATACTGTTTATCTCAGTATAGAAATTGACCCTGATTCTTCAGATTTTTTTCTTTCGAGTTTAAGTCATCTTTATCGACATAATAGTATATTTGTCACAACACAATAGCTTAAGACTAGGCCCTCTATATTCAACTTAAATTGGAGGAGCTTAAAAATCTTGTACCATTGAAAGGTTCATCGCCAGGGTAACACTATTTTACGATCAGGACACAAGGGTGGAGTGTGTGTGCCCGGTGGGCAGCAGGAGTCGCCAGGTCGATGAAATGTGTGAGGGGGTGAGGAGGTGTGTGGCTCTGCAGCTTTGGAATTAGGACCAAGAGCAAGCAGCAGCTGGGCAGGCAGGAACCCAGGACATGTGCTGCAACAGAGGGGTGTGCTGGCCCTGGAGAGGACCGACGGGCTCAGCGGCAAGTGGGTGCCACTCACAGCTGGGCCTTTCCACACCAACAAAGAAATCCCATCTTAATGTGTCTCTTCTCACACCTCAGGCTGGATCCCTTCTCTGCCCTGCGCTGACAATCCGGGGGGACAAGGAACAGATGATGGCCAGGGATCCTGGCCTCACTTGGGTCAGGAGCTGGGCTAGGGTGGAGATCAGCAACAGGGTAGTGGGATAAGGAGTCTAGGTAGACAGGTTGGTGGGTCACAGCCCAGGGCCCAAAGCCTAGAGTTCATTCTCTGTACCCCAGTTTCCTTGTCTGTAATGTGGGAAGGAAGGGCAGGGTCCTGGTTAGTGTCAACTTGACACAACATAGAGTCACCTGGGACCTCCTAAAGGTCTTCCAGAATCTGCATTCTCATTAGTGGTGGTTCCTTTAGCTGTTTGCTTCTCAAGGTCAGTGGACTCTCTGGCCCCTCCCCGACCAATGTGACCATGGGAGGGACATCTGCCATGTGACCCAGGTCCTCAGACAGACACAACTCCACCCATACTTCCATTCCTACATACCTGGTCTCTAAGTGGGGTGTGGTGTCCCCCACCTGGAATCCTAGCAGGGTACTCAGGAGGCCAAAGCAGGAGGTAGGTAGGCCAGCCTGGGCTACAACACATTAAAACAAACCCACATTCTCTTTCTACTGGAAGGAGCCTGTGTAGAGACTATAGAATTGAGCTTTCTTTAGGGAGAACAGTGTGGGCTTTGGGCTCCTGCTGGGAGAAGTTATGCTTCTAGAGTGTTCCTCAGTTGAGTGCCCAGCACTTAGTAAGTGCTCAATAAACAAGAAATCATCTGAATATCACACAATGGGTTTTTGGCCTGAACAGGCCATATGATTGGTGTGACACATTATTTCTGCTGTTTGTTGCTATGGGGTTGAGGGACTCAGCATCCCTGGTCCTCCTGCCCCGGGTCCATGAATAACAAAGCCAAACACTTGGATTTTTGTGAGTCAATGGTGCATAGTGACGAGTGGGGCAGAGTGAAGGTGGGGAGGATCCACAAAAAAGGCAGTGTTGCCCATACAGGGTGGTGGGAAGATGCAAGTGTGGTCACCCCAGGGTCCCACAGGATGGCATGGGTTGAGCTGAGTGCTCTTTACTTGGGAGGATGTGGGCAGGGACAGTACACAGAAGGATGCCCAGCCTCGGTTTTCTTTTTAAAAAGTTGAAAAGGACACCAGGGCCAGACTGGAGCAGGGGTTCCCCTATGAAGGACGGGGCATGGAGGACCCCACATTGCACAATGTGGAGAAGACAGGTCCTTGGCAGAGTCCAGCCTTTGTCCCTGCCTAGGCTGAGCCACCAGGATGGACTTGGGGTAAGCATTGACTTCTACAAATGTACCCCTCACTTCTTATGGTGCTGGAGTTTAGGAGATCAGTGTCAGGGGTTTGGGGGGAGGGTGGTTCATACCTGAGTGTCACAGGCACTTGGGGAGAGGCACGAGCACACTGGTCTGGGTCTCCTCCTCTTTTAAAAAGCCCTAATACCACCATAGGCCCCTCATGGCCCTGTCTAACCTACTTCACCCTACTTCACCTCCAACCCCACCAACATAGGTCCTGTGGGGTTCAGTTTCAGCATGAATAATAAGGCCAGATACCCAGACTGAGTGACGGGGTAGGGTAAGACCAGCTTTACAGTTAGAACAGCATTCACAGGGGACCCCAAGCTGCCCCCACCCTAATCTAGACCCTCTGACCTCATTGAGGTTTCAAACTGGGCTGGGGTGGGGGAGGGAAGAGGGAGGACATGTAACTGACATGCCAAGGCTGGAAGTTGTGTGGGGCTGTTCAAGCCCCTGGGAGCTTCAGTTTACCTCTCTGTAAGGTGGCCATGGTTGGATGTGGAATTGCTGTGTGCTCTGTTCCCAGGGGTTGGTTGTTACTGTTTGTAATTCCATTTGCGACTTGTGGGTCTGAATGTTGTTGATATAGGCATGGAAGCCACCATCTTTAACTGGGATCCCCAGGACCAGTTACATTTCTAAACCCAGGCATGGTGCTGCGTCCCAAGGAACTGGGACAGATAACAGACCTGTTTCTTCCTGTTGATAGGTAGACAAACTAATATGTTGTTACCAGTCATACAGACAGTTATGAGAGGTTGGAACTGGGTGCTTTAATGCTGGATAGGAAGTAAGCTTGCTACATATTGGGTGGCTAGAGAAAGGCTTTTAAAGATGTGACATTTGAGGGCCATTCCAGGCAGAGGAACTGGTATGTGCAAAGGTCCTGTGTCAGGGAGAGCCCGTTGGTGCTGTGACTGGGGCAGAAGCTCACAGGAAAGGGCAGTAGGCAGTGAGCTCATAGGAACAGCAGATGTATTTGGACACTGAGGGGTCAGGGTCTCTGCTTTCCTTTTGGGGCATGGCACCCAGGCGGTGTGCAGTGGAGGTGGCAGTAAGTAGCTATGGGGCCAACAGCTCTGCCCCTTTCTCCCTTCCTCTGTTCTGCAAGGAGGCAGGGCATTGGGGAGCCCCTTGAGCACCTGGGGCAGCTAGCTGCAGAGTGGACATGGCATGAGGGGTGTGAGGGTTGAGAGCCCAGGATCTGGGGGGCTGGGAGGGGCTCTGCTGGGGGTCAGGTACCATCCTAATTTGTGGACGTCCTACACATTTTTTCTGGAATCAGTTTTTAAAGCTTGTAGGCTGTGCCATGCAAGGGTGTGGGTGAGAAGGGCTGGGGTGAGAGGTTCTTCTCAGCTACAGCCCCAGGCCACTCTCTTAACCTCTCCAACCTTCCTTGCAGCTAGGCATGCTGGGCTGGGCTGGGCTTCCACTGAGGCATGGACAGGAGGGAGGTCTGTGTAGGTATGTCTGCTGAGCCTTCCAGATTACTTGCACCAGGCCGACACTCAACAAAATCCAGTCCTGTTTTCCCAAGATCCAATGCAGGGATAGGACTGTTCACGGAGCTGGGGCCATGGAAGCAGGACACGAGTTCCTGAGCAGAGGCCTGTAGTGTCCCAGAACTGGGCTCCTCCTGTTCCCCTTTCCTGGCGTTGTGTGGGGAATCTGCCTGGCAGCACACAGGTCTACTGGCTGTGCAGGCTGCTATCCCCCTGCTAAAGGTGCCTGAGCACAGGCAGCCATTGTCTACTCCAGGAAATGGGTCCTCCCAACAGACAGGAAGGGGTGAGGGCGGATCTGTACTGGGTATGTCTGCTTGGAGAAGGAGAAGTGATGTCACTTCAGCCATAAAAAGTAGTCCCCTGAAAGTATGGGCCGCCCTGCTCGGGGGGACAAAGGAGGTGCCACCCAGAGCTTGTCCCTGGAACAGGGCACTGGGCAGGGGGTCCTGAAGGGTGGGGTGCCTTCCACTCAGTGGTAGGGAGATGAGGAACTTTGTGTTTTTTTATGGTGCCAGGGATGGAATCCAGGGCCTCCTGTGTGCCAGACAAGTGCTCTACCATGGAGCCACACCCCAGCCTCTGTGGTAAATAATTTCAAATTCTCCAGGGAACCAGCTGTCTTCCAGTTCCTCTCGCTCTACCAGGAAGGACCTCGTATCTGAGCTAAGGTCTTTAACACCACTGTCCTCTCCTGCTTGTCCCTCTTTCTATAAATATGCCCAAGCCTCTGCAGGCATGCTGGGCAGTGGCACTGGAGTGGCAGCTGTGGGGTGAAGCAGCCAGCCAGTGCTGACTGCTGTGTGAGGCCAGGGGCTAGACTAGGGTGAGAAGGCAGAGGGAAGGCTCAGTGCCACACGAAATAAGGGGTCCAGCGTATGGAAGGTGGGAAGGCTCTAACCAGGAGCAAGGGTCTGGGAGGAGACGGGCTAGAGACAGGAGGCAGAGAAGAGTCCCGGGGAAGTGATGGTGACTGGTGGGGAAAAGAAGCCTTGGGAAGCTGCTAGTGTTGACCTAGCAACTAGGCTTTGTGCATGGTGATGATGGTGATAGTGGTAATGGTGGTGGTGGTGGTGATGGTGATGGTGGTGATGATGGTGATGGTGGTGGTGGTGGTGATGGTGGTGGGGGTGGTGGTGGTGATGGTGGTGGTGGTGATGGTGATGATGGTGATGGTGGTAGTGGTGGTGATGGTGGTGGTGGTGGTGATGGTGGTGATGGTAGTAGTGATGGTGATGATGGTGGTAGTGATGATTGTGATGGTGGTGATGGTGGTGATGGTGGTAGTGATGATTGTGATGGTGGTGATGGTGGTGATGGTGGTAGTGATGATTGTGATGGTGGTGATGGTGGTGATGGTGGTAGTGATGATTGTGATGGTGGTGATGGTGGTGATGGTGGTAGTGATGATTGTGATGGTGGTGATGGTGGTGATGGTGGTAGTGATGATTGTGATGGTGGTGATGGTGGTGATGGTGGTAGTGATGATTGTGATGGTGGTGATGGTGGTGATGGTGGTAGTGATGATTGTGATGGTGGTGATGGTGGTGATGGTGGTAGTGATGATTGTGATGGTGGTGATGGTGGTGATGGTGGTAGTGATGATTGTGATGGTGGTGATGGTGGTGATGGTGGTAGTGATGATTGTGATGGTGGTGATGGTGGTGATGGTGGTAGTGATGATTGTGATGGTGGTGATGGTGGTGATGGTGGTAGTGATGATTGTGATGGTGGTGATGGTGGTGATGGTGGTAGTGATGATTGTGATGGTGGTGATGGTGGTGATGGTGGTAGTGATGATTGTGATGGTGGTGATGGTGGTGATGGTGGTAGTGATGATTGTGATGGTGGTGATGGTGGTGATGGTGGTAGTGATGATTGTGATGGTGGTGATGGTGGTGATGGTGGTAGTGATGATTGTGATGGTGGTGATGGTGGTGATGGTGGTAGTGATGATTGTGATGGTGGTGATGGTGGTGATGGTGGTAGTGATGATTGTGATGGTGGTGATGGTGGTGATGGTGGTAGTGATGATTGTGATGGTGGTGATGGTGGTGATGGTGGTAGTGATGATTGTGATGGTGGTGATGGTGGTGATGGTGGTAGTGATGATTGTGATGGTGGTGATGGTGGTGATGGTGGTAGTGATGATTGTGATGGTGGTGATGGTGGTGATGGTGGTGGTGGTGGTGATGGGGATGATGGTGGTAGTGATGATTGTGATGGTGGTGATGGTGGTGATGGTGATGAGATGGTGATGATGGTGATGGTGATGATAGTGGTGGTAGTGATGGTAGTGATGGTGATGATGGCAGTAATAATGGTGATGATGGTGATAACAGTGTTAATAATGGTGATGATGGTGCTAATGATGGTGGTAATGTTGATGATGTTTATGATAGTTCATTTTGATTGACAACCTGGTTGATCTGAGAAGTCTAGGAGATTACTAAAGTACACCTCTGCCTGGGTCCATGAGGGTGTTTCCAGAGAGGATTAACTGAGGGGGAAGACTGTCCCTGAATGTGGCTGCACCTTCCTATAGGTTCATGTATTTTGTCAGTTGGAGTGACAGTGTAAACAGCATGGACAACTCCTCACCTGTGCCTGATATGAGACTGCTTTCCCACTAATCCACACCATTCATATCCCCATCTTTCAGATGTGGAAACTAAGGCTTGCCATGATCACCTAGCAAATGAGAGCAGAGTGGGGCTGGGGCCAAGACTGGTCTGAGTACTCCTGCTAGCCTCTGTGCTTACACTCAGGACAGCCATGGGGCAGGGTCCAGCTTCTCAGTCTCTGTCCTGCTCTGACCCCACAGGCCAAGGTTCTGAAGGTGCTGGTCACACCACAGCCAAGGCCAGTGCTGGGGCTGGCAGCTGCACCCTGGTCCCAGGAGGGAGGGGCTCCACAGCCCACAGTGCTCTGCGCCAAGCCCAGTGGAGCAAGCTGAGGACAGAAGAATGTGTTTCATATGGATTTAATTTCTCCCAGAGTACATAGCCAACGGAGCTGGACAAAGGCAGGCTGCCTGGCTGGACTGAAAATCTGTGGGCATCCGCTTCCTGGATGCTCCACAACTCCCCGACCAGGCTGGCAGTGCTCACCTGTGGCCACTGGCTGGCAGTGAGTGACTCAGGACAGAGCATGCCGGGGATGGATAGGCAGGAAGATGCCAGGGGATTCCACCAGGCTGAGTGTGACGACCTTTTCGGGAGACTCAACTTTACATCATGTGGGAATCAAACTTGAATCATCTTTACAAAAAATTCTGGGCTCAGGATGTAGCTCAGTTGATAGTGTTTGCCTAGCATGAACGCACCATGTGAACTGGGGGCATCGTGGTGCAGGCCCGTAACCCCAGTGCTTGGGAGGTGGAGGCAGAAGGAGTAGGAGTTCAAGGTCCGCCTTGGCTTCATAGGAAGTTAGAGGCTAGCCTGGGAGAGATGAGTCCTGTCTCAGTGAAAAAAAGTCTTGTTGAACTTTAAGTTTGTATGTGAAGACCAGCAATGTGAGGGGCACTGAGCAGGGCCTCTGGTTCTGCCTACCCAGAATGCCCAGCCCCAGGCCATCCTTGATTCGCTTCTCCCAGAATTCTCTTGGGGTTAACAATCATCCTTACTCTCCAACTGCCACGATTGGGTAAAAGGCAGGCACGTGGTTCACAATGAACCAGTCAGAGCCCTTCCCTGGAAATCTTGCAGAGCAAGTTTTTCTCCACAGAGGTGTGTGCACTGACTGTGACCTGCCCCAGCTGTGGCGTTGTGGGACAACAAAGAGGGAAGCAGAGAGAGGCAGCAGAGATGGATTGTCTACACCAGATGGCTCCCTAGAAAGACTCCCATCCCACCATCTTTACAGAATTTCTGGTGACAAGAGCCAAGAATATAGCATAACATCTTTATTTTTCTTCTTGAAGTCTCCCATGCAGCCCAGGCTAGGCCCAAACTTGCCATCCACTTGCCTCAGCCTCCGAGTCCTGGGGTTACAGGCACGTGGCCCATTTTCAGTCCTTTTCAACTACTGGCCCTGTGTCTGTCTCCTGGGACTCCACCCTGCTGATGACTAAGGTACTACTGCTTTCAGGGCATCTGGGTAGGTCTGGGTCTTCCGCCTCAGTATCCGGATGAACATTTCTACAGACTCCTGATACTCATCAATGACACCCCACCTCCTAGAATTCTATACCGTGCAGCACCCCATGAGTTCTGCAGGGGCTTTCTGTTTTAGAGCCCTACATATCTCATGGTGGGGTGGCGCCATGTGGCAAACACTCTTTATCCCCATTTGGCAAATGAAAAATAGCAGCTAAAGACCAAATGACTAGAAGATGACAGAGGCTCTCCCTAGCTCTGCCGCCTCCATGCTGGTCCGAGTTCTCTGTCGTGGGTGGTGGCCTTAGGGAGTCAAAGGCTGTGTCCTCTGTCCTTGCCTGTCACCAGATTTCCTTATACTGTGGCTTTTGGGCTCCTTTGCAGAGACATGGAGTCCCTTGAATCTGTAAGTCTCTGTCTACCCAGGCTTCAATCATGACAGACAGGGAGGCTGAGAAAATGCAAACCTGGGGGAGGAGGATCACAAGACCCCACCTCTCACACTATTAGTTATTGGCCACTAATGATTGCTTTAAAAAGTTTTGTTTTTATTTTATGTGTATGAGTGTTTTGCCTGCATATAGGTGAGTGCCTCACCTATATGCAGTGCCCACAGAAGCCAGTAGAGGGTGTTTGATCCCCTGGAACTGGAGTTAGGGATGGTTGTGAGTCATCGTGTGGGTGCTGGGAACCGAACCAGGGTCCTTTGCAAGAGCAGTCCCTGCTTTAAGCACTGAACCATTTCTCCAACTCTGAGAGATATTTTCTTGAGTGGTGCAACCACTAGTATTTGCCCATGCACCTGAAAGCAACTCCTCACTCATTCCGGAAGCAACTCCAATGAAACTCATTGGTTCATAACAAAACAAAATAAAACAAAACAAACAACACCCCCCCAGCAACAACAATGAAAGAATGCCAAACAGCTTCTGGTGATGGCGCCCTTCCCTCCATGGCCATCTTCTTACTATGGTCCTCACATGCTGGAGAGCTAGAGATGAGAGGGAAGGGGCCGGGGAAGGGAAAAGAGGTGTGAGGTGTGGGAGAGAAGAGGGGGAGGTAGAAAGGGGAGGGGCCGAAGGAAGGAGGGGAGGGCTCTTTCTCATAGGGCCACAGCCATACTTAATCAAGGCACATCTATTATGACCTCATCCACCTTTAATTATCTCTTAACCTGGGAGTTGCATTGGGGCTTAACCCTTCAACACTTTTTGGGGTGAGGGGAGACAAACCTGTAATGCAGAGTTGGCCACATGACCTGTATTAGGCAGTCAAGTGTGGCAGAAACGAGTTTGTTCCAATCCCAAGCAGGACCTTGGAGTCTGTAGTCTCTGCTCTGCCTCACAACCGTGCTCTGCTGTGCTGGAGGTCAGCCTCTACCACCCAGCCAACATCCGAGTGACAGAAGAACCACCCTGCTGAGCCCAGAGCAACTGTAGGCCAGTGGAATTGTGAGCTAAATAGACACATTTTGTTTCCAGCCAGGAGTTTTGGGAGACCATCTGTTACCCAGCCAAGATCTAACAGATTTGGAGACATCCTTGGGAGTGGGTCCAATTGGGGCTGTTTCTAAGAGATTTGGGGAAGGGGGGTCAGGCCAAGGGGAGTCAATCGGGCAGTTGCAAAGCCTGAATGCACAGCCATACATGGCACGAATACACATCCCTACATGGCACATGGTGTTTTGGCTAACAACAGACCAGATATATGATGGTGACTTCTTAAAATCGCATGGTGGGGCATGGTGGCACACAGCTGCAGGGCTAGCATTCTGGAAGCACAGGAAGGGTGACTGTAAGCTCAAGGCCTGAGTTACATAGTGAGATCTTATATTTAAAATAGTGATTGTGAGGGCTGGAGAGATGGCTCAGCAGCTAGGAGCACTGGCTGCTGTTGTAGAGGACCCAGGTTGGGTTCCCAGCACCCACATGGTGGCCATCAACCATCTGTAACTCCAGTTCCAGGGAATCCAACGCCGCCTTCACACCTCACAGGCATTGCACAACACAGGTGTACTTACACACATGTAGGCAATACACTCATACACATAAAATAAAATTTAAAATGTGATTGTGATGGTTAATAGAAATTGTTAACCTGACAGGCTCTGGAATAATTATGGCCTCCCCTCTAGCTGTGGCTCCATACATTGGCACAGCAGGGAAGCCCTGGGCATCCCACTGCCTGGGCTTGTGTCCCAGCTCCTGTCACTACCATCTGTGTGCCTCCCTTTTCAGCCTCAGTTTCACCATCAGGGAAATGGGAACAAGAATGGCCTCACTGCAGATTCAGGGGGGGTCTTGCAGTGAGTGGCTAGAACTCTGACTCTAGGTCCCAGGTCTTGGAACTAACCTCCCTGAAGATGGGGAAGATCTCCCATGAGGGCTCCTCTGAGGATGGCACATAGCAGGGGGTACCCAGGGGCTCCAGAGAGAGAGACAACGACATCCTAATGGGCTGTTGACTTCCAACTGCAGGGACCCAGAGATGGAAATCAGCGTGGGGGAGGAACAGTGTCTCCAGCTGTTGCAGCAGGAGAGACCTTGGTCTTTAAAATCACTTCTTTCTGGGTGGGAGACACGCTGACCCTCTGCAGTGTGCTACTGGACTGCTCGGGTTCTGTGTGCTAGATGCAGCCTGTACACTCCACCTCTATATTTATTTATTCATTCACTTATGTGTGTGTGGTGGCCAGGTCAACCTAGCATGGATGTTCCTCTGGTGCCATCCACCTTAGGTTGAGACAGGGTCCTTCACTGGCCTGGGGCTTGCTGAGTTGCCTAGGCTGGTTGGTAAGTGAGCCCAGAGATCCACCTGTATCTGTCTCCTCAGCGCTGGGATTACAAGTGTGCACCACCATACCCATCTTTTTCAAGTGGGTTCTGGAGATTGAATTCAAGGCCTTGAGCTTGCAAAGCAAGTGTGTTTCCTGGCGGAACCATCACTCAACCCCCTAAATTAAATTAATTTTCAACTGATACATAAAATGTGAAGATGGCACATCTTAGGCAGTAGCTGAGGCTTTGAGCTAAGCAGACATGGATGTTTGGATCAGGGTAAGTGTATCCAGGTTCTGAGACACAGCCACACCTCGTGGTAATGACATTCAAGACTCTTCCCGCTCCCAAGAATTTCCTTGCCTCTGCCTCCCTGTTCTGCCTCCCCGCCCCCGTAACCACTATTCTAATCTCCACTTCTGTGAGATCAAATTCATCGATATGCCACACATGTGAGGTCGCACGGTATGTCTCTTTCTGTGCCCGGCTCACTTCACTTGATGCAATGACTTCCGTTTTCATCCATGTTTTCACAATGATAGGACTGTTCTTCTTTATGGCTGTCTAGTATTCCACAATGCATCCATACCATATTGGCATGCATTCATCCACTGGACACAGAAACTGCTTTTTTTCAGCTCTTGAAGAGCGCTGTGATGAGTGTGTGTGGGCTGTGCTGGCTCAGATGATACACTGCTTTCCACATGGACTGTGCTCCCATCAACTTGGGGTGACTTTATTGGGGAAAACCCTTCTGACTTTGGCTCAGCCATGTGACTTGCATGTAGGGAGTTGAGACACTGCAAGCCGGGGCTGGGACTGTCCAATGTTGTCTCTACCCTCTGCAGGTGGGACAGGACCCATCCCCAGCACCTCAGTCAATTTGTCCAGGCAGCCGACAGCCAGCACAACCTGGAGGTGAGAGCAAGCCCTGCCCAGCCCTGCCCAGCCCTGCAGTGTTTCCTGGCCAGTGCCCAATTGTGACTGTGCCTAACCTGTGCCTAACACTGGGCACCCTGAGGACATGGCACTACTGTTCCTGCAGAGCCATTATGACAAAGAGAAAGGACAGTGAGGGAGAGCACATCAGCCCTAGCCCTCTGCCCCATGTGGCATTTGCAGCAAAGGACCATCTTTGTCTCTACAAGGGTTTGTGGCAGCTGGTGTGCTAGGCTGTGGTCTGTACTGTTGTGGGAGCCCGTCCCAACACCCACCCCTGCCACCCCTCACTGTGCTGTGCACAGGAGTTGAGACATGTGTTTATTATACTAAATGGAACATTAACAAACTGACCTGAAGGCACTCAGCTGTCCCTGTGAGCTCAAAGTGGGTGACAGTCGGTGGGCTGTGCAGTGGGCGCAGGGATTCCAGCTCCAGCTTGCTGGCTGATACCTTCTCCATGTCCTTCATCCTCCCTGTGTCTTGGACTCCAGTTTTTACAGATGTAGAAATGGAGGCTCAGAGATGTTAATAACTCATTCAAGGTCACACAGCAAAGGGAGAGGGACAGGATTTGAACTTCAGCCTGAGTGTCCAGAGCCAAGCTGTAAGCAACGTCCCATGGGCTCCCCTGGGCTACCAGTTTAACCCTCACTCAGGCACCGTGGAGGAGTCCTTTGGGGAGGGAGATGGAAGTTGTCAGACATCACCACAATACTGGGTGTCAGTGAATCCATGAGACTGAGTTCCTCTGTGTGTGTGTGTGTGTGTGTGTGTGTGTGTGTGTGTGCGCGCGCAGTGATGGTGAAGGGTACAGCTCTGGAAACTTGGGTGACTCCACGTAGCTCCTGTGCGTGGGGCGGGGGCGTCCCTCTACTTGTATCTTCCATCAAGCTGGCTATTTTTAACCCAGCTTTTTATAGTTAAAACAGGCTCCTGTCAGCGTCACTGCAAGAAGTAGCACGTCAGGCACTTTGAGAAGTGACGCTTGAGCAGAGCCCATGTCAGCTTCTGAGACACCCACCCTTCCCAGAGGATACTGAGATTCCTTGGTGGAAGTTTCTTGGGGACATGGACCCCTCAGTCCAGCAAGGACTGAGGTCCATGGTGGTCTCCCAACCTGAGCACCAGGGGCATCTTCCTCTGAGGAACACCCAGAAGCCTACGCACAGACCCTACCCCCACCTGCCTTGGGTGATTGAACCTCATCATCCTGCCTGACCCCAAATGTCATCACAGCTGGAGAACTCTTAGATCAAGCTTGTGCTGGGGACTTGGCTTAGTCTGTAAAGTGCTCATCTTGCAAACATGAAGGCCTGAGTTTAATCCTCAGAATTCATGTGAAAAAGCCAGGTGTGGTGTGCTTGTAACCCTAGCACTCGGGAGGTAGAGACAGGAGGGTCAGCCTGGCCTAACTGAGCTTCAGGCTAGTGAGGGAGTCTTTCTAAAAAAATCAATCAATCAGCTGGGTGTGGTGAAACATGCCTTTAATCCCAGCATTTGGGAGGCAGTGGAGGGTGGATGGTCTCTGTGAGATTGAGGTCAGTTAGGTCTATGTAGTTCCAGGCCAGTTGTGGCTACAGAGAGAACCTGTCTCAGAGACCCAAAAAACCCCAAACTGATCGATCAATCAATCAATCAATCAATCAATCAGTCAATCAATCAATTTTAACTAATTAATTCAAAAAAGGTGAACAGCCCCTGAGGAAGATACCCAAGGTTGTCCTTTGACCTCTACATGTGTACACATACAGGTACACACACACACACACACACACACACACACACACATACACACACACATGAATTCTTAGCCCATCACAGTCTGGTTCCAGCATCCCTGTCCACAAATACTTAACCTGCACCCATTGCCCAGAGTGGGACTGATGGGCCAGGCTTGGGTGCTTCCAGCTAGGCTGGATGACAGCCTGGGAAACATTGGCAGAGGAAGGACATGAGATGGGGAGGGCTGTCTCCTGGCACCAGTTGTGCTCCCTGGCGGCCTACGGCTCGGCTTGTCCTCAGAGTTAGAATTGCCCCTACAGAGAATCTGTGACTTCCCTCTTGGCATTAATAATACTGTTAATTAAGTAGCCGAGGGGGCGGCGTGACTGGCGCCGAGGGGACAATAGCTGTAAAGGGAACAGAGAACCACAGCCATGGCTTCCCATGCAGTGCTTTCCAAAGAGCAGATGTGGGGAGCCGGTTGGGCAGAGCCATGATGGGGCAGTGCTGGGGTGACCGTGTGCTGATCGTGGCCCTCAAGGGCAGGGAGCTCAGGGTGAGCCATGGCAGCTTCTCAGTTGTGTTCTATGGTACCCCGGTCTATCCGCTGCAGCTGGGCTAGCCTGGAGCTGTCAGATAGGCCAGGCCACATGGACTCTCCAGGACGATATCCGAGGCTTCCTCTTCTATAAGACAGATAGATCAAACTAGCTTCCATTTCTTCTGCAATGGATTGAAAGTGGCTTAATGGAATGTTGGCTTGAGGATTTGGAAGCCTGAAATCAATGTTCCCTGGAAAAGCATGCAGGGATTGATTAGTGATATCTGATATGAGTGCAGGATTGGTGATATGGGACAGGAGTGCTATCTGTGGATTGGAGTGTCATGATACTGCATGGGACTGGGTCTAGGACCTGCACAGACACCACAATCCACAGGTGCAAAGGTCCCTTGGTGAATGGTGTGCATGTTGGACTGTAACCCCCCCCCGCCATGTTCCCACACATTTCAGATCACCTCTGGGTGGGGAACGACAAGAAGAAAGGTTCATATGTTCAATAAACACATAGTTTCTTATGCTTTACTTGTATGGTTGAATCCAGGCTTAAAGAACCCAGGGAGGATCCACTGGACTTTCTTTCCCTCTGGGTTACATTTGGAGTTAAGTAGGAAGAGATTAGGGCTGAGAGAGGAGATTCAGGAGTGACATCAATGCCAGGACCTTTGCTGTATCTGTAATCCAGGGACCAATACACATCATTATTGGATGCTGGGCCTGGTGCTGCACACACGTCATCTTGTAATCCCAGTGCTCAGGAGGTTTATGCAGGAGGACTGAGAGCTGAAAGCTAGCCTGGGCTACATAGTGAGATCCTGTCTCAAAACATATCAAGCAAACTCAAGTAAAACCAAAGTGCTATTTATTGTAAACACATGCATCTTCTCATATGCCTTGGTAAGGCTGAGAGCTGTAAGTAACACAGGACCAGGGCCTCAAACCTAACTGTGGCCCTCTCCATGCCCAGCACATGCCATCTCCACATCTCCAAGCCTAGCATGTTCCATCTTCACATGTTCAAGCCTAGCATGTGCCATCTTGCCTCAGACAGTTTGGTAATCTCTGTTTTGTCCTCCCTAAGGCTTTTCCCTCCCTTGGTTTGCATGGTGACCCTTTGAGGTTGGCAGTGTGACATGGTCAAACACCCTTTTCAGAGGAGGAAAGAACAGCCTGGTTATGGGAGGCAGAGCCTGGGGCCTGCATGTCTGTTTCTTTCCTTCAACTCCACAAGATGCCGGCTCTGTCCTGCGTCTTCTTGCACCAGCCACAAGCATTGCTGGCCCAGGCCCCCAGGGTTTCTCCTACAGTGTTCTACTGTGGTTTTCTGAAACTCAAACTGAGTCAATCACTCTTGTTCACCAGGCTACCCCAGTTTACCAGTGCTGCAGCCCCCAAGCCCCGAGCTCCTCTGGTTCACAGCCTCCTCCTCCCCTCCTGCTTGGGGCCTCTTGGGGCCTCTTTCTTGGGAGAGGAAAAGGCTCTTAAGGAAGTGGCAGCTGGGCCCTGCACCCAGATGGAGCACAAGGGACAAGCATTTTCTCAGGAAAGAACAGCATGTGCAAAGGCCTGTGAGGAGAAAGAGCAAGCTCTAGGACAAGTGGAATAGATGCCAGTGCTGCAGGAGGCTGAGCATGGTTGGAGAGTCAGAAGTCAGCCATGGGAAGGACTGGGACATCCAGAACCATGGGGAAGTCTTGAGCAAGGCAAGGTCTAGAAAAAGTCTCTGGTGAAGGCAGAGGGAAGCCTGGCAGGAGTGTGTGGTTGGATGTAAGGCAGCTGACCAGCCAGGTAGAGAGAACCATAGCATGTTTTATCAGCAGGGAGGGGAAGTGCTCAGGGATGGCTGAAAGACTGAGGAAGAAGGCGGTACCCAGGGCGGGCATGTGCCCGAGTGTATGTGTGACTGCCAAGCACAACCACTGTCCAGGGTCCTAGAAACAACAGGCATGGGGGTGGGGGAAGACGGTCCCCTTGCAGCTCCAATCCCTTCCTGGACCTCCCTTACCCCAACTCACATCCTCCCTCACACTCCCACGCATACTTACAGTCACAACACTCACCTTTACCCATTCCTCAGCCACATGGACTCACAGTCCCTACATCAGTCGGCACAAACTGAGACATGCCATAGTAACAGACATCCCCACACAGCCCTGCACAGTAGTGGAGAATAGAGGCCTGCTCTATCTCCACCCTTGTTTTCTGTTCCTTCTTTTGTCATTCTCTGTGACTCAATCCCTGCATCAGTCAGCACCGGCTGTGCCATGCATGGTAACAAGTAGCTCCAGACTTCATCACAGCATCAATGCTGGGGTTTGTTTCCTGCCAGCACTTTGGGTCTGTGTGCTTGAAAAAGGTTCTGCTTTCTGTCTTCTTCCCCTCTCACTTCTTGAACTTGAGGATAAGAAACCGGTGACCCATACACTGGCTCTGTAACTCTGAAGGAAAGCTACAGTGGTCTCACTGGGCGTTGGAGGCCCCAGATCCTTTGGCAGGGCAGGGCAGGGCAGGGCAGGGCCCTGCTGCCCTCCTGTGGGACCTATCCTGGCCATGCCCCCTCCATTCTGAGCCATACCCTCTGCTCCCACTGTGCCTCCCAGAGCTCCACCCTCATCCCTCCAGGCCTGTCACCCCCCTGTGCATGCTCCTGTCACCTTCTCACACTGCACTGGTTTGCATTTCACCTCTGAAAATGGGGACAAAATGTTGCTAAATGTAGACCCAGAGGCCAGGGTGACAGCGATAGGCAGTGGGGCCTTTGGGGTGACGAGGTTGGGAGGGCCGGCCTCTGAGTGGGACCAGTGCTCCTGCTGAAGAAGCTTCCAGGAGCACCCTCGCTCCTTCCGTCGTTCAAGGATGAAAGAGAAGCCAAAAGTGTGAGGCAGAGGCTGAGCAAGTGCCCTGAGACCTCTGGGGTCTTGACCGTGCCCTGTGCCTGCGGCCTGAGCCCCTGTCCATGGCAGTTAGTTCTTTTTTTAAAAAAACTTTAAATATGAAGTTAATTCTTTT
>NW_008348865.1:284619-285832 GCF_000622305.1 Nannospalax galili
TGTCTTTTTGAGACAGGGTCTCCCTGTAGCCCCAGCTGTCCTGGAACTCACTATGTAGACCAGGCTGGCCTTGCACTCACAGAGATCCGCCTGCCTCTGCCTCCCAAGTGCTGGGACTACAGGCGTGCACCACCACGCCCGGCTTGGTTACTTCTCTGAGGAATTCATAGAAGATATTTTGGTTGCTTACTCCCTACCTTCCCCCACCTCCTCCAGACCACCCTACTTCCCTGTAATGTTCTCTTTTTTTTTTACAGTAACCTGTTGAGTCCAGTTTTTGCTGCCCATACATTCCTGGGTGTAGGGCCATCAACTGGAGCATGGCTGAACTACCAGAGGAGGCACATCCTTAAAGAAAACTGACTCTCTCTCCCTCAGAAGCCAGCAGCTGTCCACACTCCTCAGTTAGGGGTGGGGGCTTATGAGCCCCTCCCCCTCCATGCTGGCACATTGACTGGCTTGATCGTGTGCAGGCAACCACAGCTGCTGTGAGTTCATGAGTACAACTGTCCTGTTGTGAACAGTTGACACTGCTTTGACCCTGTCCTCCATGACCTCTGGTTCTTTGAATCTTTCCTCCACTCTTCCAGGATGGTCCCTGAGCCTTGGGGGCGCAGATCATGTCCCAGTTGTGACTGACACTCTCTGCTTGGTGGTCATTCTAAGACATGGCTGTAGCCTAGCTCCTAGGCCCTTAGTCCATGTCCCCCCGCAGTGTCTCTGATGCTGGCAACGCAGCACCAAATTTGGGCCCAGGGCCTCGCTCTACTGGGCCTGAGCTTGCTGGTTCTGTGTCCTAGAGGTGGGCGTAAAGATATATCTCCAGACATTCTAGGTGGGAATTTCCAGAACTACTGAGGGGTCCGTGTTGGCCTCCAGCCCTCCCAGGATGCTGGCTGCCATGGCCTGTCCTGTGACCGGTCACTCTGGTGTGCACTGGTCATGGGAAATGCAGTTAATAGTGTTGGGGACCAGTGAGGATTCAGACAGCCCGACTTGGAACTTGGCTGCTGAGTGGGTCTTTGCCTCTGCAGAGCATGAGTGCATTACAAACCAGCTGGGCTCACAGAAGGCCGGTTGGCTGTTGTTAGGACAGCACAGGTCACTGAGATGGAGTGGGAGGATTTTCTCCTACAAGAAACCTTCCTGGAGGGTCTGTGTGTGGTGCTCGTGTGTGTGTGTGTGTGTGTGTGTGTGTGTGTGTGTGTGTGTG
>NW_008348865.1:285888-303364 GCF_000622305.1 Nannospalax galili
TCTGAATGTACCATGTGGGGCTGCCTGGGGGTGCATTTCCTGAAAGCAGCAAATGGGGCTACGAGTATTGTGGAGGGGGGCAGAGTGGGTGTCTCTCTGAGGGGGTGACAGGGATGGATTTGAGGGCTTGCATGGGTCTTGCCTGGCTGTAGTTTGAGTGTGAAGCCCAAGCTCACTATGGAAGCCCAGTGCAGGAATTCCAGGTAGAGCCTTTGGGTAGTGAGCTGGTGCTGAGGGCAGTACCCCATGAAGCCCATCAATCGGCGTCCTTACAGAGGAGACTGGAAGAGCCGTTCTGCCACCTTTGGTCAGGTGAGAACCCAGTGGCCCTCTGTGACCAAGGACTTGGAACTCAGGCAATGTGTGCAACACTTTGATCTTGGGCTCTGGGTCACCAGTGTGACTGCTGTCTTCAGTTGTTTGCAAGCCCCCAGTATGTGGGCCTTCATCATCACAGTCTGAGTGACCCTAGGCTTTCCACTTACCTTTCCCTAACCTGCCTCTGGCCATAAGTTCCTGGGTGGGGAGCTGGGAATGCACAAGCTTGGGTTGGACTGGGTTTTTCCAAGTCTTGGGGTCTGTGGGTCCTGGTGGTGTGACTGGGCTGCTGATACCAGAACAGCCCTTAATCAACTCAGTTTTGCAGTGTGCGTCCTTTGGATGGTGGCAGCTCCTGGTCCCCACTGCCTGCCATTCAACCTCACAGGCTCTGTAAGGCAGGCTCCAGCATCGAGGGGCATTGTGGGTGGTTTCAACATGCGTGCCCAGGCATTCTCATGGCCCCAGTGCCAGCAGGCATAATTCACCCCTAAATTATGGCTATAAATTCCTTCGAAGAGATGAGTCCCCAGGCAGGTGGGGGTTGATGCCAATGTGGCTGAACACAGTTCACGCTGCTGCTGGAATTAAAGGGGACAGCAAGTCAGCACAGGGCCTGGAGGCCTGTCCCTCTGGCAAGATCTCTGGCCCTCATGGGACAGGGTGGGCAGCAGGGAGTGGGCTCCATCTTGTCCTGAGTATAGGGAGACAATCAAGGTTTCCATTTGAATCAGTTGTATAGCTGATACTGGCTCATGTTAGCTTCCAATATCTATGGATGTGATTGTTTGAGTTCATGGGAGTCTGTGAGCAGCAGCTGCTGGGGGAGGATGGGTGACAGGTAACTGGGAAGGACCAGTAGGGTGGGTGACAGGTGACTGTGAGGGACCAGTGCTAGGGCTGGGCTCCCTGGCCAGAGAGGATTCAGATAAGTTTGTAAAGTAGACAGAGGAGATGGACACGCCTGCCTGCCTGGGTGAACTCAAGGAAGCCTTTCCTCTGGTATGGGCAACATCTGATGGCTGCAGAAGCAGGAGCCCCAAGGTGGGCTCAGGGGTGGCGCTCCAGGCCCTTGGCTCTGCTAAGGATTCTGTCCTTTGGGCCTCATTCTGTCCATCTGTAAAGTGGAGTGGCATGTTATCAGACACCCTGATTCCCATCCTCTCACTCATTCAGATGATGCTGGCTGAGCCCCCTCTGTGCAGGGTCAGGCGCTGGGACACAAAGAGGAATTCCCAGTAGGCACATGCAACCAACAGTGCACAGGCCTCATGGAACTGCTGACAGCTATTAATATAGCCCAGTGCAAAATCGTAAACTCAAGTATTATAAAGATGAGGTTTTTGTTTTATTTATTTATTTATTTTTTTGTGAGGTGTTAGGCAACAATGCCTGTTGTGTCACAATGTCAAAAGTTAGGGCAAGGCTATAAGCAGGCTCTATAGGCAAGACAGCCCGAGGGAGAACATATGCCAGGAATCCCACGCAGGCCACCCGGATGGGGCCTGGCCCCAAAGCTGGCATGGTCAGGAAGGTGCAGAGGTTTCAGATCTGGGCCTGGATTCTGGCCAGGGTAGAGAGCTGAGCGGGTATGGAGGTAAAAGAGGTTATACCTCCCTACATGGGGTGGGAGAGGATTGGGGTGGGAGGCAGAGGGTGAAGGCCACACTGGCCTACAGCCTGCCCCTCACAGTGACTCTGGCTTCTGCCTCTTGATGAGCCACAGTCTTTCTCTGGACTTTGCATAAGGTGGGAGGAGCATGGGCCCCCTTGATCTGAAGCAGGGTACACAGTGACCTGGTAACATACCCTGCACCCCTCCTCCAAACTGATGCCACACCAGGGCCCTGCTACCCACACCCTCCCCAGGGCAGCTTCCAGACCCTCCACATCAGCTTGGTGCTGGTGTGCCCTTAAGCTTAAGGGCTTTTGTCAGGGTCAAATTTCTCTGTAACAAAGACAGTAAAAGAGACAAGGGCTGGGCAGGTGGAACTGGGTGGCACTGGACCTTTTATTTTTATTTTTTAGCATTTTATTTACTTATTTATTTTTGGTCTTTTTGAGACAAAGTCTCTCTGTAGCCCCAGCTGTCTTGGAACTCACTATGTGGACCAGGCTGGCCTTGAACTCACAGAGATCCGCCTGCCTCTGCCACCCGAGTGCTAGGATTAAAGTCATGCACCACCATGCCCGCTGTATTTTATTATTTTTATTTTATGTGTATGAGTGTGTTGCCTGCATGCATGTAAGTGCACCCATGTCGTGCAGTGCCAACAGAGGTCAGAAGAGGGCGTCAGAGAGCCTGGAACTGGAGTTATGGATGGTTGTTAGCTGCTATGTGTGTGCTGGGAACTGAATCTGGGTCCTCTGCAAGTGGACTGCTGAGCTATCTCTCTAGCCCTGGTACTGGGCTTTTAATTTTCACTGTGTATTCATTTTCTTTTCCTTCCCTCCCTCCCTCCTTCCCTCCCTCCTTCCCTTGCTTCCTTCATTTCCCTCTTCCCTCCCTCCCTCCTCCTTTCCTCCCTCCCTCCCTCCCTCCCTCCCTCTCTCTCTCCTTCCTTCACATAGCCCAGGCTAGCCTCCAACTCACTATGTAGCTGAGGATGACCTTGAGCTTTTTGATCCTTCTGCCTCTACCTCCTGAGTGCTGGGATCACAAGCATGTACTACCAAGCCAGGTTTATGCAGTGTGGGGGGATTTGAACCCAGGGCTTCCTGCATGTTAGGCAAGCACTCTACCCACTGAGCTACATCTCCAGTCCCCCATTTTCATTTTCTTTGCTGGTCTTGTATTACCTTTCCAATTTTCTGCATCAATATTGTTCCCTAGCAAAAATACATTTAAAGGAGAAGATTTGGAGAACTCATAATGTTCAGAAATGGAAGCTTCAGGAGCCCTATGACCAGAACTGGACCCTAGAAGGTGAGACTGTGCCTTGGGAACCCATGATGTGGATATTGGGAGTGACTGAAGGTCTGTGAGGAGGGGAGATGCTGCCCCTGGCTGTCTCCGAGAGGTGTTGGGTGCCCAGAGTCCTGCACAGGCCTATTCTGGGTCCACCAGGCCCCAGGCCCCAACTTCTATAGTGATGGAGAAATACAGACAATCAGGCAGTGAACCGTGGCGGAGGGTTTATGAGGTGGCCATGCTCCAACAGTCAAAAGTTAGGGAAAATGTATTTATTACAACACTTTTCATGGGCAAGTTATCATTTTGTCAAACTTTATTAGAGGGACTAATTAATGGGTTGTAAAAAGTACTAGTGCGTGGCCGGAGAAAGAGCTGGTCCCGGGGACATTGGCAGACCCAGGATTTATGAGCCCTTGGTTTCCCATTTATTAATGTGTGGAAGGTGTGTGGCGAGGGTTATATATGGGCTGGTGCGGAGCTTGGCTGCCCACCCTCCCTCCCCAGAGGCACCTATATGCCTGGGAGGGGGCAGTCAGGGCTCCTAGAGAGAGGCAGGGGACTTGGGCTGGTTGTGTGACCTTGGATGACCTTTTCCTCTCTGAAGCTATCTGAGCCTCAGTCTCCTTGTCTTTGCACCTGAGGGCAGATGTGAGGAGCCCAGAAAGGCTCGGTAATATGCAAATGCTAAAACAGGCCCTGTGGCTGAAGGGTGGTCACTAGTGGACTTCAAGGGACATCCAAAGATGAACTGTGCCCCAGGCAAGGGCTGTTCACCTACGTCAAGGAGGAGGTAGAAACCAGATGTGGCAATGCACACCTGTCATCCCAGCACTCAACAGAAGGAGGCGAGAGGATCTGGAAGTCTGAAGCTAGCCTGGACCACAGTGTAAGACCCTGGCCTGAAAGTAAACAGGAGAAGACACAGAGAGAGACCCGCTGCTTTTGTTTGCTTCCCTAATTCACATGCTTCCCTTCTCCTCCTCTTTGGCTCTCAGCCCAGTGTCACCTCCCCCTGGAGGCCCTCTGGGCTGCTGCATGAATGCATGGGCTGGGTTCATTGCTTGCATCCTGACTCTGGCTGTGTCTCCTGCACTGGTCACAGCAGGGTGTGTCTGTGCCATGCCCTGCTGTCGTCCGTGCCCAGCTCACTATCAGCTGCATTGATGGCTGTTGAGTTGGTGAGCTGGGGGGCAGGGTGCCCAGATGTGGAACCACAAGGGCATGAGAGGAGTTGACAAAAGCCAGAGTGGGCAGAGCCACAGCAGGCTATCCATAAGTGTTGTCACTAGATGAAGATGGGTTTGTAGCTTTTCCTGATGTTCCCCAGGTGACAGGGCAGTGCTGGGTTCTATCAGATGGCCTAAGGACCCCCTCTGTCTGCTCCCAGGTCCTTTGTTTCCAGGTGCTGCCCGGCTTCAGCTGCAACCGTGCCTCACTTGCTCATCTTTAAAGGCCTTGTCAATGACACAGGGACACCTAGAGTGACCTTGGGTAGGGGAGGAAGCCCTCATGTAGAGATGGATCCAGGTTAGGAAGCAGTGACCTCAAGGCTTCTTTTCAGTTTCCCATCTGTTAAATGAAGTCTGCACCTCACCAGGCCGGCATGGACACAGGAGATAATGGTTGGGAAGTTATAGGTACCAGGAGGCCCTGGGGACTCAGGGGAGCTGCAGCCTGGTCTCGCCTTGGCAGTGGTATGGGAGCCTTGGCCATTCCCTGGCTCGTTCATTTGGGTGGAATGGTGTGAACACCATGTGGCAGCTGGTCATTGGCTGGGGACCCCATATATGATCCCCATTTGGACAGTTGGCCCTTGTCTGGGGACAGGTTCTTTGGGTCCCTTGACAGCTTTATATGAGGTTAAGAGTTCTAACCTGGCAGGGATGGCTCCCTCCAAGGGGCTGGGGTGGGGGGAGGCAGGAAGGGAGGGGCTTTGGGCTGTGGTGGGGGGTGGGGCTCAGTCTTCCTTTCTGCTGCCTTTTCCTGCCCATATACACTTGTCTAGGGTGGGGATTGGCACTGCACTGGACCCCTGGGACTGCTGTGAGGGATTGTGAGGTGCTGCTCCTGCCCTGTGTATCTTTCCATAGAGTTTTTTTTGCATGTCTTCCCCCAGGGATGGGAGGTTATGATCCTGTTATCATGATCCTGTTATCTAGCCAGTGAAACCTTGACTCATGAGCTTGAGGTACCAACTCTGCAGGACTGCCTGGCACTGATGGCTGGCCCACTGGGAAGGTTTAAAACATCCAGTTCCCACACACAAAAATCTTCCAGTGCAGTGGGGGTGATGAGCTCAGCTCGACAGATCAGTCATAGATACGCTTGGGGCTGGAGGAGCTTCCAGGAGAGAGGATATTTTAGTTGGGTATCACACAGAAATTCCCCAGGAATAGGAAGAGGGACCAGAGTATACAGAGGTGCAGAGGATGAAAGGGGAATGAAGATTGATGTGAGGGGAATGAGGGGCAGGGGAGACCTGCATGGGAGGAGAGAGGACAAGGTCAGCACCCATAAGGCCTGGGAAAGCCCTGGAGAACAGGCCAAGGAATTTGGGTGAGAAGAGATGTCTAGTAGAAGAAGTTCCACCTAAGGCTAGTCCATCACTCATTGTTGATAAGATCATTCCAGAACATGCTTTCTGACCTGGCCTGGGACCTGGGACAACTCTCTCCCATGTAGGCAAATTTCTTAATGAGATCTGGCAGCAACTCACATGCCCACACCTTGTGACAATGGGATGGGGTCAATACAGACCACCCCCCACCCCCCAGCCAACATGCTCATTAACAGATGTCTGGAAACCTCAAATGTTTTTTTTTCCTTAAAAATTTTATGTGTATGAGTACAATGCATGCATATATGTAGGCTCACCCATGTCCTGCAGTGCCAGCAGAGGTCAGAAGAGGGTGTTGGATCCCCTGGAACTGGAGTTATGGATGGTTGTCAGCCTCCATGTGGGTGCTGGGAACTGAACCTGGGTCCTCTGCAAGAACAGCCAGTACTCTTAATTACTGAGCCATCTTTCGAGCCTCGTTGTTTTGTTTTTTAAGACAGGGTCTTACTCTGTAGCCCAGGCTGGCCTCAAACTCTTGATCTTCCTGCCTCAGCCTCCTGAGTGCTGGGATGACAGGTGTGTAACTTTGATCAGCTATTCACTCCTACTGGCCTCTGAACTTCCCATGGTCCTGTCAGGAACTGAGTGCTAGGGGCCATTGTGCGTGAGGCTGGCAGCAGTGGAGTTCATTGTCAAACTGGGGAAGCAAGGCGGTCCACATACCAAAGAGTGGGCTCTTCTTGGGCAGGGCAGCCACCTAGACAGCGCCTGGGTTCCCAGTTTGGTAGGTGGGGGCTCTGTCAAGTGTTTTGAGTGGTTTAACTCTTTGAGGAACCTGGGTTTTTCAAGCATGCAGGAGCATTCAAAAGTCAGAAGCACAAATTGTTGATGGGGAAGTAGGGCTGATGATGAGCAGGTGCTCAACGGATACCAGAGAGGCCAGACCTGCAGGGAGCACTTGGGGGTGGGGCTCTGCCTTCATACAGAGCTTTCTCTGGCCTTCCTGTGGTTGAGACTCAAATGGAACTTTCTCTGCTCTGTTCCAGACTCTGGGGCTCTGCTCTGCCCACCCCCTGCAGCTCTGCTTTGCAGGTCCTTCCTCTCCCTCAGGCACCAAGGCTCATGGGCCTGGCACACAGTGGGTGTTCATTAGATCTTTAGGCCCACATGACAGCCATTTTTTTGCTGAGTCACAGGTTCCCTGTGGGAAGGCTGATCTAGACCAGCTCTGCTGCTGTGGGGAGGTGAGATGTTGCTCCTGGCTGTTGGTCTCATCCAATCACCCCACACTGCTTATGAGAGTTGCCTGTGGTTAGGATGTGGGGGACTGGACCTTTTCCTGAAGCTAGAACCTAGGCTCCCTGTCTTTATCTACACCTAGCAACTTGGGGAACCATGCTCCCATGCTTCCCTTACCCTGGACCCTCTAAGTGTCACCCAGGGGGTGCTGGTGAGCAGGGCATTGAAGGCATCTCCCAGCTCCTAACATGCTGAAGGGAGGCAGGGGAGGGAGGCAGGAGATGGGAGGTAGTGAAGAGCCCTGGAGGCTGGGGCTGGGGCACTGGCCCCGGGGTCCTTGTCTCCAGCTAGCCTTGTCTTTCCACTTTGGGAACACCTGGGTCTCTTCCTGTCCTTTCACTTTGGGCTACTGGCTCAGGACCTGCCCTGAGGTAGAGGCGAGAGGTCCTGAGAGTCTTGGTAAAGGAAGCAGCATGTGTCAGCACACATTAGAATGCCTACTTTGTACCAAGGTAGCAGGAACAGTGTCTGATGGAAAGGTATGGTTGCAGTTACTGCCTCAGGATGGGAGTTGGTACCCAGACACCCAAGAAGTTGGGTAGTTGGGGGGTTCAGGTGCGGAGTCCAAAAGGGGAGTGTAAGGAGGACTTCTGAGGGGTCCTGCTTGGGGCTGGGCTTGAAAGACAAACCGTTGATTCCAGGTGGGTGGGAGGAATTGTGGGAGGACAGATAAGGGGTAGAAGCTGTTGGGTAGAAACTCCAGAAACTTCCCTGAGAATTAAGGGGGATCAGTGGCAGAAGAGGACTCTGTCTAGGCCCTCTTAGAACTGTCTTCAAACATCAGGAGCCCATTCTTCTGAGCTGGTGCCAGCTGTAGAGACTGAGTCCTCTGAGAACCCCCTCTTCATTTGTATACTGAGGGAGCAGCTAAGTGCAGCAGGAAATGGGGCTCTGTAAAAGTCACCCACAAGGACAAGTCTGGAAACTCGGTGGGTATTGAGGGCCCAGGTGCCTCCCCAGGAAGCTTTACTTTCTTTAAAAGCTGATTTATTTAGTCAGTTACTCAACAAACCTTTATCCAACATGTCCAGCAAGCCAGGCTCCGAGCCAGGCCCAGGAGACTTCAGGAAAGGAAGCAGACCCTGCCCTGCCCTCCAGGGGCTGGCGGGTGGAGACAGAGTCACCACTGTGCCCTGTGTAGGGAAGGGACTAGGACTGAGTGACAGGAGGGGAGGCAGCTGTGATAAGATGAGGGGCCTGGCCATTGTTCATGGTAGGCAACTGGGATGCCAGCCTGCAGAGCCGCAGGAAGACTGTGAGGAGAGGGAGCTGAGGTCTGGAGCTCCAACACTTCCCGAGGATCTGGAACAGTACTCTAGGTTGGGAGGCGGGACTTCCTGGAGAATGTGGATGCTCTGGAAGGGGTGGAGTCAGGTACCATATGAGGTTCAAACTGTTGTTATGAAGAAGGAACACAGGTGAAGAGGCATGAAACAACAGTGATTCTCTTAATCACCTGGAGCTCCAGCTGTCAGCAGGACTGTTCCTCAGCATGCTCTACAGAAGAATGCCTGTTCTTGCCTTTCCTGCCTTTCCAGGGAGGCCTGCACCCCTTAGCTTGTGGCCCCACTCCCCACCTCTCCTCACCTCCAAAATCAATAGAGTAGCCCCTTCCATCTGCCCCCTCCCTTCCATCCTCCCTCCTCTCCCTTCTGTCCGCCCTTTCCCAAGCTGCCTCCTTCCTTTCTGTGCAACTAGTACAAATTAAAACCCAAATTATTTGAGCACAGGAGTTTGGGCAAAAATAACTCGTGACTGTGAGACAGTTCCCTAAGTGGTGGTGCTGGTCCGATGCTCAAAGTGTGTCAGCTGGGACAGGCGAATTTCCTTTTGGTTTGTAGAAGTGTCATGACCCCTTCTATTTAAGTGGTACAAATTAAAATGTCAAACTTATGTAAGAACAAGCCCACAGTTATATTGAAGAGCTGTGGCAACTCCATTTTAAAACCAACCTCCATTTTATTAAACACCCCAGTTGAATCTTTCCAGTAAGAGTGAGTAGTTCCCAGAATACCCAGAGACCAACTGCCACAAATGGTCAAAACTGCCTCCCAACCACAAACAGTCAAAATAGCCTGACAAACAAACAACCAATCACCTATGGCCCCGTACATTCACCCCACCATGACGTAAGACTGTGGTGGGCCCCCATTAAAGGCCAGCCCAAATGATGGACTGGGCCTTCTCATAGAGCTGGGGCACCAGTCTCTGTGTTAAGGTCCCTACTGTGGTTTGTACTTTGTTCAATAAACCTTGCTTTTGCAGTTTTGGAAGTGTCGGGCAGTCACTGGTCTCTTTGGGGCCCTGAGGCTGAAGCATAACATTTGGGGGCTCGTCTGGGATCCCCAGAGGACCCCCCCCCCTGGACCTGACCCCAAAAAGGTTTGTGCTCAACCGGGCGGGTATGTCTTTGTGTAACTAGTCTGTCTGTCTGTTTGTCTTCTCTGCACTTTCGTTTTGGTCGCAGCCATCTGAATTTGGTTTTTGTCACTGGAATATTAGCAGACACACTAAGAAAGTGATCTGGAGGATCCGGGAGATGTCCCTGTCCTTGTCGGGGTGGGTGCCCCACACCGGGCATTCCACCAGGACGTTTGTCCGTCTGAAACCTCAGAGGACCACACAACCCTGTTGGGACACGTGCATCCTATCTGTACGGTCTTTGGCATAATCGAGCCAGGAAACCCGCACAGGCAGGAATCCAGACCATCTAAGAGCCGCGGCAGTCTGTTCTGGGCCCTCTGTCTGTCTGCATCCTTCTTGTGTCTTGTGATCTTCATTCTAACTACCTTGTTGACGAAACAGATGGGACTGACAAACCTCATGGGCAATACCCCCTCCTCCCCTCTGGACCTAACACTAGCCCATTGGGGGGACATAAAGACGATTGCTCATAATAATGGTGTAGATGTGAAAAAAAGGAAATGGACGACCTTATGCAAGGCTGACTGGCCCTCCTTTAATGTCGGTTGGTCTCCAGAAGGAACCTTTAACCTAACTTTGATCTCTAGGGTAGAGGACCATGTCTTCTGCCCACAGACAGGCCATCAAGATCAGATTCCATACATTGTGACCTGGTGAGGCCTCACTGAACGACCTGATGGCCCCCTACCTTGGGTCAAGTCCTTCCTTCCCCTGATTAATCCAACTGCTCCCTCTCTACCCTTACAGGTTCTCTCTCTCAAATCAAAGATGGAAGAGAGACATGTTCTTCCGGGGGGACAGAGGAGAGTGACATTTTCCCCCCACCCTACTCCCCCTGAACGAGTGTCCCGCCAATGGCACCACAAGTGCAGGGTCCGTCCCCTGACCCTGCAGAACCACCCCCCCCACAGGGACCCGCACAAGCCACATGGAGTCGAAGGGGGGCAACCTCCCAACCTGATGCCATTGTCCTCCCCTTTTGGCCAGCGGGGCCTCCAGATGGGAGGGCAATCAGCCCTTTCACTACTGGACCTTTGCCACTAGTGATCTTTATAATTGGTACTCACAGAACGTGCCTTTCTCTGAGAACCCCTGAGACTTGATTAACTTATTAGAAACTGTTCTCTTCACTCACCAGCCCACCTGGGATAACTGCCACCAACTCCTAGGTGTACTGTTCACTACTGAAGAGCAAAATAGAATTCTGGAAGCTGCCCGGAAATTGGTTCCAGGCCCCACCGGGGATCCTACCACAGACCCAGGCATCATAATGCCAGTTTTCCCTCCACCCGCCCCAGCTGGGACATAACATGGCAGAAGGTAAGGAGAGGCTCCTAGTCTATCGCCAGGCTCTGTTAGTGGGTCTCAAGATAGCAGCTCAAAAACCTGCTAATATGTCTAAGGTCTATGATGTCAGACAGGGGCCAGAAGAGAGCCCAGCCGCATACTTAGAGAGATTACAAGATGCCTTCTGGCGATTTACTCCATATGACCCAGAGGCGGAGGAATCAGCATAGACTGTAATGTTTGCCTTTGTAAATCAGGCAGCCCCTGACATCAAAAGGAAGTTGCAATTTTTGGATAGACTAGGGGAAAAGAATCTTAGGGACTTAATAGCAGTGGCGGAAAAGGTTTATAATAAAAGAGAGACAGCAGAACAAAGGGAGGAAAGAAAGGAAAAGAGACAGGAAGTAAGCCTGACCAGGGTCCTGGAGAGACAACAGGCCCGCCACAGAAAAGACCTTAGAAAGATATTACTGGCAACAAACCCTCAGTACAGAGGGAGTTCACCGGCGGGATCAAGACCATGAAACAAGGTAGGAAAAAAACCAATGTGCCTACTGCAAGGAGGAAGGACACTGGGTGAAGGATTGCCCCCAAAAGAATAGACGATCAGCCAATATATCATCGGCTCTGACAGGGGGTGAAGACAGTGACTAGGGGAGGCGGGGCTCAGGACCCCTCCCTGAGCCCAGGGTAACTCTGAAAATAGAGGGGAAACCAATTGAGTTTATGGTAGACACAGGTGCCCAGAATTCAGTCTTACTAGAGCTAAGAGGGCCAGTGTCCTCCAGAACTGTATGAGTACAGGGGGCAACAGGAACAAAGCCCTATTCATGGACTACCCGAAGAACAGTAGATTTAGGAAAGGGCCGGGCATCCCACGTTTCTAGTAACTCCAGAATGTCCCTACCCGCTCCCGGGCAGAGATTTATTGTCAAAAATGAGGGGACAGATCCACTTCACAGTTAAAGGAGCCACCCTGCTTCACAATGGGGCACCGTTTCAGGTTCTAGTAACCAACGACCTGGCTGAAGAATATAGACTTTACCAGGAACTGATCCAACCAAATCCTGATATATTAGTCTGGCTTCAAAAGTTTCCCCAAGCCTGGGCAGAAACAGGGGGTATGGGTCTAGTGGGACACAGGCCTCCTGTATATGTTGAACTTAAAGCAGGAGCGGACCCTGTCAAGGTGTGCCAGTATCCTATGCCCCTAGGGGCAAGACGTGGAATCACTCCACACATCAGAAAATTAACGAGACTGGGAATGCTGAAAACAACCCAGTCTACCTGGAACACCCCACTCCTGCCTGTCAAGAAGCCCCAATCTGGGGACTATAGACCAGTACAGGATTTAAGAGAGGTGAACAAGAGAGTCATTGACATCCACCCCACTGTCCCCAACCCTTATACATTACTCAGTACCCTGACACCAGATTGGAAATGGTATAAAGTTCTGGATCTCAAGGACACCTTCTTCAGCTTACCGCTAGCTCCCAGCAGTCAGCCCTACTTCACCTTCGAATGGCATGATCCAGAGACAGGAATTAATGGCCAGCTGACCTGGATGCGATTGCCTCAAGGGTTTAAAAACTTTCCAACTATATTTGATGAAGCCCTGCACGAAGATCTGGGTGAGTACACAGCCCAACACCCTAACATAAGCCTGTTACAATATGTTGATGACCTATGGATCGCAGCACCAGACCAGAAGTCCTTCCTGGAAGGGACTGAGGACTTACTACATACACTTGGGGACCTGGATTACCGGGTCTCAGCCAAAAAGGCCCAGATACATTTGCAAGAAGTGACCTATTTAGGGTATGTTCTCAAAGAAGAACAACGCTGGCTGACTAGAGCCCGAAAAGAGACTGTGCTAAAGATACTTGCACCGACCTCCAGGAAACAGGTGAGGGAATTCCTGGGCACTGCAGGGTTCTGCCATCTCTGGATTCTGGGGTTTGCTGAGATTGAAAAACCCCTATATGAGGCCACCAAAGAAGGACAGGACTTCAACTGAACACAGGAAAGACAAGAGACCTTTGAAACCCTAAAACGTAAACTTTTAGAGGCCTCTCCCCTGGGACTACCAGACGTAAGCAAACCTTTCTGTCTATATGTGGATGAACATAGAGGTATTGCAAAAGGGGTCCTTACCCAGAGAGTGGGTCCCTGGAAAAGACCTATCGCATATCTATCAAAGAAATTAGACCCTGTAGCAGCTGGATGGACCCCCTGCTTATGGATTATAGCAGCCGTGGCCTTGCTGGTAAAGGACGCCAACAAATTAACACTGGGACAGGATCTGCTTGTAGCAACCCCCCATGCCCTCGAGGGAGTGCTCAAGCAACCTCCTTATTGATGGTTGAGCAACGCCCAATTGACTCATTATCAGGCCCTGCTCTTGAATCGGCCCAGAATTACCTTCCAGGTGCCAACATCACTGAACCCAGCCACGTTGCTGCCGGATCCTGACCTCGGAGACCTGCTCCATGACTGTGCTGAGATCTTGGCTCAGGTGCAGACTTGTTACACGGATGGGAGCAGCTTTGTCCGAGACAGTAAAAGATATGCAGGAAGTCATCTGGACTGAACCATCACCAATAGGTACATCAGCCCAAAAAGCTGAACTGGTCACTCTTACCCAGGCCCTAAAGATGGGCAAGGGAAAAAGGCTTAACGTCTATATAGACAGCAGGTATGCTTTTGCTACTTCCCATATCCATGGAGCCATCTACCAGGAGAGAGGCTTTCTTACTGCGGAGGGAAAAATTATTAAAAATAAGCAAGAGATCTTAGACCTTCTGCAAGCCCTCTGGGACCCAACAAAAATTGGCCATAACCCACTGCCTGGGTCACCAAAAAGGAACAACCCCCACTCAGATAGGAAACAATCTGGTGGACAAAACAGCCAAAGAAATAGCCTTGACTTCTAAGATCCTGCCCACTTTGGTAGACCCTGGGGCGAGAGAACTGCCCAAAACTCCCCATTATAGCCCTGAAGACTTAGCCTGGATACACACTCTTCCTATGACTCAATGTCTAGAGGACTGGTGGAGAATAGCAGATGGACGGGTCATCCTACCCCAGAAATTAGGCCTAAGATTGCTTAAGAGAATACATAAAGCTTCACACATAGGCACACGGAGAATGCAAGACTTATTAAGAAGGGCCAAAGTTAAAATTCAGAAAGGAAACCAAGCCATTGAAAAAATTGTTAGGCATTGTCATGCCTGCCAGTTAACCAACGTGACCTTGTCTCCCACTAACCTAGGGTCCAGGAACAGAGGGACATGGTTGGGTACGTATTGGGAGACTGATTTCACTGAAATCAAATCAGGGAAATTTGGATATAAATATTTATTAGTCTTCATAGATACCTTCTCTGGATGGACTGAGGCTTACCCAACCAAACACAAGACGGCTCGTGTAGTAGCTAAAAAGCTAATCGAAGAGATCCTGCCCAGGTATGGCTTTCCGGCTATGATCAGATCAGACAATGGCCCAGCCTTCATCTCTCAGGTAAGTCAGGGAATAGCTGCTGCACTGGGGGCCAATTGGAAATTACATTGTGCATATAGACCCCAGAGTTCAGGACAGGTTGAGAGTATGAATAGAACTCTAAAAGAGACCTTAACCAAGTTAGCCTTAGAGACTGGTGAAGACTGGGTGGCTCTCCTCCCCTTTGCCCTTTTTAGAGTGAGAAATACTCCATACCAGATGGGTTGGATCCCCTTTGAAATCATGTACGGAATCCCCCCTCCTATGATACCTAGCCTCCAAGCTGACCTAGTATCAACCTTGGGAGACCAGGACCTACCGGACTCACTCCAGCGGTTGCAGCTAACCCACCAACAGATCTGGCCACAACTCAGAGCCATATATGAAGCTGCTGTCCCCCCACAACCCCACAGGTTTAAACCAGGAGACTGGGTCTTCATCGCAGACACCAATCGAAGAACCTTGAGCCAAGATGGAAGGGCCCCTTCATGATCCTCTTGACGACTCCCACCGCACTCAAAGTGGACGGCGTCACGGCTTTGGGGGACTACTCCTCTTCATCTGCAGACACCAACGGAAAAACCTCAAGCCGAGATGGAAGGGTCCCTTCGTAGTCCTCATGACAACACCCACCATACTCAAAGTGGACAGAGTCCCAGCCTGGGTACACTATTCCCATGCAAAGCCTGCCGACCCACTTACAGCTCCAGAAGATTACAAGGGAGACACTTGGAAGACATCCCGACACCGTTCGAACCCACTCAAGCTTCAAATTCAGCGGAACACTTCCTGTTGACCTGTTTGCTGCTGGTTGGGCACCTCCCTACAGGAAGTTTGAGTCCCCATGCACCAGTACAAGTGACCTGGACATTGGCCAACATTGAAATGGGAAAGGCGTTATTAACCTGGACTGAGAACCATCCACCCAACACCTGGTGGCCCCTGCTCGATGTAGACCTCTGTACCCTAGCAGATGGAAAGTAAGACACAGGTCTGGATGGAAAGCCCTTGGGGTACGAAGACTCCCTGCCAGGTTATAATTGTAAATTCAAATTGGGGGTTAGGAATCTACGGGCTAAAAGTTTCTATGTCTGTCCAGGGCCCCATGTTAAACCAGGATGTGGGGAGGCCAAACACTACTATTGCCAGCCCTGGGGATGCGAGACTACCGGGGAGGCATGGTAGTTAACAACCGCCCCAGGAGAACTCATTACCATCAAGTGGAACTGGTCGGGAACACCATGCTCATCCGGTTCAGGTAGTAATCCCACGAGATGCAATCCCCTACTTATTAGGTTCACTGAAAAAGGAAAACAGGATCGAGGATGGGGAGTAAGCAGACCATGGGGCCTGCGCCTGTGGCTAACTGGATATGATACAGGGTTCTTATTTTCTCTCCAGTGGCAGGAAATCCTGCAGGGTCCAAACCCTCTCCTAGTATCTAAGCTGGGGGGCCTCCCCACAGGGATGGGTCCGACAACCAAGCCCGCTCACAGGCCCAAAAATGGAACTTCCGTGGTTAGTCCCTCCACAGTCAAACCCCAAGCAGGCAGGGATGGACTGTTGGATCAGGCTTTCTCCTTTTTAAATGCCACTCACCTGATCAAGGCTGTCTCCTGCTGGTTGTGTTATGATACGGCTCTTCCCTATTACGAAGGAGTCGTGGTACAAGGTAACTATACGACCAGCCGGAATAATGGTCTTCTAAAGCAAACCTCTCTCAAGAGAGAGTTACGAGCTCAGGGATCTGTATAGGAAGTGTTCCCCAATCACACTCGGTTCTATGAACCAGACCTTTCCCGTTAATGCCTCAACCCAAGAGTATTACATCCCCCCCTGACAACACCTGGTGGGCCTGCTCTACTGGGCTGACACCCTGTGCCCAGTCTCAGGTTGTCAAAACGACCAGCATTTGTGTGCTCACCCTCCTTTTCCCTCGCTCTGTATACCGCTCAAATGAAGAGTTCATGCAGCTTTATCTACAGCAAGAGCAGTTCCCCCTGCACGTTAAAAGAACTCCCGTAGTCGCAGCTGTGACTCTTGTGACTTTAGTAAGCACTGGGATAGCTTCAGGGATAGGCATAGGGGCCACTGCCATCATAAAGGGAAACACTCAATACACCGACTTGCGCACTAGCCTAGACGCTGACCTCCAGCGTTTAGAAGAATCTATAAATCAGCTTCAGGATTCTGTCAGTTCTTTAGCAGAGGTAGCCCTGCAGAACCGGAGGGGGCTGGACCTCCTCTTCCTTCAGCAAGGGAGCCTCTGTGCCGCCTTGCGAGAGGAGTGCTGCTTCTACTGAGACCATTCAGGGATTATAAAAGATAACATGGCTAAGATCAGGGAGGGGCTGGATACCAGACATAGACAGAGGCAGGAGACACAGGGCTGGTTCGAGAGCTGGTTTGATAAATCCCCCTGGCTCACCACCCTTGTTTCTACATTGCTAGGCCCCCTCATCTTCCTACTTTTACTCTTGACTTTTGGGCCATGTATCATCAACAAGCTGGTACAATTTATGAAAGATCAATTAGGAACCATCCAGCTTATGGTCCAGAGGCAGCAGACTTATACGCCTCTCAGATCAGAACCCCCTACAAGCTATGAGTTATTGCAACGAGACCCATGATTGGGTCTCGGGGACAAGTCTAAGAGGGGAATGAAGAGCTGTGGCAACTCCATTTTAAAACCAACCTCCATTTTATTAAACACCCCAGTTGAATCTTTCCAGTAAGAGCGAGTAGTTGACCGACTGCCACAAACGGTTAAAACTGCCTCCCAACCACAAACGGTCAAAATAGCCTGACAAACAACCAATCACCTACGGCCCTGTACATTCACCCCACCATGATGTAAGGCTGTGGTGGGCCCCCTATAAAAGGCCAGCCCAAACGATGGACTGGGCCTTCTCATAGAGCTGGGGCACCAGTCTCTGTGTTAAGGTCCCTACCGCGGTTTGTACTTTTGTTCAATAAACCTTGCTTTTGCAGTTTTGGAAGTGTCGGGCAGTCGCTGGTCTCTTTGGGGTCCTGAGGCTGAAGTATAACAATATAATCTTTAATTTTTTGATATTTAATTTTTGTGTATGAGTCTTTTGCCTTGTGTATGTAAGTGTACCTGTGTGTGCAATGCCCATGGAGGCCAGAAGAGGGCACTGGATCCCCTGGAACTGGAGTTA
>NW_008348865.1:303969-328556 GCF_000622305.1 Nannospalax galili
GTTCCTGGAACACCCAGAGACAAACCGCCACAAACAGTCAAAACTGCCTCCCAACCACAAATGGTCAAAATAGCCTGACAAACAACCAATCACCTACGGCCCTGTACATTCACCCCACCATGATGTAAGGCTGTGGTGGGCCCCCTATAAAAGGCCAGCCCAAACGATGGACTGGGCCTTCTCATAGAGCTGGGGCACCAGTCTCTGTGTTAAGGGCCCTACGGCGGTTTGTACTTTTGTTCAATAAACCTTGCTTTTGCAGTTTTGGAAGTGTCGGGCAGTCGCTGGTCTCTTTGGGGTCCTGAGGCTGAAGTATAACAATATAATCTTTAATTTTTTGATATTTAATTTTTGTGTATGAGTCTTTTGCCTTGTGTATGTAAGTGTACCTGTGTGTGCAATGCCCATGGAGGCCAGAAGAGGGCACTGGATCCCCTGGAACTGGAGTTATGGACTGTTGTTATCTATCGTGTGGGTGCTGGGAACTAAACTGGGGTCCTCTGCAAGAGCAGCCAGTCGTCTTAACCGCTGAGCCATCTCTCCAGCCCTGTTATACAATTTTAAGAGAATTTTTTTTCTTACTCTGAGCTTATATCAAGACATATGTATTTCCTCAAACTCACTATGTGGCCCAGGATGCCCTTTTACTCCTGATTCTCCTGCCTCTGTCTCTCAGGTGCTGGAGTCGCAGGTGCAGTTACTCTGCCAGGCTATATCTTTCCCACTTTATTCTTCCTTTGAGAAAATCTCCCTGGGAGAGCATGAGTTTATGTAGGGGTCTCAGTTCTGGCACCCCACATTTGGGGGGCTTCTGTCCCCATTTGTCATGATGACCCTTTTGATTCCTTGACAGACCCTGCTTTCCTGTAGCTGCCACTGTTACTGGTTTATGAGACCTAGAAGTCCAGCAACCATGACGCTGGTGTCTGGTGGGCCACGCAGCACGGCCCTCAGACTTCCTGGCTGTGACAGCTGATCTTGGTAGTCAACTTTATTAGATCTGAGGTCAAGAAGGATCCTCCCTTCTGGCAGGTCTGTGAGGGGATTCCTGGAAGGATTAAGGGGGGGGGTGACCCTCCCTCAGAGTGGGCAGTGCCTTCTGGTGGGGACCCAGAGAAAAAGCTGCTGTGTTTTGCTCCTTGCTGTGAAGTCATCTGCCCTTATGCTGCCCCTGCCTGATCTCCCTGACATCAGAGCCTAGCTCTTTCAGACTTCTGATTGGCACTGAAGACCAGCTGCTCTCCAGAGATCCACCAGGCCGTCAGAGCTGGGCTGGGATTGCTGAGACATCCAGCCTCAAGGACTGAGCGACTTGTGGGTTCTCAGTCTCTCTGCTGTACACAGGGCCCTTGTTGGACTTCTCAGCCTGTGTCATGTGGGCCAGTCTAACAAATCCCCTTTGTGAAATACTCATTTTCTGTTCTACTCCTCCAAAGGATCCTGACTGACACTCCAGCTTGGATCTCAGCTCTGCCACGCATCCAAGACGATAACCTGGGCCCTTGTTCTTAAACTTCTCTGGGCCTCAGATTCCTACCTGTAAACTGGGGGTGATACAACTTCTTACATCAAAGGATTCTTAACAAGAGTTAAACAAGGCAATGAATGTGTTTGCCTAAAGTCCTGTGAATTTCCCCCGGATAAATGCTGGCCACTACTGCCTCTGAGGGCATAGGGGCTCACTGCTCTGCACCCTACTGTTTCTACAGATGGTTTGGTACCAGCCCAAGTGGTCTCATGCTTTTCTTTTTCATAGCTGCACAGTATTCCTTCACAGAGAGATACTGCTGTGTATCTAACCAGTGCTCCACTGGTTGTGCTTCAGACAGTCTCAGCTTCCTTAAGGCTCACACTGTCGCCTGTCCACCTTCACTCATTCCAGTTGATCTTCAGTCAAATCCACAGAGCAGGATTGCTGTGTAAGAACAAAACTACTTATAGAGATAGCTTCCCTCCTTCCAAATCCCTTAACCCTTTCCCTGACAGGGCCCCAGGAACTGTGACACCCGAGGGGATGCACCCCAGAGGTGCTCTGAGTGGCCTGTGTTACTGTCTTTTCCCTGATACAACTTCCCTCCTGGGTATTGAGCCCAGTACCTTGCACGTCCCAAGGAAGCACTCTACTACAAAGTTTTACATTTCGAGGCAACTAAGTTGGTAGGGTGATCCTGAGCCCTCTCTTTTGCCCAGGCTGGCCTGGGACTGGCCATCCTCCTGCCTCAGTCTCTCAAGTGGCTGGAATGATAGGCCTGGGGGGGCCACAGTTGGCTCAGAGCATTTTCTTTCCACCACTTTCACCCATGTCACTGACAAGGCAATTGTGTAGCTCTGTGCCTTACCCAGTTTTGCCACAAGACACAGGTGGACCTAGGATGCAGACCCAGACTGTGAGGTAAATGTGGTCCTCTGAGAGGACAGATTCCCACGGGGGGACCACATACAGCTGGAGAGGGGACCCTCTCCCTGCCCCCAGCAAAACTACAGACAGGGCCACCTGTGGGCCAGGGGTGTGGCCAAACAAGAGAAGGAGCTGGGAGACTCTAGCTTGCTCTCTGAGCACATTCCAGTCTGTAACCTTGTCTGCCTGACCTGGCTTTGAGCCCAGGTAACCGTGAGCATCTCTGTGTGTATCGGGTATGATGTGGCCAGGTGTGCAGAGAGCTTGGCAGGTATTACAGAGTGAAGGAAGCAACCCAAGGAACTGTCTATGTCACATCGCTGAGTGTGAGTAAATGTGTGTGTATATATGTGTGTGAATGTGGGTATATATGTGAACATGTGTGGGTGTGTGTGGTATGTATGTGCATGTGTGTATATGAGTATATGAATACACGTGGAGGTGTGTAGAGAGTGTGTTGTATGTGTGCATGTGTTGCGTATGTATATATGTGGGAGGGTGTATGTGTGTTAATGCATGATACATGTGTGTATGTGTGAATGTATGTTGTGTGTGTATGTATGTGTGTATATATGAGTGTATGTTTGTATGTTTCATGTGTGTTGTATGTATATGGGTATGTATTCTGTGTATATGTGTGACGTGTATGTATGTGTGGTGTGTATTTATGGGTATATATGTGTGATTCATGATCCTGAGCTCTGCCTGCTTCCTGCTACTTCCCCTGACCTGGCTGGGTCCTGCAGAGGCTGGAGGGGACAGTGAGTTGGCTGTCTTGGCAAAGGCCATGAGACTGCCAGAAGTCTCTTCCTTCATGGCCAGTCCAGCCTCCTTGGCCCCTGTTCTGAGTCACAAGGGGCTCAGAGCATCTCTAGGAAACTGTAATCAGGCCTTGTTTGTTGTCAGAGCTGACAGGTTCTCTAACTTGCCTAATATTACCAAGCCTGATGCTGGGCAAAGCCCTTTGCACAGGCTCTGACCCCTGCAATACCCCATAGAAAGTTGTCCTTGCCCCTTTATTTTCCACTGGGGAAACCAAGGCCCAGGAGGATTAGCCTCTGCTGAAGTGATTCATTTAGGAGCAGGCTGACGCTAGATTTGAACCTGGACCCCTGAAACTTTGGTAACTGCCAGACATCATCAGTCATCTGTGGTGTCCCCACGTCTTCAGGTCAAAGAAGGTGACCCAGGGGGTCACCTAAGGGGGCAGGAAAGAGGCAGGTAGGGAGAACTGCTGACCACTTCTCCCTTACAGTTTCTATGTGGGCATGTCGCTCCTCTTGGAGGTTTCTTTAAGCTATTGCTTCTTCCAGGAAGCCTTCTCTGACTGCCCCAGCTCCCAACCTGTCCAGTTCTTCCCTTCTTGAGCTAAACATCTGATAAAATGATCTGTGTTTCTGTGCTGTTTGTCTCCCAGGGATATGACCTCTGTGAGTGTTGAACACAACTCTCTTGTTCCCTGTAGATTCCCTTGAGGACCTGGCTTGGCACATGGTAGGTGTTTTATAAATAGCCCTTTAGTAACTGACTAATGATCAGGGTTTCTTGGTCAGGATTGGTGAAGGGAGAGGGGAGTGTCTGCCCACAGAGCCTCAGGTCACCTGTGTGCCCCAGAATGGGGTCTGTTCGAGCTAGGGGGAGGACAGGGAGCAGAATCCATCTTCCTCAGGAGGGAGACTAAGCTCTGAAGGGCCAGGCATTCACTGGGGACAGTGTGGCCTCTCTGTGACCCAGGACACTGGACACTGGTGACTGCTGGACAGGAGTCAGTTCCTGGTGTGTGGCCTGGGTGTTCTGAAAAGCTACTGGCTTGGGTCCAGGCCAGCTCTGGGACTTGCTTGGTGGGCAACCAGGTCCTGGGTGATGGAGCAAATGCAAGGTGACAACCTAGTGGGGTCTGGAGTTGGGAAAGAGGGGCTTTTGCCACGGTGCAGCCCAGCTGCCTGTTCCGAAGCCTGGTGTGACCATCAGAAAGTTCTTTCAGAGTGAATGAAGGGTAGTCTTACCTCAAGTCCTGCACTAGGTCCTGTACTCTCCAGATCCTTTTTCTTTAGCAAAATGCTTAACAAGCTTCACAGTGCATTTGAGGACTGGGGAGATGCTCAGTGGTTACAGGAGTTACTGGAGTTCTGATCCCCAGAACCCACCTTAATGCCAGGCGGGAATGGCAGCCTGCCTGTAATTCTGGGGATCCCCAGAGCAAGCTGGCCAACATATCAGAAGCTCTGGGTTTGATTGAGACACCCTGCCTCAATGAATAAGGTGGGAATGCAATAGAGGATGATTCTGGACATCAACCTCAGGCCTCTATAGCATGCCTACTTAGGCATTATACATGCTCAGCCACATACTCAAACATGCATACCACACACATGAAAATGGAAAAAGGGGGAAAAACAAACCAAAGGCAAAAGCAAAACTCTTTTCCCCAGTGTTCATGTTTTTTATTCTCATAACACCTCTGAGGTGCCCCAATCACTGCCCCCATTTTACAGACAAGATAACCAAGGTACAGGGAAGTGAAGCCACTTCCCCATAGATGCAGAGCTGTAGCTGAGCTTTGGTCCTGGCCCACTGGCCCTGACATTGGGCCTCGAGCCCTCCTTTCTGTGGTCTGTTGGGCTTATTCTAAGGTGCAAAGGCAGAGGTTTACAACCACAAGGAAGGAGCTGGTGTTTCCCACAAGTGGGTTCTTACTCAGAAATCCAGGTGGCTAAAGAACTTTTAGACCATATCTGTCTCTGTCAAACTACTCATCTCTTCCCACCGTTACACAAAGGCTGCTGTGTTCATCAAATGGGCCTAGTGACATTTTAATAAAACTTTATTGATAAAGACAGTGAAATGGGTTTGGTTCCTGGGCTTCTATTCATCAACTCAGCTCTTTCTTCCAAAACTCTGTCAAAGGATCCTAGCAGGTTAGACAGCAGCAGACAGGCTTGGCCCAGTGGCAACTGGAGTGTGGAGACCTTCTTGCCTGGTCTCATGTCCCTCACCTCACCTGTCCCTCCTCCCAGGGAGCTCGGCTCTCAGTCTCAGCTAGTCTGCTTTTCTCAAAGATTCTCACAGTCTGTATGTGCACACTTAAACAAGTGTGTGTGTGTGTGTGTGTGTGTGTGTGTGCGCGTGTGTGTGAATCCAGAGGTCAACCTTGGGTGTCACTCCCCAGGAGCCATCCACCTGGACCTGGATGCACCAGTTAGGCTAGACTAGTTTCCTGTGAGCTCCCAGGATCCTCCTGTCTCCATCTCCCCAGTACTGGGGTTACAAGGATACACCACCATAGCTAGAATTGTGATGTGGGTTCCGGGCTTGAAGTCAGGGTCTTGTGCCAACACTCTAAGTACTTTAACCACTGAGCTATCTACCCAAAGCCCCTCACATTTTCAACAGCTAGAAACAGACACATTTGACTTCTCTGTTGCTGCTGTTATGATTTTTCTTAGTCCTGAGAAACTACAAATACAAGACTAGGTGAGGTGGGGTGGGGGTCTGAGTGAGGCCCTTTGGAGACGCCAAAGCCCTCTTAAGTTTCACAGGATAATGAGGTGCTGAGGCACCACACAGGATCCTGGCTTTCTAAAGCCTCTCCCTGAGATGGTCTCACACTCTAAAGATTCTTCTTTTGGGGGATAGACCATTTAAATACAGTAAAACACACAATGTTAGCATGTGATACCCAGAAAGCAGTCATCTACCTCAAGGTATGAACCGTCTCAGCCTCAGATGCCTCCTGCAAGGGCTGTCTGAGCACTCTACATGTCACTAACCTGTTGAGATCCTTTAAGAGGTTTTTCAAATCCCAGGAACAAATTCTGGCCCACTGTCTGTTTTTGTCAATAAAGTTTTATTGAACACAGCCCATTTGTACTATTGCATGTGGCTGCTTAGTTCTCTGATGGCAAGAAATGGGTACATTGTCAGAGACTATATATGGTCTTGAAAGCCAAAAAGATCTTGCTTTTGCACCAGGGGTGTGGGTCAATGGCAAGAGCATCAAATAGGACTCTTTAGTGAAAGAATCACTAAAGTTTGCTGAGCCCCATTCTAATGGAGACCTGTCCACTAGAATTGTCTGTGACAATGACAGTGCTCCGAGGGTTTTGCTGACCACAAAGTCACCACAAGTCACACGGGACCATTGAGTATTGAAGTGTGGGTTTTTTGATTGAGGAGTAGAATTTTCATCTTATCTCAAGTTAATTAATTTACATTTAAATAACTACCTTGGCCTTCATCTTACAGAGTTCTAACATACAGATGCCTAAGATTCAACATCAATGTCTTGAGAGCCTGTCATTATGGGAAGTGACAGAGATGTGTCCCTAAGGTGGGGTATCCAGGAAGCACCCCTTCCATCCATCTACAGCCAGCAGCATCAGGGTTAATGAGGAGGCAGCCGGGGATGCTGGCATTTCCTTCGAAGATGTTGTTTGTATTGATAGATTTTAGGATGATGCGTTAGCATTAAAAAAAGAGGAGAGAGAGAGAGAGAGAGAGAGAGAGAGAGAGAGAGAGAGAAGAGAGAGGCGCTTCCTCACCCCCCATTCTCGCCTGAGAGAGAGAGAGAGAAATCAATGCACACAGATTGTAGCAGGAAGGGCGGTCCGGTCGTTTGGTGCAAAAGCTGCAGCTGTGTATTGGGAAATAGATTTTTCTACCCTCCAGACATCAGCTGGAAATTCTTTGAAATGAGGGCCCACAATCTATGTCAGAAATGAAAGATTAAGGAGGTTAATATGCTGGACCTCCCCTCCTCCTTTTTAATTTCCACGTCCCGGGTGCCCTTGGCCTCCTGAGGAGGACGTGCAGGTTCCTTCTGCAGCACTCGGTCTGTCACCCCCTCCCTCCTGGGGACAGCCACCCCATCACTTTTTCCCTGGCCCTGGGAGGACAAATGGGGGTGACCTCTGTGCTTTGTTCCTGGGGTGGCTTTGGGACCGTAGACTATGCCCTCACCCCAGAGTTTCTCCAATGTCCCGTGGCCCGACGCTGGCTTCCAGGCTCCTGGGCTTTGGGGAGCTCCTGCGCTCTGAAGTCCCCACATCACTGCATGCTGGATCTGTGAACATGATGCGAAATTCAAATGGCTGAAAATTGAGCACAAGGCTCACATGTTAGACAGACAGGGAGACTATCCCTAGAGAGCTACATTAAATGGCTACACTGCTGAGCAGATGGTAGTTAGGCTGTTGATATCTTTCTAGAATGTTCCATGTGTCCATGTCATTGTCCCTTTACCATCAGAAATGAGCAGGTTTCAACTCCGGAGGATGCCGACTGAGGTCTGCACCTGCCCTGATCAATGCATAATTTTTTTGGGGGGCCTCAAAATGCTAGGTTTGTGAGACCCACTGAATCCTGAAGCCCTTACCTCCATCTGCCTTTCCAAAGCACTGTCACCAAACAAAGGGCAGTGTGGCATTCACAGGGGCTGCAGTGGCAGGTAGAGGGCCTGGTTGTACATGTGAATGTGGGCGACACCCCTGGCTTCTGGCCAGTTCTGGGTCTTCTCAGGCAGGAAGAGGCATCCATCCACAGTAACACCTGGCTGTGGGGACCCAGGGTAGATAGCAAAGTGCAAAGCCTCAGAAACCTCAGGGCGCCGGGTGTCCTTTCCTTGCCAGGCTCTCCCCGTGCGCTCCATTGCTGTGTTTCCAGAATCTGGTGCTGTGGTTTGGCCGATGAACCACACGCAGGGTTACTGAGAGGGCGAGAAGGTCACACTGGTCAGTGCACACTAGCAACACTCAGCACTGCTGCAGGGGGCACCTTGGTTCTGGAGGAGTAAGTAGCTTGGGAAATACTAAGGCCGGAAGTGCTGGGACCAGGTGGAGCCCAGTGTGAGGTCATCCCCAGATGAAGGATTCTATCCCTTCTCTGCAGGGATTGGGGAGGCATGGAGGTACCCAGATTTCTAGGTGGCCTTTATCCTGGACCAGCTCTGGAAACTCTGTCTGTCTGTCTGTCTCTCTGATGCATGGCACATCCCAGCCTTGTTTGTGCTATCCCAGCTCTGTGGATATGAAAAGACAGTCAACAACTGATGCCCTAGCTCCTGGACCAATTGGGCTTGAGCTTTGTGAGATCTTAAATTGAAAGCTATGTGAAAACATTCTGTTCAACCTTCCACCCATTCATCCACCCATTGATCCATCCATCCATCCATCCATCCATCCATCCATCCATCCATCCATCCATCTGTGAATTCATCCATTCATCCACCTCTCCATCCATCCCATTCATCCACCCTCTTGTCCATCCATCTACCATCCATTCATTCACCCACCTGTCCATCCATTCATCCATTCATCTGTCTGTCTGTCTGTCTGTACCTCCATCCACCTACCCTCCATGTACCATCTACTCATCCCTCTAACCATCTGTCTACCATTGTGGAAGAGAGTGGCTGCTCACTAAACCCATCTCTCTTTCCTCTTGTACAACATTTTCCAGCCTCCTTTGTGACTTGATTGCATTAAGTTTGACCATAAACTAGTGCCTGTTTCCCCTGCTCTCTCCATCTGCCATCAGAAAGGAGGAGGCTCTGAGACCTTAGAGGGGAGAGAAGCCACACAGTAGGAAGCCTTGAGGCCTGTTGGCTGACAGCAACACCGAGGGAAGAGGACAGGATGGCAGTGCCGACGCTGCTGAGAGCTCATCTGCAGCACCTGGTGTTAATGCCAGGGCACGTTGGGAAGGTGGTCACTGAGCATCTGCTACATACCAGAAGCCAAGTCAGGCACCGGGAAGCTGCTGCGGTGCACAGGGTGCAAAGACCCCCATCCTCGGCCCCCTCTGCTTGGAGAGACAGAGTAAATGGCAACGTTTTTCACATAGCTGTAAGCGTAGCCATGGACAGGAAAGCAAGAGACAAGTTGGATGTGGAGAGGGTCAGGTGATGAGAAAATGATTTCCTGAGACAGGAACATAACGTCTCCTGAGATCTCAGCGATGAAAAGAAGTCATCTATTCTGGGATGTGGAGGAGGCCAGTCTAGGCCAGACACAGCAGTAACAAAGGCCCTGAGATGTAGTCAGAAAGACCAGGTGACTAGGGGAGGGGAGTTGGGAGAGGTGGGAGTCCGGAAGCAGCACAGGAGGACACCAGTGCATTGGTTACCCGCGCTCAGTCACCTGAAGTGCACAGATGGGAGCCAGTGAGGCGATGTTGGGGGTGGGGCCTAGCTAGAGGCACTTGGGTCCTGGAGGTGGCTCTCAGGATTAGAGTAACGCCTTTTCCACTTCTGCACTCGTTGGACTTTGTTGTGCCTCAGCTATGAGTTGAAACAGTATCAGGTCTTTGCCAGAAGCAGACAAGATGCTGAAGTCGAGCTCTGGGTCTTCCCAGAGCGAAAGTGAACCTCCTTCATAAATTATCCAGTCTCAGGTATTCTGTTACAGCCCCAGAAAATGGACTAGAACACTCACCAGGAGTATTTTGAATGTGATGGAGCATGCGATGTACTAAACATTGAAGACAAATTAGTGAGTAAAACCAGATACAGTGGTTCTGCAGAAGCTCTGATTCCAGGTGAGGAGTGCCTGTCTGACACTTGAATCATTTTCTAAGTATGTCTTCCAAGCTGTCTTTGCTGGATTGCCTCCAGGGACAGGGAGCTCACTAGCTGATAAGGCATCATCACATCAAATCTCTGCTGATCAGTGTTTTCCCATGTCAGTCTAGGACTCACTGTGAGGACCTGTCTCTTCTGCTGGGTTGGCTGACCATAAAGTGTAGGCTGCAGGAGGCCCCTTGCTGCTCCAAGGTGAGAACCTGCTAAGGAACAAAGTCAGTTAAGAGGCATGTTGACTTAAGAGACAGGCAGCTCCTGATCGGTACTGATGAGAGCCTGGTTCCAGCCATATCTGAAGCTGTACCTTCAGGAATTTCTCAGGTGTGTAAGGAAAGAGGTAACTGTTCTTGTATGTTTCTTAAGCCACTGTGAGTTGGGTTCCTATTAGTTACAAATCTTGAAGTTGGCAAGGGGGTGAGTGGATGTGGGGATTGCCCTGGGTTGATGGGCTTTGTCATCCCAGTGTCACCATGGTCTAGGAGGGCTGGAGGGCTCTCTCAGTCGATACAGAGTGACTGGCACTTATTTGTTCCCAGAGGGTGTGGCCAAGATTTGACCATGACTCTGCTCTGTAGAACAGATTCACCCCAACCCCCCAGAGGAGGTGGGGGCAGAGAGAGAAGGGGTGTGTCCAGAGTTCCAGCAGCGTGGAGTCTTGAAGCCAGCCGCTGCCTGCATCTGGATGTGGAGCGCAGCAGATGGCGAGCCTGAAGCAGCCACATTGCTGAGTTTATGGCATCGGCAGGTTCTCCCCCCCACTGCGTTTATAGGGATGTCTTCACGATTTGCTTTTTGATATACGACAGAGGCTCTTTGGCTGGGGCCCCCTCCCTTAGACAGGGATCTGAGACTAAATCACTGGAAATCAGCCGGTGAGTGTTTGCACAGCCAGCTCTGCACACGCTGCAGGATAAATCTTCCTCAGGACAGAGTCACAACACGATCCCTGGGGACCAGACAGAACGAAGGGGTCAAGTACAGGGGGCAACAGGGAACTTGGCCTCTGCCCCCAATGGGACTGGAGGCGGGGCCGGGCAGTGGTGGCCGGAGTGCTGTTTTACTGGGATCTGTTAGAGGAACACAGGATCACATAAGTTCTGGAGCACAGACTGGGACCGCCCTCCTGCTTTGGCCTCGGGAGCGCTGGGGTCATAGGCATGTGCCACCTGCTTGGCTTCCCTCTCCTTTTTGCTAAATGGTCCCCATCACAGCTGAGAAGACACTGTATCACCTCACCTGAACGTGAACACAACTTCCAAAGACCTTTTCCCATAGTCTGATGATCTGAGTGCACATCAGTTTGGTGGAAAGTGCAGCCAGTGGAGAGGCAGGTCTTAGAGGTGGAACAGTGAGAACTGCATGTCTTGGGGTAGTTCCTTAAAAGAACAAATCTCACAGCAATGTTGGCCCACTAAAACAAGCAATGGACTGGGTGAATGAAGACTAGGTATGGGCTGGTTTGTCTCCAGGGTTTCCTGTATGGAAAGTTTGGCCCTCAGGGTAGAGGTAGCCCTTTAAGGAGGAGGGACTTCAAAAAGAGGGAGGGCCACAAGACTGCCATTTCCTTGTGGTTGGCTTCCTTTGTTGCAGAGTACCACACATCACTTGGTATTACATTCATCTATTCACCCCTTTAATCTATCTATCCACCCATTAATCCATCCATTTACCCACACATCCACCTACCCACACATCCATCTGCCCTTTCATTGATCTATCTACTCACTCATCCATCATCCATCTATCCACTTCTCCATCCATCTACCCATCCATCCATCTGTCCATCCACTCTCCCATCCAGCCATCATCTATTCATCCACCCATCAATCTGTCTATCTTTCCACTCATCCACCCTCCCATCCCCCAATCTTTGCATCCATCTATCTACCATCTACCTACCTATCCATCCACTATCTCTTCCCACTGAATGCTCTTCTGCTATTATGATTCATCTGCCATGAGGCCCTCACTGGAGGCAAGATGATGCCAATACCCAGAACTGTGAGTCAAATAAGTTTCTTTTCTCCATAATGTTTTCCAGCCTCAAGTATTTCATTGTAGTAACAAACGAGAGTAGTACAAAGGCATTACATCTAATTCAGAAACTCCACCCTTAGGAAGAACAGTCTTGCTCTGAAATGTGTCTTTCTGGTCATTGGAAGACAGGAACTGGAATACTCTCAGCATAAGTACTCGTCTTAGCTGAAAACTGGAAACTAACCAGTGTAAAACCAGCCACAGCCCTATGTAGGCCTGTGACATTAAGAAGCTGAGTGTACATTGTCTCCCTTGCAATCTATGCTGGCCATGTGATTCTCTGTGGCCAATAGAATACAGTAGAAGCAGTGTTGGCTCCAAGCCAAAGTTCAAAAGGCATCACACGCTTTTCCTTGCTTCCTAGGAGTTATGGTCACCACGTGGATTACTTTTCCCACTGTTGTGACAAAACCTTGACAAAAGGAAATGAAGGAAGGAAGGGTTTATTCTGACTCACAGTCTGAGGTTGCAGGCCATCATGGAGAGAGCGCATGGCAGGAAAGTGAGACACTGGTCACATGGCATCCACAGTCAGGAAACAGAGAGAGATGCATGCTGGTGCTCAGCTGGCTTTTCCCTTTTTATTCAGCCTGGGACCCAGGCCATGGGATAGTGCCACCCACATTTGTTGTGCGTCTTCTGTCCTCAGTTCAAGCCCTCCAAAAGCTTTCCTCATAGGCAGGCCCAGAAGGGTCTCCTGGGTGATTCTAAATCCTCTTGAGTTGACAGTAAAGATGGCAGCATCTGGGGTTTGTGTTGATGCTGTCTGGGCTTCAGTGAGCTTGGGTAATCCCACCCCTCCATCTCTGCCACTTGAGGCACATGTAGCCTCTTTTGGGATGGTTCTACCCTATGCCTTCAGCTTTCCTCAGTGGGAATCCCAGGGTCCTGAGACCTCCAGTATCCTGTGGTCTCCACAGCAGCTTAGGCTTTGCCCTCCCAGCTTCATGCAATGGCCCTCAGGGTCTTTTTGCAGGGGATCTGACCCTGCCACACCTTGTTGGCTGGAGCAGCTTTCTAGAACCTTGGTGCAAGCTTCCATGACCTGCAGCTCTTGCATTTTGCATGTTTGAAAAACTAGCCCCCAGTGGACAATGCTGCAGAGCTCTGCTGCCAGTGTGATGTCATGTGACTTTCTCCCACCACGTTTGCAATGACTTCCGTGTGCTTTGGTGCCTGAATCTTGGGGAGACAGTCCCTTGGGTAGCTGTTTTCCAGCGGGGAACCTCTTCAGCAGAAGTCTCAGTTCAGTCTCTCTCCTTTTGAATGAATTTGCATTTTCACAAGCTGGAGACTTTGTGGGTCCTACCTTCCAGTCCCCTTTTCTACTTTCCCTGAAGGAAGCATGAGGTTGTTCCTTAATCTCTAATGTCTCTCAGAATTGCAGCAGCTTTCCCTGCACGCTCCTCATCACAACTTTCAATTCACAATGCTTTCCCGCCTTCACGTTTTCATCTCTCTGCTGCTCTCCCACACTGTAAATCTAGGTAAGAGCAGTGAGCAATGACCACATCCTGACTGCTCTCATGTCTTGACATCTCCTCCATCAGAAAATCAGTCTGTTACTTTTGAGCAGCCTCACTCTGGTTCTCAGGCTATGAACAGAATACAGCCAGATTCTTTGCCAGAATGTGACATGAACAGTTTCTAGTTCAAATTCTGACAGAGTCTTTACTCCTTTCTGAAACCTCATTGACTGAGTCTCTGCTGTCCACAGCTTTCTGGTCTTCTGAATTCACAGCAAAATGGCCTATAAGGCTCTGCCCACAGCATTCCAGAGCTCCTCTAGCCCACAGCAGTGAAGTCTTAAGCATTCCTCCCATGAAAACTTCCCAAAGTCTATGAGGCTTACTACAGCACTGACCCACTCCTGGTGCCAACTTTCTGTGCCAGTCGCTTTCTTGTCGCTGTGACAAAACAACTCGGGGAAGGAAGGATTTCTTCCGGCTCATGGTTTGAGGGCACAGTTCATTCTGGTGGGGAAGGCAGGGCAGCAGCAGCTGAAGTGGCTGGTCACACACAAAGTGTCTGCAGTCAGGAAGCAGAGGTGATGAAAGCTGGTGCTCCCTCCTCTTTATTTAGTCTGGGATCCCAGCCCATGGAATGGTGCTGCCTACATTCAGGGAGGGTCTTCCCTCCTCAGTTAAATTTCTCTGAAAACACCTTCACAGATGCCCAGAGGTTTGTCTTTGAGATTCTAAATCCTGTTAAATTGACAATCAAGATTTACCATCATGCCATGTAAAAAGTCCAAGCTAGCCTGCTGGAGAATGACGGATGGGTGGAACAGAGATGAGCTGGTGTTGGCATCCTACACCAACTGGTGGACACATGAGTTGGCTCAGTACAACTGCCCAGCCCGGCCCAGCCCAGCCCCGCAGAACTACTTAGTGGATCTGCCTGCAGAGGTATGTATGGTGTAAATTCTTGCTGCTTTCGAACTCTAAACTTTGGTGGGTTTGCAACCCAACAATAACCAATTTATATGCTAACTGTGGAATGATGCACAATGACACAGTCAGAGACAGAGTGAATGACACCCATGAAGAGAATAAACCTACACTCCCTACTGAGGACACTGTCGCTACATCTCATGGCTGCTGTGTGGTTTGGTATAAGCAGCACATTTGAATGCCTGCTTTGTGCTGCTGTTTACACAAAAGGTAGGGACAACTTGTACTGAGCTGAGTCAGGACAATGGGCACTTTGGAAGGGAGGTGATGGGGTTGGTACATGAGGGGGTGGGTGCCTCTGGGGCTGCTATATGTATTGGGGGGTTCACTTGGTGAACAACTGCTACAGTATGACCAATTTTTGTTCATGCAGATTTGACTATGGTAGGAAGTCTTTTGTGTGTGTGGAGGTCAGAGGACAATCTTCACAGCTTGGCCTTCACCTTGGGTAGGACAAAATCTCTTCAACGTTGTGCCAGCCAGCCTGCTGCATCTGGCTTTTACGTGGCTTCTGAGGATCTGAACTCAGGTCGTCAGGCTTGCAAGGCAAGCACTTTATCCACAGAGCCATCTCCCTAGCCCAGTAAAAAGCCCCAGCTGGCCTGGAACTGGCTATGTAGACCAGACTGTCCTCACTTTCAGAGATCTGCCTCTGCCTCCTAAGTGCTGGGCCAGCTCTGGCTTTTTTTTTGGCAGGCACTAGACAGCGACCGGGACCAGAGTATCAGCTCAATACCCCCAGGTCAGATCTGTAGAAGAGGGTGTAGTACACAGGCCTTTTTCTTAGAACTCAGGAGGCTGAGGCAGGATCAGTGCAGCAAGTTTGGAGCCAGCATGGGTGACATAGCAAGACTTTGTCTCAACAAACAAACAAAAAATAAAAAAGGAAAAACAAGAAGAAAAGGATGTAACAGCTAGCCCAGGGTGGCTTGAGCTGAAGGACTGAGACACAGGCAATAGGCATGCCACTTCCCAGTGAGGACAGGCAGGGGACCTTCCTCAGCAGGTCTGCATCCTCACAGCCCCACACTCCTTTGGAAGCACAGGCCTGCTGGGTTGAGCAAGCCATGGGGCCGGACTTGTAGCCACTGTGGATGCAACCAGAGGCTAGAAACCGGGAGAGCAGGCAAAGTGCAAGGTACTGACAGACCCAGGGCGAGAGGGGAACACAGACATTTTCTGATACTGAGTGCACGGTGGATATACAGATGGATGGCCCTGGAGGATGGTGGGAGCAGCTGGGCCGAACCTCAGTGGTTGAGAAGATTCTGGAACAAGAAGGAGCCCACCTTAACCTGTTAAGTCCTTGCCTTTCCCTCACCACCCACAGCTCAGCTGCTCCCTAGAAGTATCTAGATGACCCACAAAGAAATTACAGTGTCCTGAATCCAGCTCCTGTGGTTGCAGGATGTGGACCCCTTGCCTCCTGGCCTGTGAATCTGTTTCAGTACCAAACCTTTTCAGGGTCCAGCAGATCTGGGACACCAGGCAGTAGACACGTGTCTCCAGGGACCTCCCTGAGACTCCCTGGCTGTCCCAGACACACGCATCCTTCTGCAAACACTTAGGGCTCTTGATTGATTCTCTGCATCTGCCTCACAGCCAGGCGGGGCTGACTGAATGGGCAGCATGCTGCCCAAATGCCTGACTGGAACCTCATCCCTGCCCTCTGCCCCGGAAGTCGTTTGTTTGTTTTGAGAGGCAGCTTTTCTGCCCAGTCTGAAAGTCCACCAGCCCTCCCCAGAGCCACCCATCCAAGTGAAAACTGTCCTGAGCTGAGTTTGCTACTGAGGGACGGGCTCAGGTGTAGACACGGATCATTGCCAGCCCAGGGAGTATGGCCAGGTGTCCCTGCTGGGGTGGCCCTGGCATGGTCTGTAGATGAGATTTCCGTCCTCCAAGACATCCAATCACAAGGGAGGGACCCCTCCCTTTCCCTCTGCCTCTCTCTTGTTTTCCCATTACAAGCTAATGCCCCCTGCCTCTATAAAACCAAAGAGAGCGGGCTCTGCAGTTGTACTGACCTGACTCAACTGTCAGTCCTGCCCAGCCCTGCCCCAGCTTCCTTATCATGCTGGAGTGTATAAGCAGATAAAGCCAGCCTTAGGGGGGCAGCCAGGAGACTCCTCACCCCCAATGAACTCTGGCCTCTCTTCCCTTCTCTTTCCTTATCCCTGTCACTCTCAGTCACTGTCACTTGGCCTCCTTTCCCATCTGGACGTGTGCTGGAGAGAAGGGAGCACTGGACCAGGAGTCTAGAACCCAAAGTCCAAATTCTCACTTGACTGGACTTTGGGAAGATGTCCACCCTTCTCTGGTCTGGGATCATCTGCAAACTGGTTTCTCAGGGTGTGTGTTTCAGGCTATGAACTCCCCATGGAGTCTGGACTCAGCCTCTCTTTTCTGTTTCCCTCCCACTTGGTACACTGGAGGCTCAACACAAATGAATGAGAAATGAGGTGGCAGGGTCTTCAGCAACTTCTGGGTACCCGACTGCAGGTTTGCCTGTGAGGCTCTGGGTGAAACAACATGGCTTGTTCTACTGGGAGATCAGGGCTAGGGTTGGGGGAGTAGAAAGGGTGCTGTGTTTATTGGTATGGAAAGTCTATAGCCTCATGCTGTCAGAGAGTGTAGCCTAGTCTCTGAGGGGGTGGGGAGGGGGCACAAACAGGGATGAGTGGGTTTATCAGGGCAGTTGTACCATTGTTGAGAGATCAACACCTCTCTGTATGTGACCTGGAAAGACACCCACCTTCAGTTCCCAGGACCTGCCTCCATCCTTCTTCCCCTTCTTTCCTTTGCCTAGTAGATCTGAGAATCAGTCCCACACTTTCACTTGCTATTATTGTGTTCATCCATTCATCTATTCATCCATCATCAGTCCATCATCCATCCACCCATCTACTCATCCATCTGCTCATCCATCCATCCATCCATCCATCCATCCATCCATCCATCTTTATATCCATCAGTCATCCAGCCAGCCAGAATCCATCTATCCATTCATCCATCAATTGATCATCTTATTCATTCATCCAGAATCCATCTATCCACCCATCTATCCTTTCATTCATCTGCTTATCCATCCATCCACTTATCTATTCGCTCATCCATCTACCTACCCACCCATCCATCCATCCACCCACCCACCCACCTATCCATCTCAATTGATCATCTATTCATTCATCCAGAATCCATCTATCCACCCATCTACCTATTCATTCATTTACTTATCCATTCATCCACCCATCCATCCATCATCCATTTACCCATCCATCCATCCATCCATCATCTATCTGCTCATCCATCCACCCATCATCTTGTAATACATTCTCCCACCCACTCACCCCTTCCTACAACAATCTATCCTTCCCTCCACCTACCCATCTGTCCATTCATCCACTTACCTACCCATCCACCTATCCATCAATTTTCATCCATCCATCAGTTCACTCACCTATTCATCTATCCATCAACCACCCACCCATCCATCCATCCATCCATCCACCCACCCATCCATCCACCCACCCATTCATCTATCCATCCACCATCCATTCATCTATCTTTCCACTCACCCACCCATCCATTCACCTATCCATTCATCTATCCATTTACTCCTCCATTCATCTATTCATCCACCATCAGTCCATTAGTCCATCCATCCATCCATCCATCCATCCATCCATCCATCCACCTATTCATTTACTCACCACACATTCCACAAGCATTATCTGAATCAGGCCAGGGATCATACCAGATTGGAGGACAGGAAACAAAAAAGCCCTGGTTTTGCCCTTAAGGGGCTCTGATGGTGGATGACTGGGTCAGCAGACAGTGACAGTTAAAGGACTGTGGGCCATGAGGAGGTACAAAGGGCAGGGTGCCCACAAGAGTTCCCTAAATCAGCCAGGGCTGCAGCTGCACTGCAGTCAGGGAGAGCTGCCTGGAGGAGGGTGGGAAGGCGACACATGCTGGAGAGAGCTAGGGGTAGCACTGAAGTGTGGAAAGGGTTTCTAGCCAGTGGAAATGCATGACAAAGCTCTGGGGTGACTGGTATTCCAGGAAACAGGAAAAAAACCCAGAAGGGGCTGAAAATGGGAAGTCAGTCACTGACACAACAATACCAACTGCCAGGCTGCCAGATTCTCAGTGTGTGTGGCACAGCACCTTTCTGAACATCCATCCGTTTTACAGGCAGGAAGACTGAGGTCCATGGAGCTGGGAGGTGGACAGCCAGTCCAGGAGTCAGGCTTTGGCTGCAGGGGAGCAAGTTTTGCTCTGTGAGACCCTCAGGGGGCCCTAGGAGAGGCGTCTGGGAGGCTCCGGGGAGGCCTGGGAGGCGTGGGAAGACTGCAGACTGGTGTGGGGCAGCCAGGCTTTCCTGTCACTGCCGGTGGCCCCCTCCTTTGTCCCTATGTGTCACTGAAGAATGCAGCAACAGTCCTGATAAAGGAGGCTTTGTCTGGCAGCTTTGGAGGGGGAAGGGAGAGGGTGGAAGGGTGGCCCGGGCAGGAAAGGGTTACCCCTCCCCTCTGCTGGCCCTGCCCCCACCTCTGGCCCTGGGCAGGAAGCACCTCTGCCCATGGACACCCACATCCTTTGCTGTGCCTTGAACGTGCTTCCTGGCTGGGGTGCACAGCTTCCCTTTCTCTGAGCCTCAGTCTCCTCATCTGTCAACCACTGTGATGAGTGTGGCATTCAGCCACACCAGATGTGGTCCATTGTGCAAACCTAAGGATGGGTGAGGGAAAGGCAGTCCAGAGAGGTAAAGCCTTGGGCCAGGGTCACATAGTTTGGTCCTGGGAAGGATGATCCAATGAAGATGGAGACGTGTGCCCCAGGGTGAGGGGAGGGGTGGCAGGCATCTGTTTTTCTTTCTGGGCAAATGGCTAGGGTCCTGTTTAGGCCTTTGGCTTTGGTGGAGAGGGACATGTGGCCCTCTGAGTATGTGCACTGTTCATGGAAGCCTGCAAGGGAGGGCACTGGGTCTGTCCTGGGTGCCTGTTGCCATATCCTGGCACAAGGGGGGAACCTGGGCTCAGGGGTGCTGGCCCTCAGCCTTGGGGCTAGGCAGCTGCCACCAAAGACTGTGTGATCATCTATTCCTTGTGCTCTCTGTGCCTCAGTTTCCCATGTGATGTGGGTGTCACGTGAGTCCTGCCTCTCCACCTTGGTGGGCGGCTGCAGCACTGGCCACCAGGGTAATGGGCTCCTGCTACTGGCAGCACAAAGACTTCGCTCAAGGTCAAGTCCGAGGTGAGCTGGAACCAGCACAAACCCCTCCTGGTGGTTCCTGCCCAGGAAGGAAGGGTGGGGGTGACAGGCTGTGGTCTTGGAAGGAGGTAGGCCTGTGAGCCACCCTGTCCTTCTGGGTGCTGCCCTTTGGGGAGTTGCTCAGGAACCTAGGCCCTGTCTCCTCCTCGCAGTGACGGATGTGGAGAGACAGATGGGCCAGGGCTGGGCAAGCTTAGTCACGATGGACAGCTCCCTGGTCTCTCTCTGTCTCAACAACTGCCATCACTGTCACCCTTGGTACTGAAAGCTAGTTCTACTCCCTGCATGAATCTGAGCCTGCCTACTGCCTCCTGAAGAAATGAAAGCCCAGAGGCGAGAGGTAACTTAGCCAAAGCCACACAGCCAGCCAGAGACTCCATCACTCCCTCAGGCCCTGATTTGTTAGGTATGTGTGGGATATCAGAGGCATAAGTTGCAGGAAGGCCTTGGGGGGATGGCTTATGTTCTAAGCTCAAGTTTGGGGTGTCTGTTGGGGTCTCGTCTTGGCTTTGCTGTATACTCTGTGACCTTGAGCAAGTGAATGAACTGCTCTGTGCCTATTTCCTCCCCTGAAGGTTAGAAAATTCACAGTGCTTATGTCCTAGGATTCTTGTGAGAATGTAATAAGACAGCCCCTGTGGACTGGGTGATCATTGGAGACCATGGGTGTGACCTGTGATGTGCCATGTGACACTGGAGCCACCAGCTAGTGGTTAGCTGGGAAAAGTAGAGCCCAGAGCTGTGTTGTGGCCCCAGTGGCATCTTGGGGAGTCATCAGCTGTGAAAATGGGGAGTGGGGAGGCAGGTAGTCCAGGGGCAACGGTGGGGTCCTGGCCAGAGCTGGCATCAGGCGGGAGAAGAGTTGGGAGGGGAAGGCTACTGCCCTGTGTATTCCCAGGCCCAGTGGGAAGCAAACTGAGTGCGGAAAAAAAACTGTTCAGAAAATGAATTGCAGGGGGGGCACGATGGCACATGCCTACAACCCCAGAGCTTGGAAGGCTAAGGTGGGAGAATCCTGAATTCAAGGCTAGTCTGAGTAGTATACGGAGATGAGCGAGGGGAGGGGGGGGAGAGAGAGAGAGAGAGAGAGAGAGAGAGAGAGAGAGAATTTCCTGTTTGTCCCTCCTTGTCTTGCACACGTGGTACCATGCCCCAAACACACAGGTTCAAGGAAAAATTTAAGAATTTCAAGGCATTGATGGCCACAGGGGCCCTTATCTCCAAGGTTGGTCCTGGTCCTGTCCATTTTGTGGATGAGAAATTGAATCTACAATCCCAGAGTGCCCGTTCTCTTCCCCTGTCCACCTCTCCTGGTCACTTACCCCTCTGCACAGAGGGTCAGAGGTCATTTTAAGGGACCTCAGGGAATCAGTTAACATGGACACAAAGGGGCTACGATCCTGCCACAGAGCTGTGTGAACTTGGATGAACCCTGTAACCTCTCTGCTCCCACATTCTGTCTGTAGTGCCAGCCTCAGGGCTCTGAACTCCCATGCTTCCCCCACAGGGCTCACCTCCCTGTAGTGTCCCCCTCAACATTTGAGGCTTGGAGCAACCATAAAAAATCAAATCACAGTCCCCTAAGTGTGCAGTGTGTGCCTGCTTCAGACCTTATTTTTTTTGGCCACTAAGGAGACTAATAAATGACTGGCCACTTGACGTGGTCATTAAGGGCTCCACTGAGCTGTGGGCAGTGCTTCCTCCCTCACTGGCCAGCCTGGGGGCCAGCCACGGAGGGCGGCAGTGATTAATAGTGTGTCGTGGGGCCTGCCCCCAGGGGAGGAGAGGCAGTGTGCAGACTGAGCACTCTCCTGTAGCCCCTGGGTTCTTCACAACAGGTGCAAGAGCTGGTGTGTGGGTGCCAGTGGCATCCAGGCAGTGTCTAGGGAGCATTCTAGCACACACAGGACAGCCAAGGGGACTGTGGCTAGGGTGAATCACATGGAGACAAGGCCTGGGGTACAGCGAGGGCCCTGTAGAGGGGTCAAGAGGCAAACTAAAGAGGACAACACAAGATTACATAGGAGCCTCTGATGGTTACCATGGAGGTAAAGATTCAACAGCTTAGGACTGGTGAGATGGCTTAGTGGGTAAGGGTGCTTGCCGCCAAACCTGAAGACCTGAGTTTGATTCCCAGGACCCACATAATGGAAGAAGAAAACTGACTTGTCCTTTGACCTCCACACTCATGCTGTGGCATGCTCACGTGTGTGCGTGCACACATACACATACACGCACACACACAGAGAATACATGTAATTTGAAAAAGACTCAACAGCTATGCTGAATAGCTTTGATTGTCAATTTGACACACCTGGGAAGAGGGACCCTCAATTGCAGAATTTTCTTTGTCAGACCGACCTGGAGCCATGTCTGTGGGGGCATTTTCTTGATTGTTGAGTGAGGAGGGCCCAGCCCACTGTGGGCGATACCACCTCTGGGCAGGTGGTCTTGTGCTGTGTAAGAAAGCAGGCCGAGCACAGACCAGGAGAACACAGACCAGGGGAGCACGGACCAGGGGAGCACAGGCCAGGAGAGCAAGGCAGTGAGCAGTGTCCCCCGTGGTCTGTGCTTCACTTCCTGCCTCTGGGGTCCTGCCTTGAGCTCCTGCCTTGGTCTCCCTCAATGACAATCTGACGTAAACTGTAAGACAAAATAAACCTTTCCCTTCCCAGTTTGCCTTTGATTAGCGTTTTATCATAGCAGTAGAAAGCAAACTAGAATAACAGTTTAATTAAACTACTAAAGTTCAATAAGAATCATGATCACCTGGTTAAAAACATTGTTTCTGATACTGTGTCTTTCCCAGTGCCTGTGTCCTGTCATAGCTCTGTAACAACACGGCTTTTCGGTTCACCCCAGGGAGAGACAGTGTCTACTGTCCAGCCTCTGATGGGGGTTCAGTCATGTGACTTGAAGCCACGTGAAAATGGCAGACATGACCCTGAGCCGAGGACCCAGGAGACTTGGCAACTGTGCTTGGCCTCCTGGATCTCCGTGGACAGCATGTGAGTGAGCCCAGGCTAGCCTGTGGGATGAGAGGTCATGTGGAGCAAATATGTCAGGGACTCCTGCTATAAACGGTATACTCAGCCATGGGGTGGAAGGATGCCGGAAGCTGGGAACCACCACCCAGCAAGGATAAAGCATACTGTGGGAAGCTTTTGAGTTCTGTGATGTTTGTTACATGGTAGCAGCTAGCTGACACAAAATGTAATCTCCAGTCTTGGGAAAGAGGTTTTCTCACTCGTAGCTAGCAGGCTATAGGGACTACTCAAATTCAAAATGATACAAATAGCTAAAACAAGAAAACCTTCTAAGTATAGATTAGTGTTATTTTTGTGACCAAATTTCCATGCTGAGAAATTAGAGAAAAACCAAACTACAAATAGAATTATGATGTGATCCCTGGGGACCAAACCTAGGGCCTTGTGCATGCTAGGCAATTGCTCTACCCCAGAGCTACACCCTGGCCTCTGGGGTACCAAGTTTTACATTAGAAATTGTTTTTCAGGGACTGGAGATGTGGCTCAGTGTTAACAGTGCTGGCTGCTTTTCTAGAGGACCAGAGTTTAGTTCCAACACCCACATGGAGGCTCACAATCACCTGTAACTTGTTTCAGACAATCTGATGCCCTCTTCTGGAATCTTTGGACACTGAACTCAAGTGCACATATATGCACAGACATACATATATACACATAATTAAAAATAAAATAAATCTTTAAAAAATAAATTGTTTTATAGTTCTCACTTTTTCTCAACCACGTCTGGTTTTTTCCTGACATAGGGCACAGGGTCTTTTTTTGGTCTTTCTAACACAGGCTGGACATCTCTAATGTTAACATCTACAATTCCAAATGTCCCAAGATTCAAGTTGTTCTGATGTCACAACTGGAAAAATTCCACACCTGACCTTATGTGATGAATTATGCCAGAAATTATTGCACAAAATTACATTCATGAGAAATACTCCAGAATATGAAAAAAAAATAATCCCCAAATCAGAAATTATTCCATCCTAAGCATTTCGGATCAGCAATGTTCATCCTGTGGAGAATTGGTTGTGGCTTCCTCTGTCCCCAAGAGTTCATTAACTGCATCTGCCCAAGACCTTTTTAGGTCTTATGATGCACCTGCCATGTGGGTGCCAGGGCTGGCCCATTTCACAGACAGCAACGTCAAAGGCTCTGAGGTGACACACTCTACCTCATGTTCCTCACTGGCCCAATTGCCCAGTGATCTTCACTAAATACAGGCTGCTTCGGGAAATGCATGGAGAAAATCTGCTAGTATCAATTAAAAGAGAACCAGGGGCTGAGTGAGCATGTCAGTGAATGGGCCTCAGTTGAATGGCTGAGGAAGGAACCTGAGTGTTTTGGGGACCTGGAGTCTTCACAATGAAGCCACAATAACTGGTGAGATGGTTGCTCAGGAAGGTGTAGTAGCCTGTTTTCTGTTGTGAGAAAATCCAGGAAGCTGGGTAACTTGTAAAGAAAGAAGGTTAACCTGGCTCACGACTGTATAGGCTGTAAGTCTGGGTGTCATGGCACTAGCTCGTGAGGGTCCATTGGACTGTGTGAAATCATGGCTTAGAACATCCTGGTACATTGCAAAGGAGCAGCCGTGGGCAGGGGAGAGGTCTCAGGGTAAACAGGAAGCCAGGGTTGATCCCAATGTTAAGCTTGCTCTTTTTGCAACAGTACACTGTTTTTGAGAAAACTGGGGTACCATGAAAGTTACATCAATTCCTTCCTAGAGCAGAGGTCCCAGACCCAGTTACCTCCAACAGGACCTGCCCCTTAAAAGTCTCACTCCTTCCCATCCTTCCCCTCCTTCCCCTCCCCTC
>NW_008348865.1:328928-344148 GCF_000622305.1 Nannospalax galili
CTCTCCTCCCTTTCCTTTTGTTTCCCTTCCTTTCTTTTTTTTTCTTTTTTGGGACATAGGGTCTATCTAGCTATATAGCCTAGGCTATCCTAGAACTCACTATGTAGCCCAGACTGGCCTCAAACCCGTGATCTTCATGCCTAGGCCTCCCGTGTGCTGACGATGAGCGTCATCAAGCCACCAGCCGCACTGCTTCACTGGGAACCAGTCACCCGTTTTGTTTCCCTTCCTTTCTTTTTTTTTCTTTTTTGGGACATAGGGTCTATCTAGCTATATAGCCTAGGCTATCCTAGAACTCACTATGTAGCCCAGACTGGCCTCAAACCCGTGATCTTCATGCCTAGGCCTCCCGTGTGCTGACGATGAGCGTCATCAAGCCACCAGCCGCACTGCTTCACTGGGAACCAGTCACCCGATATACAAACCCGAGGGGTAAAAACCACAGCAATGGTAACATTCACACTCTTATGGAACCTGCCACACGCCAGGATCCATACTCAGAGAGACCTTGAGTACCAGGCACTGGCCACACTCAGCTCTGCGAGGATCCAGGCCATCTGCTTTCTGCTTGGCTGGATGCTCAGCACCCTACAAAGGACTGGCATCCACAGGGAGTCTGAGGACCAAGTGATCCCAAGGGTGAACAAATGAGTGAACGGATGGGCAGGTGACTCAGTGAATAAATGAATGAAAGCAGAGAAGAATGAATGAGTGCATGATGAATGAATGAGTAAATGAATGGTGTGAACAAATGAATGAGTGGATGGATGGATGAATGACTGAATGACTGGGTGGGTAAATGAATAAGCAAATGAGCAAATGAATGAATGGGTGTCTAGTTGACTTACAGATGGGTGACTGAGGAATGAATGAATGGCTGGATGGAGGTGAATGAAGAGTTGGGTGAGTGGAACCTGAAGCTGGCAGCCCAGCTGAGGGCCCTGGAAACTGGCAATGGAGCAGCTCTTGTCCCCACCTGCTGAACCTGGGAAGTCCCTGTCACGTCTCCATTTCTGTCCGCTCATCCGCTCTGGTCACTTTGTGTTCAGGCTCCTCCTTCAGTTTCTAGACCCAGAGAAATCCCAAGAAATGAGCCAGACTCACCATCTCAGGTGACAGAATAAAATTGGTTTTTGATTTATTTATTTTTATTTTATGTGTTTTGCCTGCATGTAAGTGCACTACATGCATGCAATGCCTGTGGAGGCCAGAAGAGGGTGTTGAATCCTCTGGAACTGGAGTTATGGATGGTCATTAGCCTCTATGTGTGTGCTGGGAATTGAACCTGGGTCTTTTGCAAGAGCAGCCAGTGCTCTTAACTACTGAGCCATCTCTCCAGCCCCAGTGACAAACGAAAAAAAATTGATTCTTTAAGAATTTCACACAATATGTTTTGATCATATTTAGAACCTCCTGCATCTCCATTTTCACCGTAGTCTCTGCCTCACTTCACGTTTTTTGTTACAATTTTTCTTTTAAAAGTCTATGAAGTCCAATCTGTGTTCCCCAAATGCCCTTGGGTGCGGATCTATTCCCTGGAGCCTGGCCAACCTACCAGGCATCACAGCCTTAATGAAAACTGACTCTCCCTCTCCCAGCCGCTATCAATTGTCAATAGATCTGTTAGGGCTCGGGCTTCTTGCCCACCTCCCCTCTCCATGCTGAGTTTTTGTCTGGTGTGGGCTTGCAGAGGTCTTATGCAAACAGTCATAAGTGCTGTGGGTTCGTAAGTACAACTACCCTGTGGTGTCCAGACAAGGTTTCCTTGTGTTCACCCTACAGCCTGTGACCTGTCTGGCCACAGGTTCTTGGTCCTGATAACAGTGTCAGGTATGGGCTCCATCCTTGTGAAGTGGGCCTTAAATCCAATCAGAAGGTGGTTGGTTCTCTCATAACATTTCATGCCACTACTGCACCAGTGGGCTTATCTTGCTAGGCTGGTTGTTATTATAGCTCACAAGGTTCACAGCTGGGTAAGGTTGATGATTACCTTCCAACATGCATAACATCTTCTCTGAAAGCTAGGAGGCAGAGATGTAGCTTTAGTACCAGCTTGCTTTCTCCTTGTTTGTTCTGTGATGCAGATATGCAGTGTCTTCAGTGATAGAGTCTTACTGGGTAGCTAAGAGCAACGGCAATAGCCCGTGTTGTTTGAGGGTCTATGGGACTTCAAATGAGGAAGTTATTCCTGGCGTTGGGCTTTTTATTTGCTAGCTTGTTGTGTCTAGTCAGGTCATTAAACCCCTGTTATAGGGTAACTACTTTTGAACTGTTTTTATCTTGCGTATGTGTATATTTTAAGAAGCTCCCATAGTAGCAAGTTTTCATACAACTTTTTGAAAAGGCCTTTAGTGCCAGATATCCCTTCTGTCCCTCCTCTATCCTGCCAACCATTCTATTCCCCACTCCATTTAACCCTTCCTAGTCTATTGGGGGAATTAAGACCATTAATATTGAGAGTTATTATTGATTTATCAATATCAATCTATTGATTATTGATTATATCATTATCAATGCTTATTAATTAATACCTGTTATGTTGGTGTTGTAGTCTTAGACCTCTTTTTGGTTAACTGCTCTGAAATTGTTTATTCCTTGTACCCTCTTGAGTGTGTTTAATCATCTCTTCTGTACAGCTGGCTTAGTAGAAATAAATTCCTTAAATCTTATTTTTATCATGGAAAGTTTTCCTTTCTTCTTCAGTTACAACTGATAATTTCCTGGGTGTAGTAGTCTGGGTTGGAATCTGTGCTCTTACTTGTAGCACACTGGTCCAAGTCCTTCTGGTTTTCTTACTCTCCATTGAAAAGTCAGCTTTTATTTGGATGGGTTTACCTTTATATGTAACTTGATCTTTCTCTCTGTCAGCTTTCAGTATCTTTTCTCTGTTTTGTAAGTTTTGTGTTTTGGCTATTACATGATGTGAGGAGTTTCATTTCTGGTCCTGTCTACTTGGTGTTCTGAAGCCTCTTGCCACCTGCATAGGCATCTCTCTCCCTAGATTTGGGAAATTTTCTTCTATGATTTTTTTTGAAAATATTTTCTGTGACTTTGGCTTGGGTTTCTTCTCCTTTTTCTATATACCTCTGATTGTAGGTTTGGTCTTTTTATAGTGCCCCAAAGTCCTGCATGTTCCATTCCTGGGTTAGATTAAACATTTTCTTTGACCAAGTGATCCATTTCCTCTACCTTGTCTTTGAGAGCTGATATTCTCTCTTCCACTGGACCTTACTTATTGGTGAGGGTTTTCTCTGAGTTTTCCTCAGTTTTTCCCTCCCAGTTTTATTTCAGTTCGGCTTTTCTTCAGAGAGTCTATCTCTTTATTAAATTCTGGATTCACGTCTTGAATTCTTTTAGCTATTTTATTCAACCGTTTGTGTTTTCATGGTCTTCATTCTGTCTTTTATTCATATCCTCTTTGAGTTCCTTGAACATATTTACAATTGCTACTTTGAAATCACCATCTTGCACATCAGCTAGGTTGCCTTTCTCAGGAAACATTATGATGAGTGCAAATTTCTAGAGGAGACATATTGCCTTGGTTTTTAGTGCTTATGTTTTTGCAATGGAATCTAGGCGTCCGGAGTCATGTCATTAGTGGTGTTTCTTGGTATGGATAGCTAATCTCATCTTTGTTGAGTGGGTATTTGTATCTTTGCTGTTTCCTTGACTTGTCAGGTTGTGGCCCAGCTGAGTGGTGTTTGGTGTTCAGTCTTGGGGCCACTCCATGTTGATGTGTGAGTGGGGTGTAAGAAGTAGCCTCAGTTCAGCTAGGAATAGGTACAGCCTCTGAGTCTGAGGTTCTGGGAGAGACTCCATGCAGATCTGCAGTGGCCAGGAGGATAGTGTGGCTGCTGGGTGAGCAGGTTCACAGATGATCAGTGCTGACTTTTGATAGGGGTTATTGTAATTTGGTGGTAACCAAGAAAACCTGTAGTGTAACTCTTGACTGGGTGTGTCTGGGCTGATCCACAGACTGCACAACTCTGCTGTGCCTGGGAGTGTGGGATGGAAGCAAGGGCAGGAGGATGTGTAGAACTGACCAAGCTGGGAAGATACCAAGGCCGTATGACCCAAGCTAGGCCCTGCAGGAGTGGAGCAGTGGAAAGAGAGCACTGTGGCAGGAGAATTCACATATCTGGTGGGTGCACTGAGGTGCGAGACCCTAGTTAGGCCTGGGAGCTGGGGTGGTGGACAGGGAATGCTGGGGTTGACACTATGGTGACTCCTTAGGACCAGAGAATACTCAGCACTGTACCATGAGCCACACCCTTGTGGGTGTGCACGGTCTCTAGCTGCTAGGGTCATTCTAATGATTGGGGCCCGTGAAGGACTTGAGGGGTCCCTGGGGTCTGAGGAGCCCCATAGTATTGTAGGGAAAGAGCCAGAGAATCAGCCAAACTCTTGGTCTCCAATCTCCACACTCACCCTCTTAGTCCAAACAACCGTCTTTAAATACTGTGGGGAGCAGATCCCTCTCCTATATTGCTGTATCAGGCCTGGCTCACCTTGGAGGGGCAGGTGTGATCTGTCAAGTCTCCCAGACCACTATCTATTGAGGAAGGTGGAGGTCGGGCTAAGAGCAGGGCGGTCTTCAGATAAGGGACAGAGAAGTGTCCTTGGCATTGAGCACTGACAGCTGAGGTTCAAGGACAAGAAGAAGGGTAAGGAGGCTGGGACAAAGGCTGGCTGACTGGGAGCAGGAGGAGGGGGTCGTAGACCTGGCTGTGCCAGGGACAGTGAGGCTGGGTGACTGTGGAGGGAGGCGTGCATATGGTTTGGAGCATAATATTTACATGAATGGTTCCATGTCCTGGAATGAGGCTGGAGGCCTGAGGAGGCTCCAAGGGCCTGGCCTCCTGCTGACGGTCACAGACCTACCCTCTCCTGCCCACCTCAGGAGTGCAGAGCAGGTGGGTCCTCTGCCAGACCGGCCCTGGCCCCTGGCACTTACGCGTGTGCTGCAGAGGACAGGACCAGGAAAGTCCTACCCTGACCTGGCCAGACCCCTGCATGTCAGCTTTGTGTGGCCCAGTGTCACCTATCCTGGGACAGTCAGAGCCAGATTGGCTTCACCCAGTTCTGCCCAGCATCCAGGGCTCCACTCTCATAATAGGTGAGGAGCCCGATGACCAAAGCTCCCTGGACACCTGGGTCAGGCAAGAGCTGAGAAAGGCCTCTCTTGCACCCCATGTCACACATCTGGTGGCTCTGTGGCTGTTCACAGTCATGAAGCCACCTGCCTGGGGCTACACAGCCTGCTGAGGTCTTGCTGGCCATCCTACAGGCCTCCTCCAGCCCCTGCTGGTTTCACTCCAGACTCTGCTCCTTAATCCTCAAGAGAGGCGACCACCAGACAGGGAAGGGTGCTCCACCAGTGGGAGCCGCATATGCCAAGTTCTACATGGGACACAGTGTAAGCTTTTTTAGTGTCTTTTGTGAGATAATCCACACTGCATGGCTTTTAGTAGATTCAAAAACTGTGCAAACTCACCTCAATAATTTTAGAACACTTTCACCTCAAAAATAAACCCTGTACCCTGGGGTCAACCCTAACTTCCTTTTCCTCTCCAGCCCTGACAGCCATGAATTGGCTCTGTCTTCTATAGATTTGCCTTTTTTAGGTATAATATTATTAGGTATAATAATCAGAGGCTTTTGTGACTGAATTGTTTCACTTAGCATAGTGTTCTCAAGGTTTATCTATGTTGAAGCACGATCAATGCTTGTCTCCTTTTCACGGCTGAGTAATATTCTGCTACATGAATGTTGCCAGCTGATAGTGGCTTGGGGTCTTTCCACCCTCTGGCTGTTGTGGTTTATGTCTCTGTGGACATTTGTACCCAGGTCTCCTTTTTCATGGTATTCTGAGGAATGAAATGCTGGGTCACTTGATAACTCTATGCTTGACTCTTTAGAGCCAAACTGTTTTCTGAGGTGAATTTTGCTTGGTTTTCCTGGGGATTGAACTTGTGTATTTGCTAGGCAGATGTTCTAACCCTGGGCTTCATCCCCAGCCTTTAAGATTTTTATTTAGAGACAGGGTCTTGCTGTGTAGTCCAGGCTGGATTCAAACTCGTGATCCTTCTGCTTCAGTCTTGGGAGGGCAAGGACGACAGGTATGTGTCACGTGGTTGGCTTGAATTAATCTTTTATTATGTTTCCTGTATTGCAGTTAGCCTCAATGCCCTCTATGTAGCTGAGGATAACCCTAAATTCCTGATCCTCCTGCTTCCACCACCTGCAGGGGAGGTGTGGCCAATACACTGGCTTATGTGTGTGCTGGGGAATGGGACCTCAGCCTTGTGCGCAAGATGAGTGTGCTACCAACCAAGCCACACCTAAGTCCTTGAATTAGTCTTTTCAAGAGGAGAGCAAGCTCACCTCCTGCAAGAATGACATTGCCGTCAGTCCCTGAAGGAAGAAAGCATCTGTTAAGGGCGCCACCTCCTAATGCCATCATAATGGGAATTCAATTTGAACATGAGTTTGGGGAAGGCACAGGGGCTCCCACGAAGGTGCAAGAGGCACATGAAAAGTCAAAAGACGCTCCCTGCCTAGAAAGTGCTAGAAGTTGGCCCTGATTTGAGCCTACAGGTCTTTCACTCACCCTCCCAGCAAGGGCCACCAGACCCACTACCTCACATGCAAATCATATGCAAATCTCCCCCTCCCATCATCCCCGAGACACCCAGAGGAGTGGGAAATATTCTCGACTGGGTCCTTCCTTCATTAATTTCCGAGCCCTAGTACATTACTCATGGATAATTAAGAGTGAGCTATTAATACAACATTTAATATTCAAGTGCAGTGAAGGGGAGAACCGTAAGTCAAGAACTCTAGCCCACAAGACTGCACTTCAGAGAGGAGGGATTTTTCTACCTTCCCCACGCTCAGACCCTTTGCACAAAACCTAGGCCTGAGAACTTCATCTAGGGATAGGGTTTGGAGAAACCTCAAACCCCAGAGAGACGTGGGGCAGTAATCGTACCTGAAGGGGAACGGCTGCCTCTGTGGAGCAAGTCTGGAGCCCCAGGGGCTTGCTCCCCGCTGGGAATTGATGGTGAAGAGGTTGATCCAAGGCAGACAAGGTGGGGATATGGATCAGCCTTGACTCTCTCCCCACATGACCTTGAAAAGCAGGTCATCCTGTGTCTCAGCTCGACCTCTTCATTCCCCAGAGGCCTCACCTGCCTTGGGGCCTCATGGTCCAAAGCCAGAAAATGGGCTGCCCCTGGAATCATCCCCAAGACAAGCTCCCTCCTTTTGTTCTGAGGGTAGGTATATGGCACTTACCAGCACCTGGTGGCCTTGGGGCAGTGTGGGCAGCCAACCTGGGCCACATCCACGTGTCTCCAGGGTTCCCCTGGTCTACACACCTCTCCAGGGCTCCCCATGTCTCCAGGGCTCTTCACATCAACAGTGCTCCCTGGTCAGACCTGTGGTTACTAGCAAGTAGTTCTGTCTTTGAAGCGACTTTTGCTAAGAGTGGGTAAAGTGGCCCAAGCAAGGTCAGAGGAGCCTAGGAGCACAGATAAGCTGAGGAGGGCAGCTCCCTGCCAGAGAGCTGGGTGTGGCTAGTCTAACTCCCACACCGAGTCCTCAAGGCACAAACAGCTCTCTTTCTTTCACAGGTGATACTGGGGAGGCCCATAGCCGCTGAAGAACCTGCCCAGGGTCACTCAGCATAGCCTGACCCTGGTGTCTGTTCCCTCAATCTGTGTCATGTCTTGCTGGACTTCAGAGAAAGCCACATCTGGGGCTGAGGAAGAAGACCTGGTTTCCAGTCCTCACTTTGCCCCTTGTGACTTCAGAACTGTCACTCCCTATCCCACCACAAGAGTCTTCCTGGAGTAGAAATCAGGCAAGCAGAGTTAACCCTCTTGACTGGTGCTGGGCTGATGGGTGTAGCTCAGCACAGCTTACCAATTGGGCATTATTGTTATGGAAGACCCCTTTCACAGATGTAAAAACTGAGGTTCATGGAAGAAAAACAACCATCAAGTCCTTGTTGGGTTTCTTCACACTGGATGTTGTTGGGTGCTGTGGTTTGAACATGAAATATCCCCCACGAGGCTCTTGTGTTTGAATGTCCAGACATGAGAGGGTGGTGCTATTTTGGGAGGTTGTGAAAAGTTCAGGAAGTGGAACTTCTCTGGAGGAAATAGGTCACTGAGGGTGGGTCCTTGGGACTATGTTTTCCCTGCCCCCCACCTTCTTGGAGGTCATGACCTGCCGACCACAATGGCTTCAATTCTCAAGTCAAATCATATCTTCCCTCCCTAATTTGTCTGTTTTAGGTAATTTGGTCACAGCAAGGGAAAGTAACTCACACCCCATGCTGTCTGTGGACATTTCCCTTCACTCTCCAGATTTGTTGATGGTGGTTGTGCACCTCTGTCCAGTAGGGGAAAGCCAGAGAGCACCAAATCCAAGTCCATCCAGCCTGAAAGGTCTCAGAGATTGTTGGGGTAAGGAGTTAATTAGAGGAATTAACACCATGGACAGGCAGACAACAACCCAGCAGAGGCTCTGAGGAGAGTTCTGTCCCCAGCACCAGAGTCAGACAGCATGACGGGGCTCTGAAGAGAGGAATCAGGGCTGTGTGGCAGGAGTGGGGTCTGTTCTTACAGCTTTCTGAGGACGAGGGAAGCTCACAGCACAAGCCTGCAGCTGGGCTCTGATTCCCAGGCAGGAGGCAGAGAAGGGGATGGGCAGCAGGATGTGGGGCCACCCCCAACCCCTTTGTTGTTAACTGGCTCCCAGGTAAGAAACCCTGGCACATGGGAGCCTGTCGGTCAGGGCTCACAGACACTCTCTGTAGATGCCTCGGTTTGTGGCCAGAGTAGAGGTGGATTCTAACATTTTCACACAGCCCACATGGAGATAGTGTGACCTCCTTGGGACAGTAGCTCTATTTTATACTAGGGCTGTCCATCTGCTGTGATGGTCAATATAAAGGGTTAACTGGACAGGATCTAGAACCAGCCTGCCGGGGGGGTTGTCTTGATTATATCAATTAAGGAGAGAAGACCTGGCTCACTGTGCCTGGCCCAGTCCCTGGCTGGGATCCTGGATTGTGGAAGTAGAGACAGACGGCTAAGCAGCAGCATCGGCCATCCATCACTCCTGGAGCTGACAGACTACAGGGGGGAAGGGGACACATAGTCACATCCCAGTGTGGCTGAGCTGGGAGCTGAAGATCACAGATCTCAGGGCACCGTTCAGCCCTGCTCCACCTCCTTTGTCTCAGCTTAACCCCCAGCGGAGGGGCCCTTGGACTGGGCATTGCTGGGCCCATTGTGCAGATAAGAAGACTGAGTCCAACTCTGAGAGGGCTGAGCCTTGCCCAGGGTCACCCAGCAAGCCAGTGGGAAAGCCTAATTCTTCAGCATGGCAGCTGCTTGGCCTTGAAGAAGAGTCCAGGAAGTCTGTGTTGCCACTCACTGATGCCCATGGTGACTGCAGGAGTAGGAGACAGGCACTATGGGGAGCCTCGTTCCAGACAAGGGAATTACAGAGAGATGTCCTTGTTCCAGGCCGTGTAGCGATCCCTACAGCCTAACTCTGAAGCCAGCCCTTCTAAACCAGACCCTGTCTTGAAAGAGAGCTAGGGAACTTGTGGGTTGTGTGCAGGTAAGGGACTGAACCACTTCCTGCCTTCTGCAGCCTGGGGGTTCAGGCAGGGCCTGGGCATGTTGAATAGAGGAAAAAGGCCAGCTTCCCTCACCCCTCGCCCCACACCACACACCCACCTATCCACTTATGGACAAAGTATGGTTGTGTGTGACATATAGGAAGCCAGCGCTTTTAAATGAGGTCATGAGGATGGAGCAGCAATCCAATAGGGTTAGTGCCTTTGTAAGAAGAGATGACTGGACTCCCTTTCTGTGTCTCTACACATGCAGACAAGGCATGAGAGGACACGGGGAAGACTGCTGTCCATAGCCAGCCCTCACCAAGGTCCATATAGCTGGAACCTTGACCTTGGACTTCAACGCCTCAGAACCATGAGAAACAGACTGTTATTCAAGGTATTCGGACTGTGACATTTTGTTGTGGCAGTTTATCTTAGGCAGCCTGAGTGCTATAACAGATTGCCAGAGATCAGGTAACTTAAAAAAATTATTTGTCACAGTTCTGGAGACTGAAGTCCAAGGTCAGGTGAAGGCATGGATGAGCTCTACTGGTGAGGTCACTGGTGGTGGGGAGTGGGGGGGGGCTTTCTCTTTCTCTTTTAAATACTTGATTTTTATTTTGTGTGTATGAGTATATTGCCTGCATGTATGTAAGTGCACCTGTGTCGTGCAATGCCCGTGGAGGCCAGAAGAGGGTGTTGGATCCTGTGGAATTGGAGTTATGGATGGTTGTTAACTAGCATGTGGGTGCTGGAAACAGTACCAGGGTCCTCTTCCAGAGCAGCCACTACTCTTAACAGCTGAGCTGTTTCTCCAGTCCTGCCCCCCCCCTTTTTTTTTGTCTGAGACAAGGTCTCACTATGTCACCCTGGATAGCCTGGAACTTGCTGTATAGACCAGAGTGGTCTAGACTCACAGAGATTTCCTGCCTTTGCCTCCTGAATGCTGGGATTAAAGGCATGAGCCACCATGACTGGCATTTGTATCCTATAAGGACAACAATCCCATCACTGAATCCTACTCTCATGAAATTACTTCCTGAAATTCTCACTTTCTAATACCCACCTTGGTCATCCCACTTTCCATCACCATAACAAAACACTGAAGAGAATCATGTTATGAATCTGTTCCTCCATCCATCCATCCATCCATCCACTAGACACTTGTCACCCACCCATCCACTCATCCACCCACCTATTAAATCCATCCATCCATCCATCCATCCATCTATCCATCTATCCATCCATCCATCCATTAAATCCATCCATCTACCCATCCATCCATCCATCCATCCATCCATCTTTTGTTCAACCTCCTTCCCTTCTCCTCCTCCTCCTCCTCTGCCTCATCCTCCTCCTTCTCCCCCGCCTCTCTCCACCCACCCCTTCCTTTGCTCCATCTTCCCCAGCCTGTACCTGCTGGGAGGATCCTTGTGAGCTGAACCCTCACTTGAACTCTGCACACACATCACCCAAGCACAGTGAAGTTGTCTTGGACTCTCAGCCTGGGCCAGCATCTCCTCTGTGTACTTCCTGTCCATAACACCTGCTCTTGGTGTCCCTCAATCTGTTGCCCTGCAGGAGTACCTTTCCAGACTTCTCTGTACATTTCACAGAACATCCAACCAGCCATATAGCTTCACAATAAGGTAAGAAACAGAAAATTCAATTGTTTCCACAGGTAGGAAGGTGAAGCCCACAGCTGTCTTGATCCCTCATGATGTAAAGGCCATAGTGTTCAGAGAGGCCTTCCCAGGGGAGGCTGCCTGCAGAGCCAAGCACAGGGAAGATTCCCAAAGAGATTCCTGACAGCCTCCCAGGCCTGCCTCCGCCCTACTCGGCAGCCTCATGCAAATCACCAGGAGCTCTATTTGCATATGCACCAGCTCATTTCCATACCCTCCAGCTCTGGGTGGCAGGGCCCTGGGACTGGCTGACAGCAGCCTCTTTTGTTTGTCTGCGCCATGAGCAACCAGGGAATTGCTCCTTAGTCCTTCCAATTGGTGGGAGGGGCGGGGGGGGGGAAGAAAGCAAGCAAGCCAGGAAAAGAAAAGTGAAGGGAGAGCCCCCTCAAGACAAAGAGACAGCCGCCATCTGGGCGACAGGACGGGAAGAAACGCCACCACTGTCTGGAGTTGGACGCTGGGGAAGCTGCGACAGAGGGACAGGGCTTGGCCGGCTGCAGGGGGCTCTCAGAAGTGTCAGTGCTGGCTCCAGGCCCGGCCTCATCATGTATTTGGCTCTGGACTCTCAGCAGGTGATGGGGACTTGTGCCTCTATTTCCCCTTGTGGGAAATGGCAATTTCTCAGCCACATCCTAGGCTTGTGACTGAATCCTGGAGGTGTGCAGACCCTGCCTAGAGCATTGCAGCCCTCCCTTCCTGCTCCCTCCTGTGTCTGGCCCCCATGGTGGCATAACTGTCACATATGACCAGGTGGCCTGCCTGCCACACAGCCCTCTGTGGGACCAGCCTCTGTCCACCTGGCCTCTGCCCTCCCCTCCTCTTCCCTGGGCCTCAGTTTCCCCAAGGTGGTAGACTTTACCTTCAGGAGCTGGTTCCCTTTTGTTCTTGTTCCCTTTCAATGTGTGGAGTGAGTGACAGCCAGAGTCAGTGTAGGCAGGGACGCTGGTAACAAAGGCAGGAGTGTTCATAGTGGGTGCTAGTAACTCCAGCATCTGGCCCCGCCCTGCTGTCCCTTCAGTCCATTTCACAGATGAGGACACAGAGGCCCAAGATCAGTCCTCTGCCTGGGTTTTGCTGTTCTCTGCTCATCAGGCAGGAATGAGTCTTATCTCTGCTTACCCAGCAGCTCCTGGGCCCCAGCTGTGTTCCAGCAGGCCACAGTTTGCTCAGCAGAATCCTAGTATAGGCAGGTGAACAAGACATTGAGGTGTCTTGGGATGGGGAGGACATTCACATTTATGACCCATTTCAATCTGTCATAGATTGACTCTGCCCCACCTCTGAAAATTCTGATTTCTCACTATACCTCAAAGCTTTTTTTCAGGTTTCTGGATGAGAGACTGTGGTGCAACGGCCCTGGGGGCCATACCTGGGTCCTTTCTTCCTCTTATTCCTATGTTCTAGTAAGTTGTGTTGTGCCTGTGTACATGTGTGCATGTGTGCATGTGTGCATGCATGCGTGTGTGGCAAGTTAGGTCTTGAGTCTTAGGTCCTGAGCAAGCCCATGCTGAACTCTTGCGCATGTACATATTCACACACATTCATGTGCACACAGGTGTAGGCTCTCGTGGACTGGTCTATGTTTTCTGTATCGTATGTGGCATGTGAGTGTATGTGTGTGCATGATCCAGGAGACCTGAGACACCTGCAGAGTGCAGGATAATGCTTGGTATGAACTTTTCATGAACTCAGCTTAACTTCTGTGCAACGCTGGATGGGAAGGATACCTCCTCTTCCACAGGAGGCCACAAGGGCCTCTGGAGGGGTGTCCCTCTGTCTCTCATCCCAGGCTCCAATGAGTAGGAATTAGATCTAGGTGAAGGGTGGCCTGGCCAATCCCGCGCTTAGGGACAGGTTTCTCCCTGGGTGCCCTGGGAACTGTGTCCCCTGGGTGACTCGGAATGCCTGGACAGGTGCCTGAATGAAGCTTGGCTCTGCCCATGGCCTCCCTCCCCTGAGTGCTTTTCCCCTGCCCCGAGGTCCACACTGCAGTTTTAAATTTAGCTTCCTGGAAATCCTTATGTGACCTGGCCCCTGGGGGCCATACAAGGACCTCTCCAAACCTTTCTGGAAGGGATGGACTCTGAATGATCTGGAAGGTTGGAGACCTAAAGGGCCTCCCAAGTCTGCATCATTCTCTCGCCATGCCTCATGCCATCTGGCCTCATGCCTTTACCTTGCTTGGAAGAGCTGGAGCCCGAAGGGGATTTATCTGAAATTAAGATGTGTCAGTTTGACTTCTGACTTAGTTCAGGTTCATTGTCACTGCACAAGGCCCTGACTCTGTAGGCCTCAGTTTCCCCACTTTCCCTAAGGGTCTTTCAGTTCATTCCCTGCAGTCACTGAGTGTTGTAAAGATTAGCTGGACTTAGGGCATTAACTTAGGCCTACTTTATATTTCCCAGAAGGCCTTGCTCTCGAGACTTTCTTGGCTACTCTGTCACTGGGGAGGTGTTTCAGGCCCTTGGAGCCCACAGGTACTTAGAAGAATCCAAGCAGGTCCCCCTGTACCCTGTGACCCTTCCCTGGGCCATTGTTTTTGGAATGAGGCCCACCCAAGGTCACACAGTCAGGAAGGCCAACTGCCGACCTTTCTGCAGTGAGGGCATGGACCTTGCAGGTGACACTAGTCACCATGGGACAAGCCTTGTGTGTGCTGATCCAGCCACAGGGGCTGAAAGATTAGCACTGCCCAGCACATGGCCACTGGAGGAGATGGCCTGCTCTCTAAGGGGCTGGGTGTGGGGCCCCTGATGAGCCAGTTGGCTCCTGAGCAGGGGCAGGAGAACTTGACACCCACTGACACTTGGTCTTGTCACTCCTGGGGGATTTGGTGAGCTGAGGGCGGCTCAGCTGGGTACATGCTGTGCTCATGACTGGGAAGCAGAAGACGGGTACATTGTCTGTGGACCTGGCAGGATGAGGGAACAGAGGACATGGCAAATGCTCCAGGAATATCTTTAAGTAAACAATATCTTTGAGTAAACAAAAGAGCCTTTACTTTCCCATCTAAAACCACAACCAGGCTCCACTAGATGTCGGCTCTGTCTATGATGCTAACCATGCACCAGGGAACCCCACTGATTCATCTAGTTTCTCAACACTCCCACTGGTGAGATCTACTGTGTATAGCTCTGAAATGTACCTGACCCTGTGTTCCCCACCTGGTTCCCTGTGGTGGTCTCTGCCCAACCTCCTGCCTCTACCCTTTCCCTACCAGGTGACCTTGGTAGAGCTTAATAGGCTGCATTAGTCCTCAGTAATATAACCTCACTGTGGTTCCCCGTGCCAGCTGCTCACGAGGCTGTGGCCCTGCTTCCTCTCCTTGGACAGACCTGGTCTGTTTCTGTTCTTTCTTCTGTTTATCAAGTCTCAGGTCTGAAGCTTAGCTCTTGTCTCCTGGCTGGTCTTCCTTCTCTTCTGGTTCTTACTGTGATACTGCGTTAAAGAGGCCTGTCAGTCAGGTCTTGAATACAGCCATGAGAGCTCAGGTGGAATGGTCTGGAACAAGAGAAGATGCACCAGAACGAGCTATTGCCATGTAGACCATTAAACTGCTTTCCCTTCTTTCACTTACCCATCTGTACACCCACCCATCCAAATAGCCATCAGTCATCTGTCATCTATCCATCAATGGACCCAGACACATGCCCATTCATCCATCCACCTATCCATCCACCCAGTCATCCATCCACCCAGTCATCCATCCACCCAGTCATCCATCCACCCAGTCATCCATCCATCCAGTCATCCATCCATTCACTCATCTGTCCATTCATCCAATCATCCATCCATCCATCTATCCATCCATCCATCCATTCATCCATCCATCCATCCATCCACCCACCCACCCACCCATCCATCCAGGCATCCATCCAAACATCCATCCATTCACCCA
>NW_008348865.1:344218-373534 GCF_000622305.1 Nannospalax galili
CCATCCATCCATCCATCCATCCATCCATCCATCCAAGTACCCATCCATCTATCTATTCACCCACCAATCCATCCAATCATTCATCTGTCTGTCCATCTGTCTGTCCACCTAATCATCTGTCCGTCCATCTATCCATCCATCCATGCATCCATCCAATTACCCATCCATTTATCTATTCACCCACCAACCCATCCATCCATCCACCCACCCGTCCACCCATCCATCCACCCATCCACCCACCCATCCATCCATCCACTCATCCACCCATCCATCCAGTTATCCACCCATCCATCCATCCACCCTTCCATTCACCCACCAGGATTGCATGCATCCATATATCCATCTGTCCATCCATCCTTCAATAGTCCCTCCACCCCACCTATCCCATCTTCACTAGCCCTGACACAGGGGTAGAACCTTGCTGCGCCCGTTTTCCTTTCTTTGGAATAGGATCTCTGTACCTACCTCTAAGGCTACATTGGCAAACACAGGGCATGGTTGTGTGCCCAGGTCCTAAGAAGGAATGGATAAAAGGAAAGTCTTGGCCAACTTGCACTTCCTCTTCCCTAGGCTCAAGGGAGGAGAGGAAGAACTGTCCAGATGATCCACCACCACGTAAGTTGACAAAGGCAGGCTCATTCCCCTTCCAGAAGCCTAAGACACGAGCACTTAGCTGCTGGAGTTGGGGTCCCTGGAGCCAGGGTCTTTCTAGACAAGGTTTCTATAGTCAGGTCTCTGCAGTCAGGTGGCCAGATCTGGAGCCCAGGCAGGTAACAGTGGAACTGTAAGGGCTCAGATCCACTGGGAAGGCCTTGGTGCTGACTCTTCAGGATTCCCATACCCCACTATTTCTTTTGCAACTACCTATGGCTGACAAGTCTCCAATGAGCTTTGAACTGCTCTAAGCAGTTCACTTGGGAGAATCTGTGAGAGGTGCAGGTAAAGCATGCTGCCTTGTAGCCTTTGCTGGAGGAGATGATTCACAGGCCAGGAGCCGCGTGTCATGGGTGGAAAGTGAGCTTTGACGTAACTGAGTTCTGGCCATATTGTTTACTTAATTTTTTTTTTTCTGGCCTGGAACTTACTATGTTGATCTCCGAGAGTCTGCCTGCCTCTGCCCTCTGCCTCCCAAGTGATGGGATCAAAGGTGTACACCACCACACCCAGCTTACTATATATATATATATATATATGAGCTGAGGACCGAACCCAGGGCCTTGCACTTGCTAGGCAAGCACTTTACCACTGAGCTAAATCCCCAACCCCCCTGAATATTTTTAAGTGCATACATTTTAAGCACAAATACATTTGGAAAGGAATGCTTCTGGTGCGGGTGTAATGGGAATCCATTATCAGTAGGACTCACAGGTGTCTTCCAACAGGAGCTGGTGGGAACTCAATGCTGGAGAGTGTGGCCTTTTGGAACCCAAGGCCTGTACCCCAATCTGCCTTTGTTGGAAGGAGAGTTAGAAGTATCAGAGTGCCAAAGATGTCATGATGAGGGTGCAAAGGAAAAGATGTCATTTAGTGTCTCTTCTGTGACGCAGAACCATTGGCCTGGCCTTAGCCCATCTCTTTGGGAGAAGTCACTGGACCACTCCAAGCCTCAGCTTCCTCCTTTGGAAATGGGGACAATGAAAATACAGTTAAGGGCTCATGACACACGTTGAAAGTGAGTTGAAGGCTGGTGGAGCTGTCCCCCTCTCCATCCTGATGTCCTCCTGACCCTTGGGCTAAAGTAAGGGTCCCCAAACCCAGCTCCTCCCTGGCCAATGACACCCTCATATCTCTTCACACAGTCGGTTGCTCAGTGGAGGGAGCCCAAGCTGAAGCTCTGGGGGCATGGAGGGGCTGTGGTGTGGTTCCCTCTTGCTGGTCTGGCTCTTGCCCACTCTCCACCTAGGGCTTTCATGCCCACTGGGACTTTCACGCTCACTGAATCCTTCATTCCTTCATTGTCTTCCGAGAAATCAGCCTGGGGCTCTCTCTGCGTCTTCCTAGCTACCCTGGCTACTGTGGAGGCTTTGGGATGCTGGGCAGTGCTCGTCAGAGAGCTCTTCAGACTCCACAGAAGGGACTTCAGTTCAGATAGGGTGGGTCTCTCTCATTTGCATCTAGACTTCCCAAAGGATGCTAGGACTGACCCAGGGGAGCGGGTGTGTCCCCTTCATTCCTTCATTTATCCACCTGTTCATTTATTCACCCATGTATCCATTCATTCATCTACGAATCCATTCATTCAGCTGCTTAGTCATTCAGTTGCTCATTTTTAAAAAAAGTATTTTACCTATTATTTTTATTTTATGTGTAAGAGTGTATTATTACCTGCATGTGTGTTAAGTGCACCTGTGTTGTGCAATGCCCCCAGAGGTCAGAAGAAGGCATAGGGTCCCCTGGAACTGGAGTTATGGATGGTTATTAGCCACCATGTGTGTTCTGGGAGTTGAACCCAGGCCTCTGCAAGAGCAGCCAGTGCTCTTAACTGCTGAGCCGTGTCTCCAGTCCTCGGTTGTTCATTTATTCACTCGCTTACTCACCCACTCATTCGTTTGCTCATGCATTCATCACCAATTCATTCACTTACCTGTGCATGCATTTGTTCACTCATACAATCCCTCGTTCATTCATTCACTCACTCACTAACTTGTTTATTCATGACTACTGCGCTTATGCCTGCCCTGGACGCAGTGTCAAACCATTTTGAGCTGAACAGACTCCCAATTACCTGGCCTGGTGCTCAGCTCTCCTGGGGGACCATTCTAGGACCCCAGGAAGATTGTGGCTGGGGTGAGCCGACTGCCAGAGGAATTACTGAAGGACAAGTTAGCATCAAGGCTGATGCTTGAGTTCCATGAGGGGAGGAAGTGACACAGGCAGGGACGGCATGTTCCAAAGCCCAGTGTGGGACCCTGAGGGTGCAGCTGGAGTAACAGGAGTAAGGGCTGCCAGTGGGCGACCCTGGGCAGCGTGGAACTCAGGGCTGGTGGAGAGCTGTGTTCTGAGGGTAATGGGAGCATTTTACAGGGGACCTAGGGGGAAATCAGGACCAGCAGAGAGGAGGGTTCAGTATGACAAGGGAGATGACCTGGAGATGTGGGACTGGGAATGCAGCGTGGGGCACCCTGGGAAGCACAATATGAAGGGTGATTGGGGACCTGTACATGCTACTGAGGGCATCTGGCCTGGTGAAGGGCCTTGATCTTGGACTCCAGGGGAGGCTGTGGTGAGCAGAAATCACAACTACACTAGGTCTGGCCTCTGCATTCCTGTTTCTCCTGCTCAGACTCAGAGTGACACTGGTTTTAACAGAACCCAGGCACCTCCCTGCACCTGGGTGGCTGTGCTTGGGCCTCTGTACCCCCTGGTGTACTGGGTCTCCTTCTGCAGCATAGAGCAGGCCATGTGTCCTGGCCAGGGCAATAGGCCTGGGGGCCAAGGACAGGGAGTGGGTGGCCTTCCTCCTGCCTCTGTCCCAGTCTGCTTTCACCTGGGCCTCTGGGGCTCTTTTGGAGAAAGAAAGCTGGAAAGTATTTGTTACCGACTCCCTCATCTTGGGTCTCCTTCTCCCTTCCTCTTCCCTTCAGCGTCTTCAGCACAGTTTTACTGAGAACCCAGGACATCCCAGGCCCCAGGGAGCTAACCCAGAGCCACAGGTAAAACCCCACCCCGACCTCAGGACAGACTCCCAGCAGAGACAGAATAGACACACAGGCAAGTACCAAGAAGCACCCAACTTGTGAGAGCCACAGTAAGGATGAAGAGAAAGTGAGTTCCACCCTTCTTTGCCTCTGCTCATCCCTCTGTGTGTCCCCAGGGGATGGGACATGGCTGGACCTGTTTGAAAGCACCCCGCAGCTGTGCCCCTCCCCCTTGCCTGTCTAGTAATGGCGTTTTTGGCCTGATGTCCTATTTTGAGACTGATCCTTGTTGATACGTGACGCTCCAGTTGACGCACGGTCACAGGGTCGGGCTATTCCACAGCACGGACGTGCCACTACGCATCGACTGTCTTCCCAGTGACGGATACGTAGCTGGGTTCCAGAGATTTTTCCCTTCCCACCCAGGCTGTGAGATCTCTGTTCCAGTCGACACCCCTGGCTTCCGTGTTTTCTGAAAGGAAGCACATGCTGACAGGAAGCCAATAACAGCTGTCAACCAACTCCACGTGGCCCCTGGTGATGGTGATGATGATGATGAATCATTCCCAGGGCTGCCCTTCCTTCACCGGGTGCTCCAGCCTCGAGTCACAGCCTCTTCTACTCTTAAGCTCTAAGAGGCAGATTCTGGACACCAGGTGTGCTAAGCAGGTTCCCCAAGATGGCTCAGCAAGGGAAGAGCCAGAGCTTGGGCGTGGGCTCATAGGGCACAGTCTCTCTTTCCCACTGCTCTGCGTCAGGTAGAGTGGTCTCCTTCATGTTCCTGAAACCCTCTCAGCCTGGTTCTGCCTCTGAGCATTCCCTTCAGCTGTTCCCTTTGCTCAGAATGCTTTTCTAGCCTCCTCTCTGTTTTCCTCAGATCTGACCCCATTTCATCTGCACACACAGAGATCTCTTGAAACAAAGGCTGGTCTCCACTTTCACAAGCTAGCAGGAGGACACAGCTTAGAGACATTAAGTAACTTGCAGGGGAAACGGAGGCCCAGACAGAGACCAAATAATGTTGGATGACTGGATCCAACTCCTTTGGTCCCTTGGACTTCCAGGACACAGCGGCCCAGCAGGGTGAGGGTGGCATGTGTGTCTCTCCATGTTTAAGACACATGTCCCTGGGAAGCCTGTACCAGAAGGCTGCCTGACACTGCTCGAGGCAGATCTGCTATTCCGGTCACTGGCTGGGCCGCTGGGCAGGAGGGAGGAGGGTCATCTGGCTGGACCACAGGAGGGCTGCAGGGCCCCGGGAGCTGTCATGGCTGATTGATGGATAGGGACAGCTTCCAGTCCCTGGCTGTCCCCTCCACGGGCCCCGTGGCCATCTCTATGGCCGCCCACGCTGGCCTCCAGCCCAGAGCTTTGCTTTGAACGTCCACAGGGCCTTTGTTCCCGCTGTGGAGCTGGGCAGGAGGGGCTGAGGGGCCCCTTTCAGGAGGAGGAACTGCTGGCGGGGCTTCCCCTACCCACGACCCCCACTGTGTTGGTCTAATTACCTGTGGGCAGGAGGGGCCAGTGAACCATCCAGCTGAGACAAGGGATCTGGGGGGTGATGGGGGGAGGCAGCAAACCTTCAAATTCCACCCAGCAGAGACTAGGGGACACACTTCTTCAGCTTGCAGAAACCAATGCCCAGACAGGGCAGCAGCCTTGTTAGATGCCACACAGCAAATTAGAAGCAGGCTGGGCTGGCTGAGGGATTCAGAGTACCCAGGGTGAAGGGCAGGGAGGATGCTGGGTGCACTGTGTTGGACACCTGTTGATTTGTCTCTGTGTACAGATCCATTTCTAGTCATCTGCTGTGTGTCCTCAGGCAGGTCTGTTTCTTCTCTGAGCTTTAGCTTCATGAAGCTTCTTTACTGAGGAAGCCCTTGTATTCAGGACTCCGGAGAGCGGTACAACAGACACACCTCCAATCAACCCCAAGGCACACAGGGAAAGGAAGATGGTGACAGGGAATCACAGGGGCAGGGCCGTGCTGTATTGGGTGCACAGAACCAGTGGTGGGACCTGAGAGTCTCCAATCAACCCCAAGGCACACAGGGAAAGGAAGATGGGCAGGGCCGTGCTGTATTGGGTGCACAGAACCAGTGGTGGGACCTGAGAGGGCCAAAGGGACAGCATGGGGACATAGTATCTGAGGATTTTCTCCAGAGAGCAATATGGGTCTAGGCGGGGGTTTACACAATTCAGAGATGGTCTTGTGGCTGTGAAGAGCCCATAGAGGAGCTGAGGCAGAGGCAGGGGGTTGTCAGGTGTCTACTACAATGGTCCAAGAGAGAGGTGATGAGGTTGAACTGGTTCCTGCTGCTCCCTGCAGACTGGGCTCTGAGTCAGTGGGTCGCAGGCTCCTGGTACAGATGTGGTTTAGGTATCCCTTAGGAAGCTAAGTACTACTTTATCACATGGCCTCAGGGCTCCACTCCTACAACTCCATGTCAAAGGAGGGCCTGAGCAACTGTGTGTGCTGTCACCACAACAGTCACTACATTGAAGAGGGGCAGCACCCTGTGTCCATCTGCTGCAAACTGATGGACAGAAAGTGAGGCAGGGCCTGGCGGGGCCACAGAGGGAAACAGAGAACCAGTGCCTGGTGACTCAGGGGCTTCGGAGTAGGGAAGGGGTGGGAACTGTGGGCGAGATATGACCACACAGTGTTGGGAGTGTACTGATGTCACTGAAGATGTCCAAAATGCTGAGTGTGGGGGTACACTGCCCTCCTCAGCACTCGGGAAGCTGAGGCAGTAGGATTTCTGTGAGTTTGAGACCAGCCTGGGCTATACAGTGAGAACCAGTCTCAAATGGCACATTTTAGGTTTATTTATAGCTTACCAAAATTTTTAAAAATTATGTAATACATCAGAAACACCAATGAATTGTGGGTGAAATGTGTGGGTTGGGAGTTGTATCTTAATAAAGTTCTTTAAAAAATAACAGACATACAAACGGGAGCCAGTCATGAGTAGGAGCTCTGAGGCCCATAGTAAAATGGGAAGTTACCTCAGAGGAGATGAAAGCACAGCATGGCCAGTTTGGCAAATGGTGGCCAACTGTGTCTGTCCCTTCTCAGTGGATAAGCCTTCTGGGAAATTCTAGACCTATGTTCCTTTTGATTTGCTGTGTGTTCTCTGGCAAGACATACAACCTCTCTGAGCATTGGTTTTATTTTCTATTTATGAAGTGTTTGCTGTGTGGCATGTGTTGTGTAGGTCAGAGGCTGGTCCTGAATGCTTTCACTCCTCGGCACTCTGGAGAGAATATAGGTTCCCAGAGAGGGCGTGAGCTGGGCTTCAGGGCTTGGCAAGATGTGTGTGTGTGGAGGGGGGGAGTGTTAAGCAAGCTTGCACAGGGCTGAGCCAGCCTCAGCACAGGGTAGCGCCCAGCTTGGCCTGGCCCCATCCCCCCGCCCCTCCACTGGAGCTGGTCACGGATCCCGTTCCTCCAGCAAATGATCTCCATGTGTCCCGGGTTAGATTTCCCCTCGTCTGGACCTGTCCCCCTCGGGAGCCCAGGCCCCCCACGGTCTGACCCTGAGAGGGGCCGGCAGGACGCGCCCGGCATCTGGTTTAACCATCAGAGCTGGGCTTGTTTCGGTTTTAATGACCCGTGGAGCCCCCGGGAAAGGGAGCAAGCCAGGGATGAACAGTGAGGGAGAGGGGAGGGGGATGGAGGACAGGACAGAGCAAACAGATTCTGGGGGTTTAACAGGGAATAGGGGCAGAGAAAACACACTCAGGCACCCTTATGCATACAGTGAAGGAGCCTCCTTTCCCACACAGGCTGCAGCTGTGCCAGCTCCTTCACCCAGCAGTACAGAGCCATGATTCTGTACATGTGCCTGGAATGGTCCTACCTCAAGGTGCTTTGCCTAGGTTGCTCAGCCTTTGAATGCCAGTCCTGCAATTTCTTTTTTTAAATATTTTATTTATTATTTTTATTTTATGTGTACGCGTGTATTGCCTGCATTTAGGTAAGCGCACCTGTGTCGTACAATACCCACAGAGGACAGAAGAGGGTGTCAGATCACCTGAAACTGGAGTCAGGACAGTTGTTAGCTGCCACATGGGGTGCTGGGATTTGAACCTGGGTCTTCTGCAAGAATAGTGTTCTTAACCGCTGAGCCATCTCTCCAGCCCCAGTCCTGCATTTTCTATGCTCCTGTCCGGGGAACTCCACCCTGACCCCCACCTTTGGCAAGCCCTGTTCTTATTCAGAACTGTGGGTAGGACAGGGTATCTTTGAGTCTGGCTTGTCTCCTGCTGTCCTCTGAGAGGCTGATACCTCGCCTGTACAAAGGAGACCCTGATGTGCCTGTTCTACCCACCTCACACAGCCCCACTGTGTTTGAGGAAAGACAGGTTCAGAGAGGTTTAGTAATTAGCCCAAGGCTGCACAGCTGGTCACAGAAGACTGGGTTACACTGCAAGTCCATGGTCACTTCTGTTGATGAGAAAGGCCACTTGGGAGGCAGAGACCCCTGTGTGTGACCTCCCTGCTTCTCAGTCTGCTATCCCTTAACTGCCATGTGGACTACGGCATGGGTTCAAGGACTTCTCAGTCTTTGCTGGCTGGACATTTCTGTGTCTGCTGTCCCTCTGGACTTGGACTTCTGGTCTGAAGGCAGAGAAGAGCATTCTTTGTTGGGGTGCACACAGGATGGGGCAAGTAGAAACAGGCTCAGAAAGGCCAGAGCTTGGCCACAGCCAAGCCAGGGTAGGATTCAAAGTCAGACTTTTGAGTTTTGGCTTCCAGCCTGCCTTCTTTCTTCTGTAAGCCCACCCTAGGGTGCCCTGAATTTTGTCACCCTTCGACCATGGCCTCCCGGAGGGGTGTCAGGGCAGGTGGGGCTGGGAAGGGTGCAGAGCACTCCATCCTTGGCCCGGTTTTTAGGGGTGCAGTGGATGCATTTCCTGTCTAATAGGCACGGGACTTACACCTGTTCTCTGGGTGGTCTGGAGGGTGAAAACGGTGCGGGTGAAATTGCTGTGTTGGGAGCAGAGCCTGGCACTCAGGGTGCCGAGTTGTCCTGCCTGTCACCCATATGATGGATTGCAGTTTCTGATTAACGGGAGCTTGGCACATCCCTGGACAGGCACGGGAGCTGCCTTTGGAACAAAAATATTTCATCGTCCCGGGGACCTGAGGAGGAGTCAGGTTGTGACACAGACCTCAACCTCTCCAAGCCTCAGTTTTCTTATCTGTGGGATGGGGCTGGGCCCGGCCTCGTCTGTCACAGCCCAATTCCAAGCTTTCTGGGCGCCTGAGGTTGGCTTGGCTCATTGGGCTGGCGGTGGCTAGCATTAGGTTTCTGAACTTGGTCTCTCTAGTTGCTAGACTGTGAGGACGAGACCTCTATCCACACTGAAAATAGCCCTGCAAATCTCTCTCATAAACCCCAGCCTCCCCACCCTGGGCCTCCCAAGGACACGCTAGAGATTAAAATAGGACCTGAGGTCAGCTGTGCTCTGTCCCCAGCTCCCATCTAACTGGCCAGTCTCTTGGGGCCTCTGTGCTCCTGACAGAAACGAAGTCCCAAAACAAAACAAAACAAAGCAAAAAACAACACACACACACACACACACACACGCACACACACAAAACAGTGACCAGTGGGTGTACCGTCAAGCCCTGGGAGCTGGGGTGTGGGTCCCTTGGCCTAACCCTTGGAAGCAGTGGCCTTATCTGGGCCTGGGGATTCTGGTCAGGCAATCACAAAGTTCTGAGGGCACCGGCTGCCAGTTTGGCCAGCTGGCTGCTTCCTCCACTTCACACTGACCCACACCGATTTATTCATACCATTCATGGCCTGTGACCCCCAAGGGCTGAGCTGGGGCTGAGCTGTCTGTCTGCTTGATGAAGGTGAGCAGAGTGGTAAATTGAATGGATGAACTGACAGAAACATGGATGTATGAATTGGATGGACAGACAGACAGATGTGCAAACTGGGTGGGTGGATGGCCTGGCAGATAGACAGATGTGTGAATTGTATTGCTGGACAGACAGATGTGAGAACTGGGCAGGTGGATAAGGTAGACGGACAGTGGGTGGACAGTGACTGCCCAGCTCCCTGGAGCATCCTGAGCTTTCTCTGTTTTTGAGAGCTCAGGTCCCTGGGTTCAGCTTGGAAGGACAGTGGTCCTTTCTAGAACCTCAGAATGGCCTTCTCCAGGGAGCTACCCCAAACCTTCCCCATCTGCCTCCCTGTCGTATACCGTCCTTGGGACCACCATCCATGGGGCACAGCACAGGCACCAGGAGCTGCTGAGTGACCAGGGATAGATGAGCAAAACATCTGTGTGTCTGTACCAGCACTGCAGGTGGCTTGGGGCACAGGGCTCTGTGCTACAAATGTCTGCCCTGCTCTCTAGGCTCATGCTCCTGAGCTTCCCAGTCCCCAGGCATCTGTAGGCATGGGTCCTTCCCCCAAAATTCTCTCTCCTGAAGATAGCTCCTCCTATTCCCCACCCTTCCTCCCTTCCCCTCCTCCTCTCTTGCCTGAGCTTCACTGCCTTGGCTGTCTGTGTCCTGGAAGCTTGAGTCAGTGGCTGGGCCAGGGGCCTCCTCTAGGTCCCCACAGTTTCATGTACAGCCTGACTTGTCCAGACGGTTGTGGGGCATGGAAAGCTTAGGTTACTGTTGTGGCCTTGTCTAGGGGTGATGAATGAAAGTGGGAAGGGCCCTGTATCTGCCAGATGCTGAGGGTGAAGGTTGCCCAGCCAGGACCCAGGGACCAATGTAGGTGGGACAGAGATGGAAAACATTAGTGAAGGACGAGGTGGCACCTCACCACATGGACCAGACGCCGTGATCCTCACTTGTTCAGAAACCTTTGCGAAGCTAAGGAGATGGCTCAGTGGGTAAAGTACTTACCACTCAGGCATGAGAACCTGGGTTTGGATTCCCAGCTCCTACGTAAAAAGCCGGGTGTAGAAGGAGCTTGTGCCTATGACCTCAGTGCTGGGGAGGCAGAGGCCCTAGGATCTTGCTGGCCAGCCAGTCTAGCTGAATGGATGAGTACCAGGTTCAGTGAGAGACTGTCTCAAGGTGGAGAGCTGGGCAGATGGTTCAGTAAAGCGTTTGCCAAGCAGGTGTGAGGTCCAGAGTTCAGACCCCCAGAACCCCGAGAAATGCTGGGTGGGTGTAGCAGCTCACCTGCAATTCCAGCCTTGGATGGTAGGGATGGGATCCCAGAGCAAGCTGCTTAGTGAAAATGCAACAAGAGACACAAAGGAGGGAGGGGAAGGGGGGAGTGTGACGGAAGGAGGTGCCCAGTGCCAACCTCTGGCCTCCACACACATGCAGGCATAGACAATGGCACTCATGAACATACCCACAAGCACTTATGTACACACACACACGCACGCACGCACGCACACTCACGCATGCAAAGAAAGAAAACCTTTGTAAGAGCTGGGCATGATGAGTCACACATGCAATCCCAGGTCGGGAGGCTGAGGCAGGAGAGTGCCATAACTTTGAGGCTGGCACGTAGTCTACAGTGTTAGTGAGACCTTGTCTCTAAACAAGAAGACAGCAACAAAAAAAGAGGGATCCACTAGATGGCTCAGCACAGGCACCAAGTCTGACAACTCTGAGATCCACAGGATGAAAGGTAAGAACAGACTCTTGCAAGTTGTCCTGTAACTGCCCCATGTACACCGTGGCATACCCATGCCCGAACTCATCACAAACAAGATAAATCAATGTAAAATAGAAGAAGAAAACTTTCGTAAGGATATTGACCAAGACAGCCTCAGACTGCACACAGGCTTGTACACAGACATGGTCATGCAGAGACACACGATGCACCTGGGCTTGCATGGTCCAAAGACGTGCAGACAGATATGTAGACAGGCAGATGGGACTCACAGACAGGCAGGTGGGCACAAACACACAGCTACACACACGTGCTGGAGTGTGTGAGGCTAAGAGGCAGGAAAGCAGCGATGTCTTCCCCAGGCTCTGTGGAAGCCCAGCAAGTGTGGAATGGGCAGGCTTCCTGTGGGCGGCCTGACATTCACCACTTTGGGGGAAGGAAGTTGTGTTTGTGGTTTGCACTGGCCCTTTGAATTTCACAGCTGGCACTGGGTGTGAGTTCCCAGGGTGCTGGCAGCCCTGGGAACTGAGGCCTGCATCCCAGAGAGAGAGTCCATGGGGCCCAGTCTCTGTGGGACTGGCGGGGAGGGAGGGGCCTATGGAACTCACGCCAGAAAATTGCACACTGGTCTTGGGCTTCAGAACCTCAAAGATGGGGTGAGACTTGAGACCGGCAAACTGGGCCCCGGTGAGGGGATCAGTTCTAGCCTACTTCACTGGGCCCCCAATGCAGAGGATGCCAACAAAGTTGGGATAGTCAGACACCGGGGCCTCCTCCCTGCTCTGGCTGCCAGAACCCAGACACACAGCATCCAAAAGGTCCTGGGCATCTCGGGAGCCCAGCTGGGCGGGATTGCAGCCACTCTGGGCCATTATCTAACACACAGCAGGTGGAGGCTGTGCACGTCCAGCAGCCGCCTGGCTTGTATTTTTAACACCAGCTCTCTGGCAGTGACAAGGTGTCTGCTAAGTGAGGTAATAGGCCATTGAGTGGGTTCCTCTTTGCTGAGGGCTCTCATAAATCACATCTGTCAGGGGCTCGTGTCGCGGTCCAGGGCAGTGGCTGCGTGATGGCAATCGGCCAGTCTGTGCCGGGTGGCTGGACGGTGGCCTGCTCCCTGCCCCCTGGCCTGGCAGGACTGCTGGGGATGGGGGGTAGAGTTGTGGGAAGAATGGCTTCTCTTCTCTCTGTCCCCAGCCACCCTTTAGAGAAGATGGAGGGAGAATGGAGGGAATATTGTGGTTGTGTGTGTGAGACCCCAGGCCTGCTGCAGAGTTCATCGGGGCTTCCTCTCCGTACCTGTATCTGCATCCACAGAGTGGCCGTTCTGAAGACTGACAGGTGGAGGTGACAAAGGGCCAGATCTTAACCCAGAATGCAGCCCATGAGATCATGAGGATGATGAGAGCTGATGATGTACTCCGTTCAAAGTTTTTACTGGGCCAGTCTGCCAAGTCCCCACAACACTCAACACACAGCAATCCCTGGTTCTTGCTTTAAGCTTGGAGGTGGGGGAGGAGGAAATCAGACTCCCCATATCCTATTAGTGGCAGCAGCCAAGGTAGGGGGTGATCTGCTAACACCCCGAATCAGTCACTTGCTGATTCCACTCCACTCTTCCCCCATTTTACAGGTAGGGAAACTGAGGCACCCTTACCTTAGAGACATAAACTGTGGGAAAACAGGCTGGGCAGTGTGGCCCCTGCTTTGGGTGGAAGGGAAGGGCCCCTCCTGGTGAGCAACAGCTAGGCATGTCTCTCCTGAGATATTGGGGTACAAGAGAGTCCTGGGTCAGGAGGTAGTGGGAAGGAACTGAATGAAGGTCCAAGCTGTTTGTTGCAGAGAGGTGAGCAATTCGCCTAAGGTGACCCAGCCATTGGGAAACTGGATGAGACACAAAGCCTCTGTGGTCTCTGTCCCTGCCAGAGACAGGAAATAAGTCCCAGGGCAGCTGCTCCTCCCAAACCTCAGTTCCTTTCTCTCCAAAGAAAGACTTGATTCATGCTCAACTCAGGGCACATCAGCTAGAGCATGCTAGGTATGCACAGCACACACACGAGCACAACCCGCTCCATGTGTACACACACATGCATACATTCAACACGTACATGCATGTATACATGCTCCGTGTGTACAGTCTCACACACATTCAACATGTGTACACAGTTTCACACTCAATATGCTCACATATAAGCACAAACACTCCATGTGCACACAGTCTCACATGCACACAGACAACATGCACATGCATGCACATACCCCAAGTGTACATGTGCACATACATAGTCCACATGTGCACACATGTACACATTCCATGTGTACACACATGCAATACTCTGCATGAACATACGTACACACTCCATGTGTACACAGTCTCACATGCACATACTCAACATGCACACACATGCTCACATACACACACACTCAACACATACACATGCAAATGTACGTGTGTACATACTCTATATTCACACATGCATACACACATGTACAAATTCAACAAGCGCACACATGTACACACACAACACTCAAATTTCATATGTACAGTCACATGAACAGGCTCAGCACATGCATATGCACACCCCATATATTGAACAAGCACATACACATAATATCTACATGTACACACTGGACACATACATGCACACACATATACACTCCATATGTGTATGCTTTCAGCATACATGAAATACATAATAGTGACATACAACATTCATAAGAGACACACACTAATGTGCACACTCACATGCACCCCACTCAGTATACATCACTCACACATGCACAGTAAATATGTACCCCTCACACTCACAGTTGACATGCAGCCACACACTCAGAACATGCACACTCACACAGAATACACACACTCAAATAGATCATGCACACACAGAGATCACACATACACTAACACAGATCACACACACACAAAACACACAGATTATGCACACAATCACACATCAGCGTGCAGGGAGGGCACATAAACAGAACATTCACACATTCACACAGAGCACACACACAGATCATGCACATGCTCACACAGAACATATACACACAAAGAACATGTACACATTCATAGGTCACACACTCACACAGAGCATGCTCACATTCATACAGATTACATGTACTCACACAGAACACACAGAGCATGCACACTCACACAGAACTCAAACACACAGAATGTGCACACACAGAGATCATGCAAATAAACAGAACACACATGCACACACAGGTTATGCACACACACAGAACACATACTCATACAGATAATGCACATATAGAATACGTACACACAGATCACGCGCACACACAGAACACACACCCACACAGATCATGCAGACACTCACACAGAACATGCACACATGTACACAGAACACACACACATGCACACACTCATGCAGGACAGGGTGTGTGCAGAGCAACCCTGACACTGACGCCCCTCCCCGCCCTCCTGTGTGCCTCAGCCCCACAAGCCCGCGGAGCCGCCTCCTGCCACGCCCCCTCCTCAGCAGGGCATCAGGGCCCCCCTCATCTCCCTGCTTCCTGGGGGCACGAGAGGCGGGACTCAGATTCTGATGGGTCCTTCCTCAGGCCTCCTTGGGATCCCAGACGGCTACCCCATGGCCGCCGGGCAGACCCTCCTCTGCCCACCTGCTGATGGGTCAGCGTGCAGGGAGGGCCCCCCCGGGACGCTCTTTAAAGGAGGCTGCCCACCTTTTCCTTGGAGCACGCAGCTCTGAAGACAGGCGAGGGTGGGGTGGGGGAGGGCAGGCCTGAGCAGAAGGACTGGGAGCATCCGGTGCTCCAAGGGAGGGCAAGGACTCCAGTAGATCTGCCCTTTGTGGTTTGGGGACTAAACACCGAAGCCCAGCTTTCAGGAGGACAAGCCTTTTCCTGCCTGGTGGATCTCCATCGTGGTCCCTCTGTGGTGGGGGTGGGGTGGGCCCTAGGGGCCACCATCTGCCTGCCTGTTGGCTGCGTCTGCTCCCCAGGGTCATGAGGGGCCGGATCGATGCAGGCCCAGCTGCCCAGCAGCTCCCCATCACCAGCAGGCCTGGCCTGGCCCGAATTGATTGGTCGGAGTTTCTGTGAGGGCCCAGGTGGTGGAGCCCAGGCTGCCTCTGGCTCCCCCAAGGCACAGGCTGGCTGGGGCTGGCGCCGGGAAGAAAGGCAGGACAGAGCGGCTGAGTCCCAATTAAGGCGGGAGTGCCATAGTCCATGCCCCTAATTTGGTTTGGGATAATGAGCCTGGGAAATTGGCTCTAGTTTGAAAGGGCTGCAGCCCCATCTGTCCAGTCCAGGAACAGCCTCTGCAGTCCTGGTGCAGGGCACAGAGGGAGGACAGGAGCTGACCCTCCTGGGGGACATCTGGTTCTGCATGGCACCAGCACTCCCCGCCCCAATTGCTGCCACAGTATCTGTATTTGGGGGAGGCTAAAATTCCTACCCCCATTTTTCAGATTGGCAAACTGAGGTCCAGAGAGGTAATGAAGCCCTCAGCTCACCCCTGCAGACCTTGGGCCTGTGAGTGTCTGTGTTTTTGACTTTTAGGGCCTCAGAGGAAACACAGATTGCTCCAGTACCTTTGAATTTTTGGCAAACAATGAGTAAAATAGTGAGTATACCCCATTAAATCCTGGGGATAAACATATGCTAAAAGTGATCTGCTTTGTATTTTACCTAGGGATACACTTAAGGTCTGGGAGGACAGGGTGGAGTTATCTGACATGGCACTATAATGCAACTCCTGAAACTGGAAATCTTTATAAAGAGAAAAGGTTTTGGTAGAGTACAGTTCTGGAGGTGCGGAGGTATAATGCTGGAGTCAGCTGACTTCCAGAAAATGACATCGCAGGTTAGAAAAAGAGATCCCATGTGGCTGGAGGTGTGGCTCGGCTGTTAGAGTGCTTGTCTAGCGTGCATGAGGCCTTGGCTTCATCCCAGCACTGTATAACCTGGGTGTGGTGGTACATACCTGTAACTCCAGCACTCAGGAGTTATACCTAGTTCAAGGTCATGCTCAACTCCATGTGAGTTAGGGGTGATCCTGGGCTACAAAAGGTCCAGAGAGAGAAAAAGAGAGGGAGAGAGAAAAAGAGAGGGAGAGAGAGACAGAGAGAGACAGAGACAGAGAGAGGGAGGGAGGGAGGGAGGGAAAGAGACAGAGAAAGTGAGAGGGAGGGAGGGAGAGAGGGAGGGGGTGTGGCCCTGAGAACTGCCTTCACACCTCAACCAGCGACCAGCATGGCCTCGCTGCTTCTTATCACCACACTGGGGACCTAAGCCACCACGACGACGTGAGCACTTAGGGGACACCCTACCGCGCCTCCAAACCACAGCACAGACAGAGAAAGCACCAAAGGTCAGCTTTCTCCTGGAGCACTGGGGCATGGCTATGCCACACCCAGCTCACCACCAGGCTCATTCCAGAATTCCAGAACCATCTAGACACACATTTGTATTGTGTGTGTGTGTTCATGTGTCTGCACATGTATACACGTGTGGCGGTCAGAGGTCGACTTCAAGGGCCTTCCTCCATTGCTTTCTGTTCTAGTTTTTGATTCATAATCTCTCACTCAACTGGAGCTCACTGATTTGGCTAGGTTGGCTGGCCAGTGAGTCCCCAGCATCCCCCTGTCTCTGCACTCCCCAAGTGCTGCTGTTACAGGTATAAGCTGAGGGACTCAGCTGTTATGTGGATGCTGGGGATGGAACCCAGGTCCTCATGCTTGTTCACCAACCACTTTGCCCAGCGAGTCCTCTGCGCAGCCCCTATTTGTGATGTGTTTAACCCCTAAACTGTCAGTGGCTTGTTACGGCTGCTGCGTTCCCAGGGTGGCTGTAGGGGCTCTATTGTGTCATCTGTGAGATGGGTGAGCCTATCTTCCCCTGGGGTTGTCAGAGCAGAGAGGTGGCTATCATCAGTCCTCACGGGGTTCAGAAGCCCTGCCTCTCTCTTTGTCCATAGGCACATCTTCGGGTGTTCCAAGGTAGTCAAACCCTCCACCCTCCTGACTTTCTGGGAGTCAGCTCCTCAAGAGCCCAGAGGATTTGTCACCAGAGTCTAGACAGAACCCCCAGCGTACCACTTCCCAAATGGGAGGCCCTAGGTAAAGGAGTCTCCTCCCAGCCCCAGTCTCCCCACTGAGTGCGCTTACCTCTTAGTCTCCTTCTGGGGTACAATCAGGGCCTACAGGTGGGAGGCTCAGGTAGTGTCGGCAGGTAGAGCTCTTGTCATTCCAGTGCACTCCCACAGTACCGACTGGCACCCAGAGTCTAGGGGGATGAACCCAACGCAGCACTGTATGTGGTCAGAAGCCCTGGGGTCTGTAAACGGCTTCCCGCTGAAGCCCTACCTGTGCTTGTCCACTAACCTCTCTTCGTTCTCTTATTTGCTAGCGGTCGGCGGGGGGGGGGGGGGTTGTCTCAAGGGTATTTTAAGTCTGAGGTGTGCAAGTGTGTCCTAAGCAAAAAGAACAGACACTTTGGTATTTCACTGAGGGGCATGGTTTTGTTACATGCATGCGTGTGTGCGTGTGTGTGTGTGTACAGTGCCAGTGCCAGTGGGGATGTCCCAGAGGTGAGGCTGGCTGTGTTCCACCCCAGTGAGCCACAGCATCAGGTGGTTTGGGTGAATATAGCACATTCATTTCAGAAAATGCTCAGAAGCAGCCTTGCTGCCTGATCACAGGAGATTGGTTCAGCCTCTAATGCTAATGCCCACAATGGAACATTAGATGGCTGTTAACAAGCTGCTCCATAGAGTCATCAGCTGAGCAGGGGCAAGGGCACTGCCCCCCCGACCCCCCGGTGTGAGGGTGGCTACCGGAGTATCTGTTCACGGCCATATTCCCAGGATCTATGACACTTTCTGGAATACAGTGGGTGCTTAATTTGTGTCAACTAATTTGTTGACATGTTTAATGACATGGCAGCATCCTTTTGGGATTGTGAAGTTACCCACATTATTCCATGTTGTCTAAACATACGTAATGCACACAAAGTGAAAAAGTTAAGTGTTGAAAAGGCGGTATGCTGTTGGTCTCTAGACTTGCTGATTCTAGGTGATTTTCTTTATGACTTTCCGGTTATTGGCCTTTTCTAACACTTATTCAATAAACAAATTGCATTTAAAATAATAAAACAACACAGTAATTTCTTTTTGGGCCAGTGACATGTCCTTGTGTGGGGGACAGTTAGCAAGCTGCCCTCAAGCCCTTTTGGTGACCATTCCTTTGCCATGACCGTCCAAACCCGTTAGCGCTCAGCAGCCAGACTGAGAACATGTGGTTCTGAGTCCCTGGGGTAACACAGCCCTGTAATGCAGCTGCGGATCGTGCTCCGATGGCCATCCCAAAGCTCCGGACCAAGAAGTCACACACGGAATTTTAATCCGTGACCAAGCAGGAATAGGTTTGGCTTTACTGTGACAACTCCCCTAGTTCACCCCCACGAAGAGGAGCCTGAGGGTCCAAGGGACTGTATAGGTTATTTACTGTGCCAGCGTCTGGAAGCAGCCCAGCTGCCCAGCCCTAGGGGCGCTCTCAAACCTGAAAAAGGGTCCTTTGTAAGCAAACAAACAAAGCTCTAAGGCTATCTGAAGGAATTTCAGCCACAAAATGGGAAATTGGAAGGAGGTGGAAAGTTGTGTGTTGGGGTATGGGGCTGAGGGAGTAGGAAGTGCCCAGTCCTATCCAGCATAAGGGCATTTCCTTCCTGCATGAGTAAAATCCACTAAGATATGGGGGTGGGTCTCCCCAGGGCTGTCCTCCTTTTCTATTTCCTTGCACTTTGGGACTCGAAGTTTCTCCACAAAGCTCTTAGGTCTGATTGCACTGCAGGTAGGCCTCCCAGGGGCCTGCCTAGCAAACCTCCAGGCCTGTTTGGAAGACACACCGAAGATAGGTCCTCAGGGAAGCTTTGCCTTGTCCTCATCCTCCTCAAGCCTGTGGGTCATCAGTGACACTGATGAGGTCACAGAGCTGCCACCTGTCCTGGTGGGCCATTGACGGCTCCATGGTAGGGGATGGAGTGATGTTCTGGTTCAGGGACTCCGTGGGTGTGAATCCAGAGATGGGTGGTGGAGTTGTGCCCAGTGAGCTTGGCAGCTGTGGCTGGGACACCTACTTATCTCTTTCGGGAAGTTTCCAGCAGATTCTGGAATTCATGAAATTATTTTAGTCTCTTACTCAGAAGAATGGTTGGGACAGCACTCCCTCCCTGTAGTATTTTGGAGAGCTTGTTTGTTTTTGAACAGCCATGACCATCTCCTTATAGACTATTGATACCTGGACCCCTTCATTTTTATTGACCAATGATTGATTGACAGAGTCATGCTATATAGCCCAGGCTAGCCTTAGACTCCCTGTGCATAGGCCATGGTGACTGGCACAGCTGATACAGGTTGGAAGGTTTGGATGATGGCCAAAGACATCATCAAGGAGGGGCAGGGCTTGACGTCCATCCAGTATGCTGGACCCTTTCTCCCTGAGACTGGGGTGAGAGGTGAGTGCCCAGGCCTGGACAGGGGAGCCTTTCAGCTGGGAGAGCTCATGCCCCCACAAAAGAGAGCATCACACACTCTTTCCTGTCTCATTACTGGGACTTGAATCCAAGACCTTGCCTACGCTGGGCGAGTGTTCTTTTCCTGAGCTATCTCCCCAGCCTTCTCTTTCCTGTGTTGATGTTGCATCGGGCAAATTCTCTGAGAATCCCTGAGACAAATCAGATAAGGGCTGGAGAGGGGAGGCCCTTCCTGCTTCCTGGGATGAGGACGGTAGGTGGTGGGTGGGTCTCCCCTCTGAGCTTTGGCACCGTCATCTCTAAAACAGTCACAGTCTTCTTGGTGCTGGGCCCTGGCTGCCCTGTTCCAGGAGTGGAGCATCAGAGTAGTGATGAGTCCTGCTCTTACAGTAGAGAAAGCCAAACTCCTGGTTCCCAAGAACCTGGCCAGGCTGGGAAGACAGGCAGACAGGACGCCAGAGTGAGGAGCTGCCTGCATCAAGTAGGTGAGGTGGGGGTCAGGGAAGGAAGGACAGGAAGGTGGTAGCTTATCAAAGCTGAAGGGAGTTCAGTGAGCCCTGGTTGCTGTGCCTGGGGGACCTTGCCAGTCAACACCTGAGATTCCTGATCTGCACTGTCAACACCAGATGAGCCACAGGATGGCCGAGGTCAGCAGTCTTGCCAGCCTTGGTGATGTGGGGATGGCTGCTGCTCAGCACTTCCGGCCCAGAGCAAGGGGTTCTGACATGTGTGTGGCCAAGTAAGATCCTCTCCAGCCCTCCATGGCTAGACTCAAAGGTAGCCACCAAAACACCAGGTCAGGCGACACATGACTGTTATGCCGGCTCACAACGGCTTCTAATGGCTGCTTGGTGGCTAGTGTCCCTGTGAAGTCATTATGACCAGTGGCTGTGAGATGTCCACAGGCTCCATGATGAGCTGACTCCATCGTGGGGTTGGGTGGCTCCCAGGCAAGGTGTAGGCAGGGAAGAGAGCCTGCTTGGGGCTAAAGAGGGAGGTGGGCAACCCCACAGAGACACACACTTCTCCCATGGAAGCTGCCCAGAACTTCAAGTGACTAAGTCCTTGTGTGCACATACGACTGTCACTCAAAAAAGTCTTCGGGATGCTCCAGTGGAGGGGGCGTGTGGGAGACAGGCTTGAACCTAGGGTGAAAGTCTTAATGACAGCCATACAGCAGGCCTGAGGCAACGGTCCCATCGCTGGAGCCACAAGGAATGCCTTGTGACATTTGTTCCCATTGGCAGATCATGAGACTGATGCCTAGAGCGCACCACTCCCTCATTACCACCCTTGAGATCCCAAATTGCAACACTTAGTCCCGGTCACGTGGTTCCCAGGAAACCAGGCCCCATAAGGAAACCGGAACCTAAGTAACCTGAAACCTATTATGCTAATGAGGTGTCTGGCTCATGATGTCATGCTAGGACACAGCCCTGCCAAAGATCTGAGTTGTAACTTCTTGATTGGACCCCCACCCCTATATAAGCTTGTGCCCTTCTGTAATAAACCTGACCTGCCTCAAGGAACCTGGTCTCCTGTGTCTGAATGCGGCTCAGCTGACACAGTCTCCTCACCAGCCCTGTGGTCCGGGGACGGGTAGAAGTAGCGACGGTCAGAGGCAGCACCGCAGCAAGCAGAGGAGCGGCCCCAGCACTGGGTGAGCAGAAAAGCTGCCTCAGCGCTGCAAGGAGCAGAAAAGCCACCACAGCTTGTAGCCCAGCGAGGAGCACAGGGCAGCGACCGTACGATCGGGGCGGCGCCCAGAAGGCGACATCCGTGCAATTGCAGGTGGCACCCCTGCGATCGATCGGAGGCGGTGCCCATGCGCTTGCAGGTGGCACCTGTGTGAGTGGAGGAGCAGTGCCCAGGAGACCATACCCACCACCGGAAGAGTGGAGGGGCAGCTGGAGCTGGCGGTGGCCGCAGGGGCATGCAGTGATTCTACGTTCTGAAGTCAGAGGTTTGGGTTCAGGTCTTTCTCTCTCAGCCACAGGGAGGACACGGGGGTATCTGCTTGTGAGCCACCTGGGTCTGGTCATACTGTAGGCATCTGGGAGTGTCACTGAGCAGGAATGCAGGAGCAGAGCCCAAGATGCCATCTGCTCTGGCTTGCCACATGCAGGCTGAAGCTGTGAGGTCAATGCTTCTGCTCCAGTGTGGAATCCACAGACCCAGTCTTCACACTAGTATTCACCTGAGCTGACAAGGGCCGGGGCCCTTCCTGCCTGCTAAATCCAAGGCTCCATTCTAGAGACCTCTCTGACTACAGACCCCCAATATGCTGTCTCCTTGTTCCTCTCCCACCTCCTCCTATCCCCACCTCTCTCTCTCCCCTCTTTCACCCTCCTGTCTCTCTCTCTCCTAGGTCCCAGGCATACTAGGCAAGTACCCCATCACTGAGTCCCCCAGGTCTCCTGTGGCTCCTCTGTCTCCCAGGGTTCAGCCCAGCCTCTACTGCTCCCTCTCTGGGGCACCTCACCTCTCCCAGGGCTTGGCATCTGGTCTCCATCAGCTGCTAACACTTCTCTACCCTCCATTTCTAGCTTTGACTCATTCATTCATCCATCCAACCATTCACTGGCTCACGAACACCTGTCGCTAAAATACCGTCAGTTTCCCCTGGTGGATCACCATCCTTGTCACCTCTGCCCAGTTCCTGGAACAAGGCACCAGATGTGTCCTTCCCCTCCCTCAGGCTCCCTGAATGAAGGACTGGATGATGGGTCTCATCCACATTGCTTTCAAACCTCCAGACACGCCCTGGAACAAGGAGACCTTGGGGGCCAGGCTCCTTATCCCACCCCAGCCTGCAGGAGGGCCGCAGCTGTCCGTAAAAGATCCTCCAGTTTGTGCCTTCACCCAATCAGCAGATGACACTGCCAAGGCACCGAGTGACAGAGTGGCTAGCCCAAACACACTTGGTGACTCAGTGTCCAGCTGGGCTGGGCCCTGATGCAGCCTGGGGCTGAGCTGCAGCAGCGTCGCGGTACATCTCTGTCACGTTACATAATGGCAGCTGGGTAATAACCACTCAGTCTCTGCACTCTCCTTGCATAATAGGAAGGAAAATGAATTCAAATGTCACTTGCTACAATAAAAGAACACGTCCTTAGCGCTCGCTGGCAAGGATTGGGGGCTGGGGCGCGTGGAGCTTCCTAATGAATCACTGGGGAGGACCGGGAACCTCAGGGCTTGAGAGTGGACTCTCCAAGTCCATTTCTATAAATGGAGTTGGTGAATTTGAAAGAGTGGGTGCCTGGGGCACTCACACATGGGTACATGTGTGCATGTGTGGGTGTGTAACACAGATTTGGGCAGATCATATAAGGTCTCCCTGATGGCCAGCCCCAGGAAGCCAAGGATCTGCCCTGTCCCTCACCCTGGCTTCCCCAGTGCCCAACCTTCAGCTGCACACACAGTAGGTGCTTCATAAATGTTGCCAGCCTCAAGATGCCTCCCTGCAGCACAGCCTTAACTTCCCAAGCTGACCAGCACTCAGCTCCTCAGGTGAGTTCACCGTCATCCCAACCCACCCCCGGCTTCTCTTTCCTCACAGAGGCCTTCAAACTGTAGCAGAAGAGGTCTTAAAACTTAGGGGAAGCTGGTCTCTGGCTGAGCTACTAGCTGAGTCCCTACCACTCCAGAAACAAGGCCCAACCCTACCAACCCCAATTTCCCTTCAGTTCTTCCAAGGGATGGCCTTGATCTACCCCAGAACCTTTGCACCTGTCTCTCTTCCCTTGGGCCCGCCTTGAACTCACCTCCTTGAGAGCCCTCTGCTGTCTACACTCTACCTTCTGCCCATCAGCTCTCTTTCACTCTTATTCTCTTGAGCACATCCTGGGTCCTTGGGATGTGTCTCAGTCTAGGGTCATATGACTCCATCCTTCTGCCTCCTCACAAGCCCCTTCTGCTCTGTTGCATCATCACAGACTGCCAGCCCAGCACTGAACACACAGCAGGGCCTACTATGAGCAGCTGGCTGATGAAAGGGCATGAGTGTGGGGCAGGTGTGGCCTGCAGCACACCAATCCACTGAGGCAGGCATGCTTCTCAAGTCACTATACCTCCTCCCATCGCCTTATATGACCTTTGTTTGCACAGGGCTCCATTTCCCGTGTCTTTAAAGGGGCCATCTTTTCATTTTCATAGGTAATGCTCAGTCACTATTTCAATTGCAACTGGTTATGAGTGAAAAGGAGCTGTTGAATTAAGAAATCAAGTCTTAGGACTGGAGTGATGGCTCAGCAGTTAAGAGCACTGGTTGCTCTTGCAGCGGACCTGGGTTCGATTCCCAGCACCCACATGGCAGCTAACAACCATCTGTAACTCCAGTTCCAGGGGATCTGATGCCCTCTTCTGACGTCCAAGGGCACTGCACGACATGGGAGGACTTACAAACATGCAGGCATAACATTCATACACATAAAATAGAAATAATAAATAAAATATATTAAAAAAGAAAGAAATCAAAGGTCCTCACTGTCTGGCTGCCCGCGGTCCACTCTGTGATGTGTCTCAGATGGGGCTCCTTCCAGTGGTAGCTCAATAGTTCCCAGGTTCAGTGGATGGTCTCCCTGTGTGTGAACAGCTTCAGTTCAATCCTCGATTCTGAGCAACTACTGTCATACCAGAACTTTCCAACTCTTGAAAGGAGGAGAGAGAAAGGGGCATCTAACCGTTCCCTCTCACTTTCACAGCTTCGCCTCCTGGTGGGTTCTGGGGGTGACTGGTCCTGGGTTTATGCTGTTCTTGGCCTCTGGGAATGGGACTGCTGAGCCAGTGGCTGGTAGCTGGAAGTTCAGGGAACAGCCCCTTCCTGCCTGGGAAGGGTGAGATGCAATGGCCTCCTGGGACAGTTGAAGAATTTAAATGTTGAGTGTTCTGTCTGTGTCTGTGAGGAAGAAGCTCAGCATCTACCGCATGAGCGGCCGAAGGGGGTCTGCACAGCAGAGTTGGGAGGGAGCAGGGATTGGGTAGGCCACAGGCATGTTTGTGAGACACCATGGAAGTGGGCAAGTGTGAGTGCCTCCTGTGTACTTACTGTGGCCAGTGGCCATCTGCACTAGCTCACAGACTCCTGAGCCTCCTTGCTTCATGGATGAGGTAGGGAATCGGTCATCATGGCGGGGGGTCCAACATTGGGAAGCCAGAGGTAGAGGCAGATTTGAAAGGGCCTGTGGAGCTCCAGACTGGGGTTGTGAGTGGGAACCCTGTGCTTTTTACCTTCTCTTCAGAGGAAGGCTGTGTTGGCAGCCCAGAGACTGAAAGCAATTTATCCAGGCATCACACAGCATCTCGGAAGTAGATTCTGTCATTGTCCTTAGACTTGTCTCAAAATGTCACCTGTAACCCAGGTTCCAGCAGCAGAGCTGGCAGGGGTTCATTTGTCAGCTCCGTGAACACTGGGGATATGGTTTCTAGGTCCCCTGCCCACACCGTGGTGGGGGACCTGGTGGTCCCAGCAGCTGGTTTGTTCGTTCTCCTGTTCCTGGGAGGGGGGACTCTTCCTTGGCTGAGGGCCCTAGAAGGAGAGACATAGCAACAAAAGCCAAGTAGGGGGACTGATGTAATGTTTTATAAGGCACTGCTCAGACGGGGAAGTCCAAAGGTACGGGGCCTGGGTGGCCTTACGTCAAGTGACAAGGAGGAGACGGCCTGGGGAGTCATGACTGGCCACAGTGTACAAGGAGTGAACTGGGACCTGGGACCACCTGGCCGGTTCTCTCCTGTCCCTGAGTCCTCGGGGCTGAGGGTGTGCTGTCCTCTGGTGCAGGAGGCTCTATCTGGAGCGAGCCAAGTGACCTGTGTCAGGGAGTCAGGGCAGGAGGAAGGCATTCCCTTAGGACTGCAGTTGTTTAATTTGGGGTCAGTTATCCTGAATTCATCTCCCAGAGGAGGCATTTGCCAGGGACACTGTTGCTGACTCACCATTTGAGGCCCATTTGCCTGGGTACACCCCAGGGGTGTGACCTAAAGCTGGAGTTCCCCCAGACCCATACCCAGCCAGGCCCTGGCCTTGGTTACTGGATTCCTTCCTCTGCCCCACAGCTCTGTCCCACTGTCCCTCTGGTCTCCTCCGTCGTGTCCTCCCCTCCTGTGTCTCAGCCTCTGTCCCTGCTCCCTCACCTCTCTCCAGGGCACACTGTCTCTAAGGATGGAAGGGATGCAGCTGGCTAGGGGACCCTGATGTGGCTGCAGGGTCCAGCTCCTCTTGGGGTTGCAGGGAAGAAGCAAAGGGGACAGTCCTCACAGTTAGGATGAAGGTTGTGAATCCAGTAAAAGAGAGGAAAAGGGGGTGCCTAGGTGACCAATTAACTTTAGAAACACACTTGCTAATTCAGTTTCTTTTTCCTGCTCAAACAGGTTCTGGGACTAGACCGCCTCTTGGCACCTCCTGAGTCCAGCGCCTCATCTAAGGAATGAGAAGACTATCTTCACCCCTTGGCCAGAGATGAGATGGGGCAAATTTTGCCTGGGACCTGCCCTAGGGACATGTTTCTGAGGTGGCCTTGGGCAAGTGATCCTGGTCTGTCACTAGGAGTTTGGAACATGGCAGGAGTGAGTGTGTGTGTGTGTTGGGGGGGGAGTCACAGAAGCCGGCTTGGGGATTGAAGGTGTCAGGTAGCTCCTGAATCAGTATCAGGCCAGGAGCTGCTGATGGGTGGCTCTGGACACATGCCCCAGCCCCAGCCTCCGTTTCAGCTGCCTGCTGGGAACCTCCCCAGTCTGAAGCCAGTTCTTCCATCTTGGCTAGCTGGTGTCCCTGTGTCTCCAGAGCCCTTGCTTGGTTCTATGTGGTGGTGTAGGCTGGCCATGTAGCCCCAGCTGGACTAGATGCCCCATACTTTTCAGAGACTCCTCACAGGACTCCAGGGGAGAAAGCAGTGAGTTTTCTCTGCTGCCTGGGAGGGACCAAAGGCCACTGCTAGGTGCCTTCATCCCTAGCACTAACTCCTCTTGGAGCCCTTTGTATCCACAGGGAGCCTTTGAGTCCTCAGACCTCCTTAGGATGATTGTTCCCATTTTCCTGACCAGGAAACCAAGGCTTCTGGTGATCAAGTCCCAAGTAGCCTAAGCACAGCACTGGACCCAAACTCCTGCTCCATGGTGAGTCCAGCCTTGAGAGATTCAGGCCCTCTGCTCCCTCCCACCTTGCCAGGGTGATTACCTTATGCCCCATCCAAGGTCAGATAGAGGGAGCTGGGAGTCTAGCTAGAGCCACACTCGATGCCACCCAAGGGGGTAGCATTGGAGCAGGATTCTCCTATGTGCTGGGACCCGCCCAGGGCGTGATGGTCATGGCGTTGGCTGGGCCTCCCACCTCTGTTTCCTCGGCCACTTGCCCCGGCCGCCTGCTGTGGATGCACAGTTAATTAGCAGGTCCTGGAAAGTTCATCAATAATAGATCTGGTGGCAGCAGCTGATGGCCAGCGCAAGGCAGGCAGCAAGGCCCGTAAATCAGTCTGACGGGCGCTGACCAAAAAATACCTCCTGCAGTCCACAGGCCAAGAATGCGCCGGGGGCAGGCTGACTTGGCTGCCCCACCTCTGTCCCCAGTCTGCTTGGTCCTCTGGCTATCCTCTCCATCTCTTCCTCCTGCTGTCCAGCTCTTGTCTCTTCACTTTATCTCCAGGTCCCAGAAAGTGCCTTCTATTTTCTTCCCCAGGCTCCACACCCATAAGCTCAAGATAATGCCTGGCTTTCTTATAAAAGGGACCATATCTATGGTTTTCACATGCCCACCTGTTCGGGGTACATGCACATCGGGAATATACACTTCGTTAGACCCATACCTGCATCTGGTCAGTCATGTAAACAGCAGCATGGCAACACCTACAGCTGCCGGAGGTCCCAGGATGTGCAAAGGCCCTGTGGTGGGAGGGCACAGGTAAATTTAGGGGCTGAAAGAAGTACTTGGGGCTGCTACTGGGTCATCCCATGAGTTCACCAAAGGGACCCTAAGGTAGCCAGCAATTCTGCAACCCACCACAGTCAGTCAATTTCTTGTACAATCTCTTCAGGTTGCTCCCATGGGCCTTTAGTTACCTGCCTCTCTCTTGAGCTAGGAAGTCATGGAGTACTCATGGAGCCCCCTCTCCCAACTCATGCTGCTCTTCCTCGACCCGCTGGGGAACCTGGATCTCTGTGGCTATGCCTAGGGACCTCAGAGTTGGTGCAAGCTAGGAGGCATAGATAAGGTCAGGAGAGGGGAGGTGGCCATAAATCTCCTTAGTAGTGGCTGCCAGCTCTGTTCAGAGACAGGTAAACTGAAGGGACAAACTGCTGTGCCCCGGGCTGCAGGCAGGATTAGAGCCCAGTGGGTGATGTCCTCAGTGTCTCTACAACCTGCCAGAGAATCCACCCCAGGATTGGCCCTTCTGACTTCTTCAGGGCATTGGCTGACACCACCTAAGGGCAGTGCACTTTACAGTTTAGGAAGGCTTAGTAGATTCTTCCAGGCAGTGTAGGTAGCCAGTGGGATTCAGTTATGATGTTCATTTAATGTAGGAAGAAACAGGTTCAGAGAGGCCATGGTTCAGCCACTGGCCAAAGCTGCACAGCAGATGAAGCTGAAACGAGGTCTCCTGAGTCCTGCAAAAAAACCCCAAAATGAAACAGTGCTTCTTTTTGTTCTTAAAAAATCCGTCCAGGGACTGGAGAGATGGCTCAGCAGTTCAGAGCAATGGCTGCTCTTGCAAAGGACCTAGGTTCAGTTACTAGCACCCACATGGTGGCTTATAACTGTCTGTAATTCCAGTTCCAGGGGATCTAATGTCCTTTTCTGGCCTCCTTGGATATTGCATGGCATGGACGCACTTACATGCATGCATGCATAGCACTCATACATATAAAAAAATCTGTCCATTCATCCACTCATTGTTCTTCCATCCATCCATCCATCCATCCATCCATCCATCCATCCATCCTGTTCATTCATTCATGTGTCAATCCCTCTTTCCATGCATCTATTATCTATCATTCTATCTATCTATCTATCTATCTATCTATCTATCTATCTATCTATCTATCATGTCATCTATCTATCATCTATCCCCTATCTATCTATCTATCATCTATCTATCTATCTATCTATCTATCTATCTATCATCTATCATCCTAGTCATCTATCATGTCATCTATCTATCATCTATCATCTATCTATCTATCTATCTAGTCATCTATCTATCATCTATCATCTATCTATCTATCTATCATCTATCTATCTACCTATCTATCATGTCATCTATCTATCATCTATCATCTATCTATCTATCTATCATCTATCTATCTACCTATCTATCATGTCATCTATCTATCATCTATCGTCTATCTATCTATCATCTATTATCTATCATCTGTCATCTATCTATCATCTCTCTATCTACTATCTATCATCTATCATCTATTATCTATCATCTATCTATCATCTATATACCTATTATCTATCATATATCTAAAAGAGGAAGAGGAAGAAAAATGACAACAAATAGAAAAGAACAGGGTATTGGGGGCAATTGGACTGTAATACACCCTCAGTAGAAAAGTTAG
>NW_008348865.1:373640-420089 GCF_000622305.1 Nannospalax galili
ATCATCTATCTATCATCTATCTATCTATCATCTATCATCTATCTATTCTATCTATCTATCTATCACCTATCTATCTATGACCTATCTATCTATCTATCTATCTATCTATCTACCTATCATCTATCTATCTATCTGTTATCTTATTCGGTTACTCACTCACCATCCATCCATCCACCCATCCATCAAACCCATCTATTCTTTCATCTACCCACCCACTCGCCCACCTACCTATCCATCTACCTCCATCCATCCACCAATCCATCTATCCATCCACACCCATTTATCCATTTATCCATCTGTTCATTGTCTTTCCATCATCTATCCATCCATTCATCCATCCACCCACCCATCTACCCATCCATCCTTACATTTACCCACCCACCCATCCACCTACCCATCCATCCACCTCCATCCATCCACTAATCCATCCACTTACCCATTCATCCACTTCCATCCATCCATCAACCCATCCATCTACACATCCATCCATCCATCCATTCAACCGTCTACACATCCATGGATATCTGTTCATCTGTCTTTCCATTATCTATCCATCCCTCAGTCCATCCATCCATCCATCCATCCATCCACCCATCTACCCATCTACCCATCCATCCACCTACTCATCCATCCATCTTTCATCTACCTACTCATTAAATAAACATTTCCAAAGCATAGATATATGCAAGGTCCTGTAGGAGGGAATGAAGCATGGCTCCTGCAGGAAGGGAGCATGTTGATAGTGCTATGGGAGAGGACAGCATGACAGTCACAGTGCCTACGAGCTGGGATGGGTGCTCATGGCTTCACAGCTGGGCAGCGACACCAGTATCGGACCTCTATACTTTGTTTCCTCTAGGGTTCTACGGTGGGCATAAAGAGAAGTGAGAAATGTCTTTGAGGAACATCCATCTGGAAGCTACCCACAGCCCTGCTAGGTGAGCCTTATTGGCTGTCTCAGGTTTGAGGCTGGAACAGGGGGCACCAAGGCCACCTACCGTATCCCAGGCAACAGGAGAGGATAGGCTGCAGTGGGTACAGTGCTGGTTCAGCAGCTGTACTGCACAGGCAACTCCTTTGCAGCCACATAGGCTGGCCGTTGTGGCAGAGCCACAGTGCCCTGCGTGTGGGGAGCAGGGCCCCACTGTGCCCCTGCCCTGGCCCTGCCTGCAAGCCGCTCTGTGGCCTGCAACCCTGCCTGGCACACAGTTGAAGGCCTCTAGAAGCTGGCCCTCCTCTGGCCTTGTAGTCCCCTGAGCCTCCAGAAGGGAGGTGCCTTGACCCAGGAGGGGAAGTTGCCTATTCTGGGGCACTTCACCCATGACCCTCAACCTAGCCTCCTAGTTCAGGATCGTGCATGTAGGGGCTGCATTTGGGAAGCAGGTCTGACTCCCTGTTTGGAGGGAATCTACTTTCCCCAGGGTATCTAGGAGGGATCTTTTGCTATGGCCTAGTTGCCAGTGACCAATCCTTACCAGGATGCCTAAAGAACCTTCTCTAAAGGCTGGCTGCCCTGAAATGGGAGTGTCTGTATCATGATGCAAAGTGGGTTTGGGTTCGCCCCAGGTCAGCTGAGTCCCCCACCCTGCATTAACCCTCACCCTTCCCTCTGCAGACATCTCTCAGTGCCGGTATAAGTATTGTGGGGGTGGGGAGGCGGGGGAAGTCTTGCTGCCTGCTGAGACATTTGGGCTGCTATTTTGGTGAGGAGACCAGGCATCACGTGAGGAGACAGAGACTCTCTTGGAGGCTTCTGGAGGGGCCCCCTTGGATCCTGTGAATGGGGGTTACCAGGCACAGACTCTGAGAAGCCGGCCGTGAAATCTGGGCGCACGCGGAGCCACGGAGCGAGGGCTGGGTAGACGCGGAGGGGCCTTTGAAGGGCTTTTGGGTTGTGTAATTAACTGTAACCGAAATATTATTTGATCATTTATGTGGAAAATCAAATTGTGTTGTGTCAGACGGGCATAAATACACCGCGGTTTGCACTGCTGGCCCCTCCCCAGCCTGCGACCCACCCGCCCCTCCACCATGGAAACACAATTCTCGCCTTTTAAACTCGCCTTTGTCTGGCCCTGAAAGGCCGCATTGTCCTGGGGGAAGAGCCGGCAGGGTTGGGGCCCAAGAGGCTGAAGAGGGGTCCAGCCTCAGACAGAATTGCTGAGGACTTAGCTCTGCAGCCCCTCTGCCCTCGCTGCTGGGGTGACCTTGAGCAAAGTGTCAGGTGACCAGGCCTCACTTTCTTGTGGATTCTGAGCCTGGTCTCTGGGTCCTTGCAGAAGTCGTTTTTATGAATGTAGTCCCATCCTGGCTCTGAAGGCAGAGTCTAAAGAGCTGGCAGCTACTTCTAAATAGGTGACAGAGCACACAGGTAACCTGGGTGCTTGTCACCCCACCTTGGAAGCTAGGGAAGGGGGAGGAAGGTGAGACAAAGTGGAGGGGTGCAGCCTAGGATCTGGAACATGAGTGGGTTCAAGGTGTTCCATAACCACTACAGCTTGGTGACTTCTCTGGGCCTCAGTTTTCCCACCTGTATGGTGGGGGTGGCCTTCAGAGGGCTCTTGTCTTCCATATTGTATTCTACCTGCCTCAGGGGACCCCCCCCAACTTCTTTTTTGGAGATAGTCTCAGTATGTAGCCCAGGGTAGCCTCCGACTCAGCAATCCTTCTGTCTCTTCTTCCTGAGGGTGCTGCCATGCCTGGATTTAGGGGAACATTTCTTATTTGTGGTGCTGAAGACGAACCCCAGAGCCTACCAACGCCCTGAACCTGGACCTATAGAGACCTTTGCTGATCCAGCAGAACTTACTTTCCTAGGATTTTGGCACTTTCCTCTGTTTGCTCCAGTACCCTCCCCCAGAGCCTCATGCATCTTCTGTTTATATCTCTCTGCCTAACCCTCTGTCCAGAGCCCAGGAAGCTTCTAGATGTGGCTCCTCAGATGTCTACAGTCTTGGGGCCTGGAACAGTATCAGGCACAGAGGGTGCGCTCAGGAAGGGCAAAGCTGCATTTGCACAGGGCTCCATCAACCACCCCCATCACTACCCCCCTTCGGCTATATCCATGACCGCCCTGATGGCTGTCTTATCCTCCCCACAGGAAAAGCTGGGACTAGGGCAGAAGGAATCTGAGAAGGCCAAGTAAAAACACCGTGAGCTGGAGCCTGGCCAAACCAAACATCCTGGAATTAAAAAAATAAACACGGGAGAGAGAGAAAGAGAAAGAGAGAGAGGGAGGAGGGAAGGGAGGCAGTGGGTGGTTGTCTGAACCTGTGAATCTGACCTGACTTGGAGAGGAGTTCTCAGGATGGGCCGAGGGACCCCTGGAGCTGCTCTGCTGGAGGTGTAGGCTAACAGAGCCCAAAGAGATGCAAAGCCTGGTCCACACACTGCCAGGGAAACAGGCCGCCTGGAGGGCAGTGCCACATGTCTCCAGGGAGAAGGCGGGAACTGACCTCAGCAGCACCCACCCTGGAAGGTCAGCCCCTACCAGAAGAGTGGGTGCCGGCTCCTAGCACCAGAACCTTCCCAGTGTACCCAGGCAGGTCCTTTCCAAAGGCCCCACAATGACTTTCCTGGGCTCCTTTCTTCACTAACAATGCCCTGGTACAATGACTCCACCGATATAAAGATGAAACTGTGAATTTTATGTATTTTCAGTTTCTTCCAAAAGTTCTTTTTGGGCCTTCAAGATGGTTCAGTGGTAAGACAGCTTGCTGCCAAGCTTGATGATCTGAGTTCAATCCCCCAGGGCCTACATGGTAGGAGGGAATTGATTCCTAAAAGTTGGCCTCTGACCTACACACACACACACACACACACACACACACACACACACACACACGCACGCACACACGCACGCACGCACACACTTAAATGAACTTTTATAAGTTATTTTGTTTCTTTTGTGTTCTAAAGGAAATCAAACCATTTCTAAGACCCTAAAAACGTGGTGGGCCTCACACTCTGAGCTTTCTGAGCCAGAAAGCTAAGTCAACTCGGTACAGAGGGAAACTGAGGCACCAGGACAGAAGCTGAGGCTCCCATAGGCCAGACCCCTCAGAGACACAGGGGCCGCAGCCTCCAAGATGCAAAGTGTGGGAGGTAATGGGTCCCCAGCAAAGCTTGGGGCAGCCTAGTAGGCAAAAGGCTTGGTCTTGCCCAGTTCCCACTGTCCCATGTCTTGGGGCTGCCTGGGTTCTAGTGTCTGTGGGGTCCCAGTGTCCACAGGCAAGCCCTCTACTGTCTGTGAAAAGCCAGCTCCAGGGAACAGACGCTGGCACCCCTCTGCAATTTCACAGTCTCCTGTATCAGATCTCTTCCAGGAGCCCTGAAATACCTTGGGGACCCCCTTCTGTCCGCCCCATACCTGGGCTCCTACAGGGCAGTGCTTCTGGCCTCCCACAGGACTTGACACCTTCCTGGGGCAGGACTCGAGGTCAGTACGCACACCTGTGAACCAGCCAGGGCAGACAGAGGGTCAGGCTCCCCGGCCTGCTGCAGAGCCAGGGAGAGTCTAAGGGGCTTTCATGCCAATGCATCTTCCACAGCTGTCTGAGGTGGGCCGACTCCTTAGAGATGTCTGGACAGGGGAGGGCTTACAGAGTTCCCCATAAACTGTCGCCTTTCCTTCCTCCAGTGTGTGTGTTTGTGTGTGCATGTGTGTGTGTCTGTGTGTTTCTGTGAGTGCATATGTGTTTGTATCTGAGTATGTCTCTGTGTGTGCATGTGTGTTGAGTGTGTTTCTGTGTGTATCCATGTTTGTGAATGTCTGTGTGAATGCATGTGTTTGTGTGTGTGTGCATGCGTGCCTGAGAATGTGTCTGTGTCTGCTGTGTGTGTGCACCTGTCTGTGTGTCTCTGTGTGTATGTGTTTGTGTCTGTATACATGCACATGGGCATGTGTGTGTTCGTGTGTCTGGGCATGTGTGTTCATGTGTCTGTATGAGTCTGTGTGCATGTGTGTGCGTCTGTGTATGTCTGTGTATCTATGCCTGTGCATGTGTGTGTTTATATGTGTATGTGCATGTATTCATGTGTGTCTGTGTATATCCATGGGTGTCTATGTGTGTATGCATGTCTATGTGCATGCATGTGTACAGGTGCATATGTGTCCGTATATGGATGTGTTTATGTGTGTGTGTTTGTGTCTCTGTGTGTGTCTCTGTGTGTGTGCATAGGTGCCTATGTGGGTATGTGTGTGTCTGTGGCATGTATGTATTTATGTACATGTGTGTCTGTGTCATGTGTGTATATGTGTGTTACGTTAGGTGTCTCCCTCTATCATCCTCCATTTTTTTTGAGACAGTCTCTCAATTGAGCCTGGAGCTCATGGGTTCACTGGACTGACTGACCAATGAGCTCCAGGGTCCTCCTGTCTCTACCCACAGATGCTGGGTTACAGACATACACCTTCTACCCGTCGAAGGCTGTGCTGGACATTCCATGCATCTGCTTCTTTCCAGTAAGTACTCTTGTTCCTAAAAGAAGGAGGTACATTTAGCAAAGGAATGGGCAGAAATCATGTTGACACACTAACCAGTGATGTTTGGAAAAGTTGCTGGAAGTTATCATTGTGACTTTGTGCTCAGAGAGGGGCAGGGAATTAATTGCTCAAGGTCACACAGCAAGTGAGAGATGGACAGGACTGAAACTCAGGTCTTTTTAACTCCCTAACCTGAGCTCTCCCTCTGGGACTGGGTAAGATTTGGGGGTATGAAGGGTAGAAGCCAGGACCTTCTGGGAAAAGTGAACCCTCAAAATTGCCTTTGGGTATGTAGATACCATTTTGCCTGCAGTTTCCGTGGCAGGCTCAGAAGCCACCTTCTGCGCCCTGGGGACACTGTCCTGTTCAGCCTGCCCTCATATGATGCCACACATTGCCTCTCCTGACATATTCATGGCATCCCAGCTACCTGACCAGCCTTTTTCTCTAAGGAGCACCACAGTGTAAGGTGCTCAAGGTGGTCAAGGACAAATGTCCCTGTCCATCCTCGCAGCCCTGGATGGTGTGTAGGGGTCAGGCTGCAGGGCAACAGCACCTGTTCTCAAAGTCTGGGGTGCCCAGCTCAGCTGCCTAGCAGGGAGAAAGCACCCTGTCCCAGGGGGCATACAAACACAAGTCAGGACTGTGGGAGGGGGTGGGGGTTGTGGGGAGGTGGGACTATTCTGGAAACCCCTCCCTTAACTGGCACATTCTCAACATGACTATGGGCTCAGCAACATCTCCAGCAGTAGGATGGGGCGTGATGCCCCCTTGGCCGCTTCTTCTGGCTTCACTTTTCTCTCTGATCTCTCATTACTTTGTATATATCCCCTTCATCTATGTCACAAACTCTTCCAGACCAATAACATCCAGGAAGGATCATTTGTATGGGGCTCAGAGGCATGTCTCCCCTGGTTGACCAGTTGGCTGCTTGGTTGGCTAGCCAATTGATTGGGGGTTGCTCCCTGAGATGGGCAAGTGGCCTCTGGCTAGCATACTGCTTCCCATCTCTGTGTATGAACTTCCCATGGCTGCAGGCCTTCTCACAGCATAAGGTCAAGTTGTGAGTGCAAGTCTTCGCAGACATAAGACAGAAGCACAGAACATTATGACATCCTAGCCTTGGGGGTGGGGTCAGCCCTTTGCTGCCTCTGATTGGATGGGCTGTGATAAAGACCTGCTCGGTTCCCAAGGGTGAGAACGAGGGCTCTGCCTCTTCTTCATGTTGGATAGAAAACTTCAACCATCTCTGGGGCTTGGGCTCCACTGCAGAAATCTACTTGTTCATGTACTGTCTGTCTCAGAAGCCCAGTGACCTAGTCTAATTCACACCACACCCCCAGCTTTTGGAATGGTGGCCAGTAAATATTAGGTGGTCAATAAATGTTTGTTGAGATACCACAGTAGAGGATGAAGATCAGGAGTGGGGACAGCTGGGTCACCTGATCAGGGTCTGGTAAAGGAGCAGCTGACAAGAGCGGGGGCCTGGGGACTTGGGGACACATGGCCTGGACATTTTAGTTTGAATCCTGTGGCTGGGGTGGTGCAGCAGAGGGAGGAGGTCAAGGTCAAGGCTAGCAAAGGCTTCGTGCAGCAGGAGTCTGCCCAGCAGCTATGGCTACAGCCTGCCGGGGCCTGTCCTGCCGTGGTGGCAGTGGGGGCAGGCTGCCTCCTGAGCAGCAATTTCCCCAGGGCCAGAGCAGCCACAAGCCAGAGTAATGAGAAAGAGGAATGTCAGTGACATTTTTCTAAAGAGGAAAAATGTGGAGTTTCAAGTCAAACTGAAAGACTTATTGGGTCCAGGGCGAGATGAGGGCTCACTTTGGAGAACAAACTGCTGGAGATGAGGGGCGAGTCCACCACACTGCGTGTCACTGGAGTGTTCACATCTGTTCTTTTCTTGCTCCTCCACAAGGGGAGACCCCCTCATTGGGGTGCCCTGGGGCTGAGCAAGGCTCTTCACCAGCTGGGACCTGAGAAGCATAAAGTTCAGGGCTCAGCCTGCTCCATTTGCCCAGCATTGGGTGTCTTCCACTTAAGAAAGTTGTTGCTCTGTCCATCTGTCACACAACCCCTACCTCAAGCTGGTAGGGGTCAAAGAGCCAGAAGGACTTTGGGGGTGACTCCATCAGCAGGGGCAATCCAGCCTGCCAGGTCTTCTGGTCTTCGGTCAGCTCTTTCTGTATGGCTGGCAATGTTGGACTGAGAGAGGGCACCGTGGTCAGCAGGCAGCTGAGACCTCTGCTTTCTTCGTCCACACTGCAGGCCTTCACGCACAGCCGTCCTGCCCACTGCTTTAGTGTCTCTGATTTGTTGTGAAGGTCTGTGTGTAGAGCAGAGGACAGGACAAGTCTCAGACTCCACATCTCAACCTGGACTCTATCCCCCACCTGGCTCACCTGGGCAGCCACCTCTGCCTTCTTGGGGCCCTGAGTCCTCACCCCTGTCCACAGCCACCTGTGAAGCCTCCAGACTCTCCAGCCAAACGACCAAATCTTGCCCTTGTCTGCCTCTTCCTACCCTGCTCCTCTGCCCCCGACCTATGCTGCTTTCTTCTTTCCCTTGTCTACAATGTTTGTCTGGACTCCACACACCTACACTTACACACAGTACTAAAGGGCAGCTGAAGACCAGGGGGAGTCATAGGGTCCAGGCCCTGCTGGCTACCATGCGCTGCCTTTCTTAGACCATGCCTGCCACCAGCTCTGCCCATCATCCCTCCCCACCCACCATGAGCCCAGCCTATCATCTAACCCCAACCACCATTGGCCCTGCCCACCATCCAGTCCTCGCCCCCTCCACCAGGCGTGTCCATCATCTAGCCACATCAGTGGCACTGTTGGTCCCATCCATCCTTCAGCCTCAGTCACTACCCACCTAGCCCCATGGCCAGACCATTCTTACTGCACCATCAGGACCAAACTACCTTTAATTTCCTGATTTTTAAAAATATTTTTATTACTATTTTAAAATTTTTTATGTGTATGAGTGCTATGCCGCATGTGTGTAAGTACATGTTGTGCAGTGCCCACGGATATAAAAAGGGAAGAGTTGGATTCCGTGGAACTGGAGTTACAGATAGTTGTTAGAAGCCATGTGGGTGCTAGGAATCAAACCTGGGTCCCCTGCAAGAGCAGTCAGTGCTCTTAACCACTGAGCCATCTCTCCAGCCCTGATTTCTTTATTCTTGAACTCTTTCTAGATCCTCCATGCACCCTGCTGCCCTTCCTGCTGGGAGAGCCTCACTGCAGTGACCACTTTCCTGTCCAGTGCAGCCCCACTCACGTTGGTATCCTGTGTCCACCACAGATCTAAGCACTCTGGAGGCTGGGCATCACTGAATGGCTGGTGATTCCACCCTGACAGCCAGCCAGCCCTAGGGTATCACAGGTCTAGCCATGCAGAGCTGCTCTGGGCAGGGTAGCAGGTGGGCAGGGCTTACTATTGGAGATGAGGCATTTAGAACTTTGGGTTCTGATGGAAAGAGACCCTTATCTTTGTGAGGTGTAAGGTGTGACTTCAAAATCAAATTACCCTGGGCAGGGTCAGGGGACATGACAGACAACCTCGTCCTGTCTGAAGCCAGTACAGGTGCAGTATTGGAAAGTTAGACATGGGGCTGGAAGGACTGGGAGACACATCACAGCCAATCCTCCATTTGCAGGTGGGGAGACTGAGGACAGGAGCTGTGACCCAGCTCTATTGACTGGGGTAATCCTGGCCTAGAGGGGGGTGTGGGGGCCAGGGAACAGAGCTTGAGCGGTTGACAGGATTCCTTAGGACCTGTAGCATCTCATTTTCCAGGGAAAGCTGAGGTTCAGTTGTGGGCTACAGTCTTCAAGGCTTTTAAGTTAAGCTCAGTGTTCCAGAGGGCCCAAGGGCTGGCCAATTCTGCCTGCAGGATCAAGTGTGCCAGGCCCACAGGCTGCTTCCATCTCAACTGTGTGGTCCAGACCCATGGGCTGCCTCCATCCCAGCCAAGTCATCTAAGGATACTTACGAGGCTAGGTGTCCACTCTCAGAGTTTCACTGGGCTCCCTGGCTGGCCAGGCCCTTACGGGGCACCCCAGAGAGGCTTCCTGGAACCCCTCCCCTGCCCCACCAGCGGCCTGCCCACAGAGGCCTGAAAGAAACTTGCCTAATGGAGACCCTTCTCAGTGGACTGGGATTCAAAAGGACAGCCTGAACTCTATCGAAGTACCCCACTCAGGCCCTCCTTAGTGATGGCTTAATATCATAAAAATAAACACATGGACTCACATGCATGCCTTGTCAGCACAGCTGGATGCACACTGAGAGAGCCAGGGCGGCAGTTCATGATACCAAGCTAGAAGGAGCTTCCAGGGGGTTATTGCTTATTATATTTTTGTAAAAGCGAGTGGTATCCATTGTAGGAAGACGTTCAAAGCCACTGTTACTGTTTTGGTTAATGATATTTCATATTTTAAAGCTCTAAGCAGAGACGTCTTGTGGCCTAGCGTCAGACATCGGCATTTACATCATACCCGAAGTGACTGTCATTGTTCAGTGCACAGCCTGGGAATAGCGCGGCAATCCTGGTTGGTTATGCATTTTTCTGTTGGCACCTATTCTTCACAGAAATGACAAAAGCCTGTGTGTACTAGTTCTCTCACCAAAAGGGTCATTTTGAATGTATTAACAAATATCTCATTTTTTAAATGTTTTCAAAAGAGTTTTGATTAGGTTGTTTTCAACTTTATTCCCTGAACATTGTGGAAACTCAAGGCAAGAGAGTCATTTGATATTTGAAGCTTTTGATAGAAACTGCAAGGTTATTGCCTGGACCACCAACGTGTGGTCCATGGATACTGAAGGGAAGAAAAGGGCCAGTGTAAGTTTGATACATGTGGTATTTGACCCCTTTGGGGTCTTTTCCAGGACATTGGGAGAGGCACCATCTATTGATCAGGGCTTAGCTGCCTAGCCTGTTTATAATATAGCTGCAGCATCCAACACCTTCTTCTGATTGGGCCTTAAGCCTTTGACTTTGAACAAGTCATTTCTCTCTGTACTTTCCTTTTCCCTGAAAACTGGCAAGATTGGATTACATCTGGAATGGTAAATAAATCAATTTGTGATTGATTGGTAATGCCTGCCTAGAGGACTATGGAGATTGCCAGGGTCTCTGAACTCAGTAGGGAGTGTGATCAATTAATGATGTCTGCCGTGAATGTGGGAAGTGGATTGGTGGTACCTTTGCCATTGCTGTTTTAGGACCAGACACAGGATGATTGAAGCTCTGAAGAGGCAGGGCATTTTCCTTGACCCCCTTGCTCCTCAGAGATGTCTAGATTTGAGAGAAAGCTTCGCTGAGCGCCCAAGGGCTTCCACTCTGGTCTGTCTCATTTCAGACACATTAAGAGGCAGGTGTCATCAGTTTCTGTCTCTTGACCTTCATCTGCAATTCACGACCTGGCCTTCAGCCGGCAGTGAGGAGACTGGGGATTTCCTGCGATTTCAGTGTTTCATTCAGTGTTTATCTTTTCAGGTCCACGCGTTTCTAATTGTTATGAGTACCATGGCGAAATTAATAGTTCTATGGTTGGTTTATCACATTTAGTAAAATTATGTGCATGCGGTGTTTGCCAGGGAAGACACAACTGGCTCCTTAATCATGTAAAGATGATAATTTAGTTGTTACACTTGTTGAAATGATGGGATTAATTTTTTTAAAAGTTTGCAAACTTGGGGAGAGACATAAAACATTAATTTAGTTGGACAAGCAAGCCGACAGCTGACAGGTCTTTGCAGCCAAACCTGGTAGAGGAAATGCCCTGGGCAGGAGGGAGGGGCCTGTCCAGGAAGCTCAGTCCGTCCCAGGGCTGGATGGTCCAGTGAACTGTGTGATTTTGGCAGGAGACACTGCCCTCTATGGGCCTTCACCTGTTCTCCTAAAAAGTGGGGACAGATGAGTGGTTTTATGAGCATTCTTGCACAGCCCCACTGTTTCAGACAAAGTCACAGGGAATGAAGGAGAGAAGGGGACAGAGGGCCCAGGGCTGGTTTGAGGAGCTCACCTGGTCCCCTTTTGGGGACCAATGCCCTGATTTGACCTTGAGCAGTCCCCCTTCAGTTATGGTCAATTTCCCACCCCCACCTCCAGAGCAGAGCACATGACCCAGGAGTAGTCAATGAGATCAGCATATGGCCCTGGTGATACAGTCATATGACCCAATTCTGGCCAGTCAGAGCTGATGAGCATTTCCTGGCATCTTCCCCAGAACATTCTAGAATAAGGTGTTCCATCTCCTTTAGGAGGCTGAGCAGAGTAGAGACTAAGGCTTGGGGCTGTCTGGGTCCTGACAGGGAACAGGTGGTCAGTGGAGGAAAACAAAGTTGACTGCGTCTGGGTCCAGCAGGCTCGGTCCCAGCGGCTTCCTTAGCCTCATCCAGCTCTGCCTGATCCGGGGATTTTGCAGGTATCGGAAACATAAACCAATGTCCTCCCGCTCCTCTTTCTTCAGCAGTTTCTAGTTAAGTTTCTGAGCTTGTAGTCACATAATCAGCTATGATCTAAGTGTGTCCCTATGTTGGGGAGATGACTTGGGGTAAAGCGCTTGCTGTGCAAACATGAGGGCCCAAGTCAAAATGCCTGGTGTGGCAGTACATACCTGTGATCCTAGGGAGGTGGAGACAGGAAGAGCCCTGGCTCACTGGCCAACCAGCCAAGTGGAATGCATGGTTCCAGGTCAGTGAGCGATTCTGTCTCAAAACATAAGGTGGGATTGGGCTCCTTGGTGCACGCCTTTAATCCCAGAACTTGGGAGGCAGAGGTGGGTGGATCTCTGTATGATGAAGACCAGCCTGGTCTACATAGGGAGATCTAAGTCACCTGGGGATACAGGGAAGATCTTGCCTTAAAAAAAAAAAAAGTTGGAGTGAGCAAGATGGCTCAGCAGGTGGAGGTGCTTGTCTCTAAGTCTGACCATCTAAGCTTGATCCTCAGGACCCTAGTGGTAGAAAAAGAAAACCGACACCCACAAGTTCTCTAACTGCCATGCACAGGTACACACAAACACTCCCCCCACCACACACCCCACACACCACACACAAACACACTATACATACTACACACACACCCCACACACCACAAACACACACTCTACACACCACACACACACACACACACCATACCTACTACATACACACCCCACACACCACACAAACATACACCACATACACACACATACACACACACAAATAAATGTAATTTTAAAAAAGCTTTAGAGTGATTGGAGAAGCACCCACATCAAGTTCTGTCATTTTTGCACACTCACATGAACACGTACACACACACAAAATAAGAAAAAATTCATGTGTTGACCTGTGTGCTGTGTAGGTGCCTGTGGGAGGACTCTGGGATTACATTACATCATGAGGGTGGGGCCATAGTGGCACTAGTGGTTTTTTTGAGAGAAGGAAGAAGGACCCATTCTGGCCCCATGTCAGCACACAGCACAAGGCCCTCAGTAGCACTGCCGTTCCTGGATTCAGCCTCAGAGAACTCCGAGCCCAGCAGATTTCCATTCTTTGTAAATGTACCCTCATTGTGAATAACTTCTTCATACCCAGTCTCAGGTATCTTGTGATAGCAGCACACAGACTCCAGCTCCTAACTCCTGCGACCTCTCATGTGACTCCACCTGGAGCTGGTCTGTGCTTGCTTGACCATTTTACACTTTAGAGTTCTTAAAAATTTTGTTTAAGCCCAGGTTTCCTGAAAAGCAGGATTGGGGCTGGGTGGTTCCCAGGGACCCCTTTGACTGTGATGATTAGATGATGACCCAGGAGTGTGCATGCATGTGTACATGTGTGCATGCACGTGTACATATTGTGTGCATGTGTGTGCATGTGTGACTATATGCTGACACAGTAAAGGACTAATTCCAGGTCAGTTTCATGAGGGCCATTTGGAGTGGATCTTGAAAGATGTATAAGAATTTTTCAGAGGGAAAGAGGTAGTAGATGAGATTCCAGATAAAGGGAAAAGCATGTCCAGATGGCCTAGTCCTGTGAAAGGATGGAAGGTCTTTGAGAACAGGGTCTATGGGTGGTGAGAATGGAGATTGGAGATGGTTTAAGCAAGCAGGGAGGCCCACGGGAAAGGGCTTCCCACATCAGCACCAGGAGGTGGACTACAATGGGCATGATGCTGGCCAGCCATGGTGAGTTCTTGAGCAGGAGAGGAGCAAGCCTCATGGAGGGCTGTTTGCCCCAAACAGAACAGATTGTGAGATGGACTCTTCTCTCTGAGTGGCTTTGCTGAAGATGTCTTGCTCTGTATGAGGGAGGAGGTGAAGATGGACACAGCACTGGGGGTCCCCAGCCCCCATAGCCTGCATTCCAGAGCTGGCCTGGCCCCAGCATTCCCAGCTCTGGAATCTGAGCCCCACGTTGAGGAGGCCTGGGAAGAGGCTTGGTAGAAACTGAGAGGACGAGAGGGACTTCTCCACTGCTAGCCGCGTTTAATTGACGTGATTTACGGGGCTGCTGCTCTGGTTCCCAGAGGAAAGCAAGCCTTTCCCACCACGCTGGGGACTTGGAATTGAAAGATAGGATGAGAATCCTTACAAGTTCTGTGCAGCTGTTCTCCGTTCCCTGAGGTGGCTCCACGCCACGCTTTAGGGCTCTGCTCTGTCACTTCCTGGATCAACCTTCTGGTCTCTTTCTGCCTAGGGGTAGGTAGAGGTAGCTGTGAGGGCTGGAGAAATGGAGAACTCGTGAGGGCAAAAGCCGTGGGCATATGGTGCACACCCACCATGTGCCGTGAGCGTATACTGCACACCCACCGTGTGCTGGCACAGGGCTGGGTGCTTGGTGCACATGGAGACCTTAATATCTTAATTACCCTGAGTGGACCCAGAGGTATGCCAAGGTAGGTAGAGTCACTTGCCCAAGCCTGGGAAGAGGAGGAAGTCAGAGTCAACCTGCCCAGGAAAGGCCAGGAAAGGCCTGGAAATGGGGGTTGTGGGAGGCACAGCTTGTCTGCACTGACATGTGCAAGCATACAGCCGCATGCTGTGGGGTCTCCACATCAATACAAACAGGTTATGTGTCCCAGACACACTGCGTGCTCACATGCGAGTGTCCACCCACAGGAGCCCTCTCACAGGCTGAGATGAACATGGATGCACATGACATACCTACGCGTGCACACACATACACACACACACACACACATTCATACACTCATGCACATATGATGCCCCAAGACACACACATGCATAACACACTGGTGTACACATTCATGCACACACACACACTCATGCATACATGATGCATGCAAATGCACACACATACCCTGATGTACACACACAGTCATGTATACACACACATACTCATGCACACATGCTGTCTCAGCCAGGCTGAGCCCCTCCACTGTTAAACTGAGGGAGGAGACGTGGACCTGTGTTCTAAACCCCACTTTGCTTCTAGTCATGCTGTTTGGAGCAGATACTTGAATTATCTGGGCCTTGGTTTTCCCGTATGTCACGATTTTCCAAAATTTGACACCTTTCCCAAAAGATGAAGACTCATCTCAGAGGTGCTGTATGGCCAGGGGAGGTGACATAAGGAGCCTTAGGGTATAGCAGGACTCAGGAAGGGGATCTGAGCACCAGGAACCATGATGTGCCCTTGTTCAGGCCTTTCCTGGTCTAGTAGCTGATCATTTCTCCAGAACCCCATGTTCCACCACCAGGAGCTGCTTGCAAATCCCCAAGCCCAGCAGATCTTTACACTGGCCAGGTTGTAAGAAGTCTCTTCCCCATCCCTGGACTGCCTTTTTCCTCCATCTCTCCAGAAAACTTCTCATCATTCCCCAAAATCCACAGTCTTGGCATCCCTGCTCCATGAAGTTCTTCCATGATTATCCATCACCCTCAAGGCCCTGGCACCCCATCTCTGTGTTTGCTTATCTCTCTCAGTTAATCCCTGGTAATTACACAACCAGTCACATCTTTAATAAGAGATTAGCAAATAAATCCTGGAGGTTGGTGTCTCAGGCCTCCTGGGCTGCTGGAACAGATGCACACAACTCATGAACCACACAGGACAGTGTTGGGGGTATTGAGATGACAGTCACAAGCTCCAGGGTCCAGGTCTACAGGGACCATCCTGGCAGTTAAATGGGCTGGAATTCAATTGTCCCTGACAAGTGTCTATTTTCCCAGCTGAATTTTTGCCTGGGACTGAGGTGCTATGGGGAGGAGAGCTGGAAGCCATTGGGCTGTGCTGGCACAGGGCCCTGACTGCCTAGTGCCTTCCAGACACCCAGCCAGGAGGAGTATAGGGTCTGTGTTGTCTCTTGGGATGTGCAAAACTTGGAGAATCAACAGTCTGTGACAGTGACTTGGCAGCTGGCTTCTGTGTGGCCTTGGACAAGTTCCCACCTCTGGGACTCAGTTTCCCACGTCAAGATGTGGACATCCACTGTTGCTTCTCCTTTCCTTCCTTCCTTCTCCTTCCCCTCTTCCCCCTTTGTCCTTGCTCCTCTCCACTCTTCCCTTTCCCCTTCTTGCTCCCCCTCCTCCCTGCTGCCTACATCTCTACCTCAGACCTTCATACCCGGCCCAGGTGCTGGAAGCTCACAGTTGCTTGAGATTCACAGAGACCCTAGGGGGCAGGTGACCGTCCTTCAATCATGGATTCAGTGTGTACCTGGGGCCCTCTGAGCTCCTAGCTCAGTGGCAGCTGGTAGTGAGTCATCAGCCAGTGCTCCTGGGTCACTACAGGTATAGACAGCCTTAAAGTGAGAAACTGAAGAGACCAGGTCACTCAGAAGAGCAGAACAGGGTCCTGTGGGGGAGGTGGTCCTTGGGGGAGGAGGACCCCTGGGAGAGGAGGTCTCTTGGGGAGGAGGTTCCTAGGGCAGGAGTTGGAGGGGGTGGCAGAGGAGGGACATTTGAGCTCAGGGCTGTGCTGTGTTCTGGTGGTGGGGTGTTGGGTAGCTGTTTACTTCAAACCGTAGTAATCTTCCCTGGTGAGTGGAGGGAGGCTCATAAGATTTAGGAAGTAGATGAAACTTAGAGGGTCAAGAAGCTCCCGACAGTTCCAAGACTTACAAGTGTATTGATTTACAAGTGTATTAGTTACTTTTCTGTTGTTGTGATAAAGCACTGTGACCAAGGCAATTTATAGAAGGAAGAGTTTATTTGGCTTATGTGTCTAGAGGGATTAAAATCCATAATGGCAGGGGAGGCATGGTGGCAGAGGTGGCCATAGGTAGAAAGCCAAGTGCTTACATCTTCAAACAGGTCCAGGAAGCAGAGAGGGACTGGAAATATGGCAAGGCTTAAGAACTCTTCAAAGCTTGTCCTCAGTGACGTGCTTCCTTCCACAAGGCTGCACCTCCTAAAACCTCCCCAAACAGTGCCGCCAACTGGGAGCAAAATGTCTAAATACTTAGAGCCATTCCCTGGCCCCTATAGGCTTATGACCACATAAAATGCAAAATGCATTTAGTCTACTTTCAAAAATCCCTAGTCTTACCAGTCTCAATACTATTCAAAAGTCCAAAGTCTAAAGTTTCTTCTGAGACTCAGGGCAATCTCTTAACTGTAAGCCCCTGCAAATTCAAAAGACAAATTACATACTTCTAACATACAATGAAATGTAATATACATTCTCATTCCAAAAGGGAGGAATGAGGGCAGGCCTTTTTCATGCAGTGGCATCCCTGATGCAGGCTGCTTGGCCTAGGAAGCCCCATGAAAAAGCAAAGGAAGAACTGATGATCCCTTAATTCGTGTATCTCTCATGCCTCTAAAGCTAGCACCATGTGAATGGCACTGCAAAGTTTGGCTGTCAGCCTCGGGTGTACCCTAGCCAGCTTCATTCATGTTAGCAGCTTTTCCTTGCTGTGGTTTTCTAGGAGCAGAAAACCCCTCTGTCATTTTTCTTTCACAAGTTAGAGGCTTAGCTGGGTGTGGTCTTGCCCTGATGGCCCTCTTTCCATTGTTTCAGTGCACATCTCTTGGCCTCTCCTTAATGGCTCTACTCTCCTTATCACAGGGAGCCTCTCCTTCAACACATGCCTTGGCTCCAACATTAATCTTTTTGGTGCTCTTTTGCAGCCCATTCTGCATTTCTTTCTGCCACATTTGCTCTTTTTCATTGTAGATCTCCATAATATCTAACATTAATAACCACATTACCAATTCTATGATAGGCTATCTTGAAATTTCCTCTGCCAAAGACATTAGTCCATTACTTTCAATTTACCCTTAGACAAGCTCTTAGGCTGTGGGTAGTCAGCAGCGGATGCTTTGCCAAAATATCTTGTTGTTGCTTAAGTCTTTATTTCCCTCTGGAATTACTTTGCTCTCGGTCCTGCTTTCTTCCAGGCTCCTAGTAGATTGACCCATTAAGCTCTACTTATAGCATAAACTTCCTTTTTAGTCGAAAATCTTCCACATTCCTCCCAAAACACACATGGTCAGATTCTTCACAGCAACAACCCACTCTCTGGTACCAACTTCTATATTCATTACTTTTCTGTTACTGAAATAAAATACTATGACCAAGGAAATTTATGGAGTTTATTTGAACTTACGGCAGGGAAGGCATGGGGCAGAGGTGACCAGAGCAGAAAGCCAAACAATTGCATCTTCAAGCAGGCACAGAAAGCAGAGAGCAGCTGAAAATCTGGGAAAGCTTAAGAACTCTCAAAGCCTGTCCCAAGTGACAAACTTCCTCCAGCAAGGCCACACCTCCTAAAACCTCCCAAAACAGCATCACCAACTGGGGGTAAAATGTTCAAAGACTTGGAACCTATGGGGGGTTGTTCTCATACAAACCACCACAATGAGGCCCATCCCCAAGGTGATAAACACAGAAAACCTCTCTGGGAGAGGACACTCTGGAAGGCCACAATGCCTGCAAGTTGAGCCCCTGCTCCAGTATGTATCTTTCAGAGCTCACCACCCAGGCCAGGGTCTGGCTTTTAAATGGTACACCTGCTGTTTAGTTACCCATACTCCTGTGAGTGTCTCCTTGCCCATGGTCCTATAAATAATCTCAGTACTTGTGGTAGTTCACCAAGCTAGATGTGGGTGGAATCAATTCTTTGAACTGCCCTGAGTGCCCTGCTGGGAGAAGAGACATTTGTTCATGTCTCCCTAGGAAAACTCACACAACACCATTGATACCCAAATGGGAACTTGACAGAATCAAAGAGGAGTTGGGGTAAGGCATTGCCTTGGCCCTGCAACAGATGCTAGGTATGCAGCTGTGGCTGATTTGTGCAAGGGTGGAGTGTCCATAGGGCCAATTTTGACGAGGCCACCTGCCCCTGTGCATTGTGTCCATAGGGCCAATTCTGACGAGGCCACCTGCCCCTGTGCATTGTGGGATGGTGTGCCCTCTTGCTCCACTGGGGATTTCATGCTCCTTACAATGGGTGATGAGATAGGCAGCCAAGGCCAAGCTGTCTGAGAGAGGAGTATCCTTGGGAATAATTCCTGGGTGGCCATCTTCCTCCACACAGGAGGGGTTGCTGTGCCTCACTGATGTACAGGGTCTGCTTGACCGGCAGAGACACCCTGAAAATGGCTGACAGAAAATACTGCCGTCTGTAAGCCATGTGTATGGGACAGGATGGTGAGACGGCAGTGGCTGCTGTGTGGCTCTGCTGTGGGTATAAGACATTCAGCAGAGGCTCAGATGCAGAAAGAACTTTCCTGAGTTATGGGAGGAATTACAATGAGATAAGACATGTGGAGGCTATCCACTGCATTAGCCTCTGATTTGGCAGGAACAGTGGAAGGAAAGGGGAAGATGAGATGAGGGTTAGGGTTAGGGTTAGGGTTAGTCCAACCTTTAATGCAGAGGAAGGGAAAAGCCATAACTTAGTATGCATATGGAAGCTCACCAGTGGCCCAGTGCGGGAAACCATGGCAGCGAGAGATACTCTGCCTGTCATGGTTGGCTTTGGTCGTCAACATGACACACCTGGGAAGAGGGAACCTCAACTGGGGAATTTCCTCTATCGGACTGACCTGTGGGAATGTCTGTGAAACATTGTCTTGATTGTTGATATGGGAGGAGCCAGCCCACTGTGGGTGGTGCCACTCCTGGGCAGGTGGTCCTGGGTTGTGTAAGAAAGCAGGCTGAGCACAGGCTGGGGGAGCAAGCCAGTAAGCAGTGGTCTCCCTGTTCTGTGCTTCAGATCTTGCCTCCAGGAGCCTGCTTTGAGTTCCTGATGTGGCTTTCCTTGATGATGGACTGTGATCTGTAAAGCCAAATACTCTTTCCTCCCCAAGTTGCTTTTGGTCAGTGTTCTGTTGTAGCAATAGAAATAAAACTGGAACAGTGCCTCTGAACTTCTTGAGTTGGGAAATCTTTGGGCTCTGGGACACAGTGGTGGACAGAACCAGTCTGAGTGCTGTGGACAAGCAGCACTGTGATACCTATCTCTACTTGAGACAAAGGCTGCTGATGGACTGGCTCATGAGAGTCATTATGGGCGCTTGGTTATTACCAGTTGAGGTCCCTGCAGGTATCAGCAACTGGAGGATGATAAAGGAGAGACAGGTCTGATTGGGGGCACTGGTCATGAGAGGTGGTGCTTGATGCTCAGTAGGGCTGTGTTCACAGGAGGGTTGAGAAAAGAAACTGGTTTAGCAGAGACCTCAGGACTGAAATGGGGCTTCAGTGGTTTTGTTGAGTCCCATCGTGCAGCATAATTGTTATAAGGCAGGAGAGGGTATGGTAGGTCTAGATGGTTTATGCAGTATATAAATCAGGTTTTTAAGGTGCTAAAACTCTCAGGAGGGGATGAAAGAAGCACAGAGCAGACAAAGGGTTGCTGAGTCAAAGGCAAATGTGGCAAGAGTTGTATGGTGCTTGTATCCCTAGGGACAAAATGCACAGAAAGTCAAACATTGTGCTGGAGGGCTTTTGGACGACTTTCAAGCCCAAACAACAGTTCACTGAAGATACAGATGATAAAACAGTGGAGGTGAAAAGATTAGCTGGTGGGTGGCCAGTCACCCCCATAGAGTCAGTTGTGTACATTGCTCCCCTATAAGAAAAGATACTGGTTGTGGAGGATGTTTGCCCACATTGGCACTTTTTCAGTGGACAGCACTTGCCTAAAGCTGTCAGAATAGGGAGCTGGCTCCAGCATAGTCCTGCTTCCCCTTGGAACCTCACCTAGGCCCAACAATACAAGCTGTCTGTGCCCCCAGGAACATCAGGGGTGTGGAGATATGCAGAGGCCTTGTGGTAGCAACAGCACCACAAGGATGAGGAGGCCAGAAGGCTTATGGGAAGTGGCTGTGGATAACAAAGGGCTAGATGGGGTAGTGTCCATCCACGCTGCTGGCCCCAGCATCTCTTCTGAGAAAATGATGCCAGTGATGAGACGATGCCATGGTGGACCTTGCTGTTTCTTTGTTAGTATCTCCTTAGCCATCTGAGACCAGCTGGTAATTGCTGGGAACAGAACACAGTATACTCTGTCACCCCTCCTTTAAAGGTTTACATAGCAGCAACTCTTGAGCATCTTACAGATTTGGAAAGCACCTGGGAGGACGGTCAAAAGAGAAGTAAAGTTTGAAGGGAGGCACCCTGTGAGGGGAAGAGGGCACTCCCAGAACCACAAAGTTATGGGGTAAAGACCCCGGTGCTGAGACAGGCACAAAAGTCATGAGACTGTTGGTGTTAGGAGTAGGTGGGCCTCTCTCTCATATTGAGCTTTCTTGACAACAGGCTCAAATCCCCGGGACAAAGGAGCCATAGAGAGCCACTGCTGATAGCTGGTAACCAGCAGAGGCTGCAGAAAGAAACAGAAAGAAGCAAAACACCCAGGCAGAGCCAAATCTCTGTCCGGAGGAGGCAGAGAAACAGGCAACCTGCAAAGATTGCTGTGGCAACCAGAAACAGACGGAAACCTTCTCAAAATTTCTCTCCCTCTGTAGAGATGGACCTGCAGACCTGACACTGAACTTCTGGAGACTTTTGGTGAGCTCAGGGCTCCTCCCCTTCCCTACCAGATTTGACAGCTCTCCCCTGATTGGTCCTATTTTTCACCTTATTTACATACCCACATTTAGCCAATTAGGGCCTGTCACTCCATAAATTTGGATGCTCCAGGGCTGCAGACAACCACCACAGGAGTAGCAGGGGAGGAGAAAGAAGACTCTCTTCAACACTTGCCAGGGACAGCCTCCTTGGGAGCTCCCTGCACCTGAGGCTTACGCCCTGGCTCACTGGAGCCTGCCTCCAAGACCCTCTGCTCCTGAGACCAGTGGCTCCAGACTTCTAGGTCTGTAGTTTTCATAGACCTATGAGAGCCATGCCATTTCCCAGAGCTGTTTTGGTGCTTAGCTAGCATTCTGGGAGCTCAGACACATTCCATTTGAACCATAATCCCACTTAGCAATCTGTTTAAAGCCATTAAATCTCATGCAAGGTTGTTAATCCAAAACTGACAAAGTACCTCCTATCTTTACTCTTTGCTGTCTGCCCACTACAGTTTTGGGGGATGGGACATGAACCAGGTTGGCCACCAACCATTTTATTGAAACTGCTTCTGGCTGCTTCTAGAAGTAGATGGCCAGACCCTGCTGCTGAAGACATGTGCATCGATTGCAGGACAAGGAGAAGTCAGGCTAGGACCAAGCTGGAAGCTCTTTCCCTGCTGGTTTTTACAGGGCCAGAAGGTACCATACAGGCTGTTAGGAACATTGTCACCAACAGTCTTGTTCAACCATGGATGACCCTTGCCAGACAAGATGAACCCACTGAGGTAATAGTGACACAACTATTATGGTGCAACCAACTGCTTTCCAAGTGGATTTCAGGTCAGGTCTACAAGAGAGAACTCATATCTGGGATTATAAACCAGGGAAAAGGCCTCTGACTGAGGAGGTCTTAGGCCCCAATAGTCAAGCAGCTATTACTTTGATACATGAATGTGATGTGCCTGTCAAATTGCCTTCTACAACATCTGCGTTGATGTACATAGATTACTGATGCTGTCAGCCTTGATCTCATGGAGACACTCTTCTTACTGTGAGCAAGTGGTTCCTGTGGAGGCTCATAACAAGTCAAGCTCTCAAGAACATGTGACAGTAACTCTGGCAGAGTGACCCAGTGCCCAGCCATAAACGAAAGAAAATAGTCAGATATCTGCATGACCTCTTCCAAGGTTTGAGGGACATCAGAGAAGACGATGGTAGAAAGAATGGAAAAGTCAAAGGAAGGGGTGGAGTATAGTGTAGCCATTTCCTTTGAGTTGGAACATTCCCTCTTCAAGCAGAAACGGGATTCAGGAAGCTCCTGAAAGTTACAAGAGTCACAAAGTCCTGCCCCAAGGTTACAGAAGCAGTAGCCATTGTTGAAGAGAGGAAATTCTCTGACTGTTGAGCTTCCTGCAAATTGTTCAGGGAGCTCCAGGGATGCATGAGCCTTCACTCATGCTGGGGTGGATACAGCTGCCTCTGGGTTACCCATTCTCCTGTAAGAGACCTCAATAAATTTACTGACTCACTGAGCTACACTTGAGTGGGATTGTTTCTTTAGACTGCCCTTGGCACCCTGTCTGGAGTGAACGTATGTTTGTTCTTGTCAGGAAAAGTCACATGAGAAATGCCTATGTAGGGGTCCACAATGGAACTGCTAAGCCCTCAAGGATGTTCTGAAACCCATGGAGTTTTTAGGGGTTGTGGCTCCTTTGCCACTTCTGTGGCCACCTCAGCCTATTCCCAGTGGCCTGGTCTTGATCCACCTGAGACTGCATTCAGAGCAGTGTCAGTATCTGGCCACTTTTCTTGACATGTACAAAATGAAGATGGAGGAGCACATGGTGCAGAGAGAAGCAGCCTGGGGGACTGTGCAGCACTGAGGCATCGAGGAGCCACAGAGCTCTGGATGGTATAGAGCAAACGAGTCACCCCAGGGGCCTCATCTCTTTACTCATAGCGTGGGTGACCCTCCCACTTCTAGTTTCCATCGTTTATGATCGTAGGTTTTTATAGTGGCCACCATGTTGACTCCAAGAAGCAAAGTAAGGGTTTGGGCTGCTCTTGACCTCCATCTTAATGCTCATGTGTTGCTGTGGTGACTTCAGGCATAGTACTGCTCTAGGCCAGCCTGAGGTTAAGAAAAGATGAGCAAATTGCAGGGACAGGGCATAGTTGGCAGGTGGAAAAGAGAAAGCAGATGGAGGGCCAGAGCATGTCACCCTCCCCAGGAGACATATGAAGAACTTAGAATTATGCCAGGGAGTCAGCCTGGCCTCTTGAGTGATGATGGTGAAGATGGTGATTTTGGTGATGAAGATGATGATGAAAATGGTGATGGTCATGATGATGGTGATGGCAGTGGTGATGTTTGTAATGATGGTGATGGTGGTTGATGGAGATGATTATGATGATTATGGTGATGAGATGGTGGTGGTGATAGTGATGATAATGATGATGATGGTCGTGATGATGATGGTGGTGATGGTGATGATGATGGTCGTGATGATGATGATGGTGATGGTGATGATGGTGGTGATGATGATAATGATGGTGGTGATGATGATGGTGATGCTCATGATGGTGGTGCTAATGATGGTGATGATGATGGTGGTGATGATAATGGTGATGATGGTGATAATTACGGTGGTGATGATGGTGATGGTAATGGTGGTGATGATGTGGTGATGGTGATGTGGTGATGGTGATAATGATGATGGTAATTGTGGTGATGATGATGGTGATGATAACAGTGATGATGGTGATGATGATGATGATGGTAATGGTAACGATGATGGTTATGTTGATGCTAATGATGATTATGGTGATAATTGTGGTGATGATGGTGATGGTAATGGTGGTGATGATGATGATGGTGATGTGGTGATGGTGATAATGATGGTGATAATGATGATGATGGTAATTGTGATGATGATGGTAATGATAATGGTGGTGATGGTGATAATTATGGTGGTGATGATGATGGTGATGATGGTGGTGATGGTGATGATGGTGATGGTGATATTGATGGTGGTGATAAGGGTGGTGATGATGATGGTGATGATGATGATAGGCCTTTTAAAATTTAGTTCTGGGGATGGAGTCTAGGGCTTTGTGCCTGTTAGGCAAGTGTTCTACCACAGAGCCATATCTGTCAAATGATGACAGCTTTGGAGGTTGAAGTGACACACCTGTATGATTATGAAGGACAACCTCTCTGATTAAATTGCTGTGTGGTCTTATCCAGTCCTGCCACCTCTCTGTCTGGACCCACCAATTTGGATATGCCAATAGATTAAAGTATTCATCTTGCTGAGACTCTGAACTCTAATCCGTGTAGAGGCAAGCTGTGTGCTTCAAGCCCTGGGGAGTGTGCAGCCCAGCCCAATCCAGCCAGCCCAGTCCAAGGGTGTCTGGTAAAACCTGGCAGGCCCAGTTGCTCCCTCTAGAGGTGAGATGGGCACGTGGTTCTTCTGCCAACCTTGGTGATTTATGCCCTTGACCCAAGGGCTGTGATGTTTGCTCCTGCTCAGCATGGAGGCCAGGAGGCCGGGAGAGCACTGGGAAGATGGTGTTTAATGAGGTGAATAAATGTGAGGTGAGCGGTGGTGACGGCTGTGGGTTGGGAGCTGGGCCAAGGGTTCATCCCACATGGGACACCTGACTGCCTGGAGCCCTGTGGTGGCTTTAATTCCCAATCCACCTTCACCGGAGATATGAGGGAAGAAGCATCTGAGCCACACAGCCTGAGCCAAGTTCACACAGTGCTTCCTCTCCAGGATTTGCCTGGGACAGTGAGAAGGCCAGAGTGGTCAGCCTAGGTTTCAGAGCCTGCCTCAGTAGCTGTGCATCTTCCACTACCCTACCACTCAGAGCCTCAGTTTCCTCCTCTATTGCCTGGAATGAATCAAATTCTGTAGAGATTCCAGATGGGACTGGTTGGGCTTGGTACAGACAGTGTGCAGTTGGTTGTAGAAGACCCAGGCAGGATGGTGAGTTTGCTCTTGAGGTCCACCTTGTGTCTGGCAAGCAGCATGTGCTCACTAGTGTCAGCTTGTGGCTGGTCCTGAGCTTGCAGAAGCATCTGTTAGGCATCCTCAGAAGAGAACCTCATGGCTGCGAGGCTACAACTACAAGAAAGCAGACAAAGCATGTGCAAAGGCCCTGGGGCAGGTGGGCTCCCAGGTCTGGTTAGGAGACTGTGACACCTTGTGAGTGGCAGGAAGGAGGGACAGTGTGCAGGCAGGAAGGCAGGCGAGTTCGCAGACAGGAGGGGCAGCAAGCCACTCGCACTTACTCTTGTACAGTCTTGACTCCTGCCCATGTCTGCAGCTTCACATGCACAAAGACACATCACCAGGCACGGCTTCTGTGACCGCAGCTTGGTCTCTGTTGCTTCATTTCCCCTGGCTCCCTCCCTTCCTGTTGTTGTCTGTTTAATGCTGCACAGAGGACTATGTTCCAAGAGCCTGCTGTTGGCTCCTAGCCAGTTCAAAACGAGGTAAGTAAGCCCATGCAGAGGTGTGGCAGAGTGCCTGGGTGGGGGATGGGGTGGGGTGAGAAGTGGGGTGAGGGGTAGAGGGGTGGTTCACTTCACAAGAGTTGGTCCCAGGGAAGGAGAAGGTCTTCATCATTCCCCAGCCTCCGCCCCATGACCTCACCACTTGCTGAAGGCCCCGCCTCCCAGTACTCAGGTATGTCACCCTGAGTTGAGCAGAATCACGCATTCAAACCCCAGTGATTTGATCCCCCATCTGAGCCCCGCCCTCCCAGCCCTGTCACTGCAGTCTCCAACCCAGTGTGGACTCTCCCACACATGCCTCAACTGTCCCTGTGCCTATATCATCAGTCTGACAGGTACAAACATGCAGAGCCTGTGGCGGATGCTCCTGGACAGCAGCAGGATCATGTGGCAGTGATCCTCACTCTAAACCCTCCCTCTACAACCCCTCCTCACAGTTTCCAAGTCAGCCTCCTGTCCAAGGCTTCTGAGATGCCTCCTGTCCAGGGCTGCATAGTACTCCATGGCACTTGTGTGAGGCCTCCCCCTCCTAAATTCCCTTCCCCTGACCCAGACACTGGATGGATTCTGTCTCTCTGACTTTGGGGAGCTACAAAGACTGCTGCTGGGAACATTCCAGAGCACATGCTTTAAGTGTTATGTGTCTGTTTCTGTAGGGTGGACCCCCACCGCTACTTTCAGGAGGTAGTTATCTGGGACATAACTCAGATTGCACATTTTCAGAGGTAGGGGAACTGCTCTGTGCAGGCAGCAAGTGCCATCTTGCCTCCAGCACTGACCCAAGCGTTTCTGTCTGGCCGCAGAGCTGCTCTACAGGTATGGCCTCAGAGTGGGGCTGGCTGGAGGGAGGCAAAACGTTTTCTTCATTATTTGATTGACACATATGTTGTCCTCTGTGTGAACACACAGGATTCATTTGGTTTGTCTTGTTCATACCCACCAGTCTCTCCACATGGCCTGGCAGAGTGGGGTACCTGACATGCACTTTCGCCTGTCCATGCTGGCCCCACGGGCAGTGGCTCTTGCCATGGGAGACAAGCAACCCAGGGAGGTTCATTCACTCACCTGAGGTCACACAACAAGGAAATAGGTGACTAAGCCTTAGGCCCTGTTGTGACCTGCTGTCACTTCTCTAAATACTCATCCCACCCAGGTGCCATCTCCTCCCATCACATGCTGGCCTGACCTATCTTTGGGGCTGACCTGGGGTCTCTCGCCAAAGGCCCAAGTATTTTCTGGCTTCTTCCTGCCATAGTCTCTGGGGGATACAGGAAGAATGGAGAAGGCTGAGGAAGGAGGGACCTGAGTTCCAATTCTGCCTCAGCTGCTTCCTGTATCAGGCTTCACTTGCAGCTTGGATGTCTGTCTGTCCTAGAAGGCTGCTGTATTTGTGGGACACTGTTGGTACCTTTGACCTTGAGGTCCTCTTGGGCACTTTGCAGGGCTGTGTGTTTAGCTTCTCGAAGTTCACTGCATCCCAAAGTTTCTGCCTTGTCTTACCTTGTGCCGGGCACTAGGACCCTTGACTGAGACACCCAAGGAACCATCGAGCTCTTATCCATCTTTCCATCCAGGGGATATCTAACACGCATGGGCCAGGTGCTGGGAACCAGGGAGGGGGCAGTAGAAACACACAGATGACTCCTGAGGAATTTATCTTTTGTTGTTGTTGTTGTTAAAGTATGAACAAGTCATGGAATTTATAGATGGTAATTGGTCTTTTCTTCAGTCTGGGACCCAAGAGATGGATGCTTGAGTGGAAACAATTAAGCTCTGAAGACTGGTCTTACTCTACTTAAAATGAGGAGTGGGCTCCTTGTTGATGGAGATTCTAGATGCTCCTTGACTGGCTCCTAGTATCAACTGGGTCAGGAGACTGTTAGGGCTCCTCTCAGTGCTGGGTGTTGGGCTGGGTGCTGGCCAGGCTCCCTCCCACTGCATCGCCCCTAGCTCGATGGCCCAGTGCCCGCCTGCCTCAGGTATCCTCGATCCCAGCCTACATCACTCTGGTTTCTGGCAACTCAAATCTGTTGGGTTTTGCCAGGCACCCCCATCCTGGGGGCGGGAGGGACTCTACCCCACCTCCTTGCAGATTGGCTTCTGTTTATGGGGTTGTTGCTCAGGGTTGCCAGGGCAACACTAGACCACTCCCTATGCTGAGTCTATTCTCTCTGCACCTTTACGTGTAATAAGTTTTCTCTCTCTCTCTCTTTTGGAGGCAGCTACCGTGCCTTTCCCTCTGGGGTGGCTCCTTTGTGAGGAAAACCCATGGAGGTGTGTTTCCAAGTTCCCTCAGCTCAGCATGTCTCTGGTCCTCCCCTCTGGCTCCAGCTGGCTGTATAGAGTTCATTAAAACCAAGACTCAGGGCTAGGCTGAGTTCGAATACTGCCCTGTTGCACTGCTCATCCCGTGTGTCTGAGGCAGCCGTGGGTGCTGAGCAGGTCCCCTAAAGCCCATATAGAGTCCCCAGGCCCAGGGCCTGCTAGCCCACATTCCTGGAGCTCCTCTCCAGGCCCTCTCCTGGCCCTGTACCTGTGTCCTTAGGAGTCTTACCCTCCCAAAGCCCTGGTCCATCCTGGGTCCCAAGGGACCCAGAGTCCCTTCTCACAACCCCTCAGGCCAGAGCTAAGCACCAAAAGCCCTTCCTGGGCAGGTGGGGCACACACTGTACTAACCTACTGCCTAGCTTTAGGTAGATCATACACCTGTTCCAGGGCCTCAGGGTCCCCTGCCCAAGTTGGTGTTAGGCCAAGCCTATGATTTTAGACAGTTCCTCGCTCCTCATTTTCTTTTCTTTGTAGAACATACTTCCTTGGACTGAATTCTTGGGTAGATCAGTGAGTGAAGGGACAGGTCATCCACACCCAGCTGAGCATCTAGAAAATCTGCCCATGGAGATAGAGGTGGAGCTAGGGCTTGTTAGAGAAAGAGGCTGAACAGCAAGATGAAGGGTTACCTGATGTCCGTCCTCACATCCTGTTCTTGGGGTGCCTGTCCTGAGTAGTGGGGTCCTGCAGACACATAGGCTCATGTTCAACAGATTCTTCCTGAGGGAAACTAGGAGTGGGTGCAGCCCCAGGGGGCTCAGCGGTGGGTGGATTCAGCAGAACCCTGAGCAGCCGGCTCTGTTTACACCAGGAGGGATTCTGACTTCACAGGAGGTATTTTGGGAGAAGCTGTCTCCTCCACATCTGGACGTGGGCAGGGCCCAGCAGTTGCATCCATGGACCAGCTCTGTCTGATTTCTTCCCTCTTGCCATTTCTGTTTCTCTGGGTTATGGCAGTGGGGGCCCCCAGGGCTCAGGCCCTAGGACTGGAGGTGATCTTGATTCCTGAGGACAAAGCCTTGTTCCTCCTGAGCCAGGATCTCACCCAAACCATGTGGGTGTGAGTTCCAGATAGAGGGGCGCCTGGAGATTCTGCATCCAGACATCAGCAGCTCAACCAGGGTGGACACCCTTTCTTCACCACACCTGGGGGCCTCTGTGAATAAAGGGGGAGCTAGAAACCTGCCTGGGTGGGCACTTTCTGGACTCTGCCCTGTGTTTCTTGTTTTTTGTGGGGCTCTGTCTCTGGTGTGTGAAATGGACCTAGGCACAGGTGAACCCGGGCTTCACAAAACACAACTCCCAAGCCATGTCAGACAGTGACAGACTGTTGTGGTTACTAAGTGGGAATGCATGCTGTACAAGGACAGCTGTTCCTGGGGCCTCTTCATGCAGACATCTTGTTCAGGGCACCTCAAACCTACTTCTCATGTGTCTTCCTATGGTGGGGAAGGGACTTCATTGCTTCTATTTCACTGGGGAGGGGGAAACTGAGGCACCAAGTTTTGACAACCTGCTCCTAATTTCTTTTTTTTAAAGATCTATTTTATTTTTAGTTATGTCTGTGTTGAGTATATGACACATGCATGCAGTGACCATGCAGGCCAGAAGATGGCAGTAGAGTCTTTGGAGCTGGAGTCTCAGGTGGTTGTTAGCTGCCCAACATGGGTGTTGGGAGCAAAACTCAGGTCCTGTGCAAGAGCAGTGACAAAAACTGGCACAAATTCCAGCCATTGTATGCCATGAGAGGGCCCAGAGATGGCTAGTGATTTGCTTGAAGCCACACATCAGATGGAGCTCCTGCTTCCTACCAAAGCAGAGCATCTGTGAGAAGACTGAGCTGTGTGGAAGCTGGACCTCAGGGCCTGGGGCGCTCCCTGTCACCCACCAACAACCAGGCCCTCTCTCACAGCAGAAGGCATCCAGGGTGAGTTCACAGTCACCTGCTCATATCCTCAGGGCCTCCTCAGGGATGCCTTCTAACTGCCACTGTCAGGTCTGAAGGACTGAGCTCAGAGAGGTAAAGTGGCTCTTCAGAGGACACACAGTGAGCACGAGGTAGAGCTGAGATTTGAACCTGCTGGCGTTGCTCCACGGAGGGTGGCTAAAAGCATGTGACCTGGGAGGACGGACACAACTTCTTTGGCAATGGTGCAGAGGACACAGACTGACTTCAGACCTTCAGTTTGGCCCATTCACTCCATGTCCCTTGAGCTTCGAGGAGCAGAGCCTTCTGAAATGATTTAACTCCATGAGAAATGTCCAGGCCTCCATGTGCCCCAGCCGTACCTCCCTGGCCTGGGATCCAGCTTGCTTCCTGCCTTCAGCAGTCGCTCACTTCTCCTCAGCCTGCCAGTCCTCTATTCTCAAGGCAGGGTGGCTAAAGGTCTTGGGAATTTTTGTAAAACTCTTAAACCTGGCTGTGAGCCAAAGGGACAGGGCCCTGAATGGCCGATCCTGTCTGGGAGATGACAGAAGCACAGCCTTCCTGCAGCAGGCAGTTTCCGGATGCTGGGAGTACAGGCAGGCCCTGGGCACAGGCGGGCCTCCACCTTGGGTCTGTGTGGTACCAGAGATGCCCAGGTGGGAGAGCCAGCTGTACTGCTTCTGCAGAGACCCACATTAGGTGATGTCTGTGGGTGACAGTCTCTCCAAAGCCTGCATGTTACCTCATGGTGAGGAACAGCTCGGAGAGTGTTAGCACCTGGCCCATGTCCCACAGCTGGGAGTGGCCTTACCTCCGTCCCATTCCTCTCTGCATGTCTAGACGTGTGTAGGCACTCATGTAAACAGGCCATGTACACACAGGAGTGCACACACACTACAACAACACCTTATACATGGGGACACAAGGGAATAGCACACACACTCACACAATACACATACATACAGCATACAATACACGCACATACACACATTACACATATATACACTGCATACATAATATAGCACATACAATACACACAACACATGCATACACACATGACATACATATATATATAAGATACACAATACATATGTACAAACAACATACATATACAAAACACAAGCAAAGGCACACATACATATACAATGCACAACACACAACACAACTGATACACATATACACACATGCACACATACACCACTCACATCATGCACACACCAGGCACGAGGGCCCAGGGCATGCATGCACACACACACATGCATGCTACATGCATGTGTGCACACACACACACATTTTAGGACCTGCAGCAGAGCTGTCACCTGGCAGTCTGGTTCAGGGCCAGCGTCCTGTCCCCCAGACCCTGGGAGCTTGGCTTCCTTCTCAGCCACTCCCTCTTCCCAGATGTTGCCTGTGGCTCTGGCCAACCAACCCATCAGATGTGCTTAGCACTCCAGGTTTTCAGGAACTTACAGGCCTAGTGGGGCTGTGTGTGTCTCTGGGGTGTCGATGTGATACCATCCAGCCCTACGCAGAGAGGAGCCAGGTGCCTGGAAAGGTACCCTTTGTCCGTGAAGACTCGCGCAGAGCAGTAGCCTGAGAACTGCTCTGTGCTTCAGGTTGAGGAGGAAGCTTCTGAGACTGGAGACGGCACTGAGGAACCTGAGTTTCCCTATCTGTGCAGCTCAGGTGGCCAGGCCAGCCCCACCTCATGAGCTTGGATACCATTGTGTTTAGAATTAAAGGAATCTAAAGACCGCTCCTCCTCTGTGCAGGGGCCTCGGACCCCAGGTCAAGGTGAGTGTTGTAGCCAGGGCTAGGTTGATGCATTCTGCTGGGTCAGCCCTGGGCTTAACCGAATTGGCTCCTTGTGCCTTCCAGGGAGGTGCAGACCCACAGGGCCACCAGAGGACAGCTGTGCCTCGCCAACTGTCCTGGGCTGACATCACATTCTGTTTGGGGTGCTTTCCTAGGGGTCTCAGACAAAGGTGGGACTTCTTAGCGCTCTGGCAAATCCCAGGGCTGCCTTCCTTCAGTCCTCCATGTAATAACATCTATTTTTCAGGCCCTGAGGGTCTGGGGCTCAAGGGCATAAACCCTGGGGCCCCTGGACTGGCACAGCTGTGTGTAGGGCCTTTCCCCTCCCCACTCCTCTCCAGGAGGCAGAAAGGAGCAGCCTGTCAGAGTCTTGGATCCAGGAGACAGTGGCTCCACTCAGGCCTCTCACAAGCTGGATGACCTTGGGCTGGATGCTTGCCCTCTCCGAGCCTCCATTTCCTGGCTTGTAAAGTTGGGGTGGCCCATGCCTGAGGCTTCAATGAGGAGCCACACAAGGTGGTGTTCAGCAGGGCCGGTCCAGGCAGCTCGGGGCCATTGAGCCTCTTTTCCAAAAGGTGGGGGAGGAAGAGACGCACCTCAAGGTCACTCGGGCAGGTGAGCTGCAGATGGAGGCCCAAGCTGCCCCACCACACTCAGCCCCTCCATGCCCGCAAGCCTCTTCGAATCTCTCTGCTGTCAGAAATCCTTGCTACTTGCCCCGCCAGACAAAGAACTACAGAGAGCTGACCTGGACTGTTGTAAGGGCCGTTGTCACTACATCTTTGTCTGGAATGGGCCTGGTCCACATGCCTGGTAGCTTTCAAGGGCAAGGAGTAGACAGGGTAGCAATGCTGTGTGGAAGTGGGGACTGGATTTTACAGCCCGAGAGGCAGCCCCACCAGCTCTGACCCTCCCTCTCCTCCTTTGCTACCAGGACCTTATGGGAGATCCTTTATGGACAAGGGAGCCATGGCTCAGAGAGGGACAGCATTCCTCCCTGCCCCCACAACAACACAGTAAAAGTACGCAGCTCCCCTGCATGCCCAGCACCCAACCTCTGCCACCCTATTCTTTCCCCCACTGCCTCCTCCCTCATCTAGTGCCTCCTCATCTTCCCCTCCTCCCCTGCCCCTCCTGCTGCTGCTTCTCTCCCTCCCCCTCCCCCTTCTCTTTTTCCTCCCCCTCCTTCTCCCTTTTCTGAATCCTTCCTTCAAGTCCCCGTTCCATCAGTTTTCCTGTCCCCCTCTCTTCTGGGTCTTTCTCCAGAAGTTTTCTTGCCCCACCCTGTGGTCAGTGCATCCTGTGGTCATCACTGTCATCATCACGGTGGCAGTGACAACCCCCCCAGGGAAGCCCCAGCATCCCAAGGCGCTGTGCCCTGCCTCAAGCCTCACTCATCCATCTAGGCAGAGAGCCTTGGGTCCAGGAGGAGGAAGACTCACACCCAGTGCCCAGGCAGGCACAGTGTCGGGGTGCGATCCCTTTGAAGCTGAGGCTTGGGCTGGCGTTTTGGTTTAGTTCTGGCAGATACCCTCCTCTGCACCTACCTTCTTCCTGCTACATGCTTATACATATGTACACATGTGCACGAACACAAATTTACATACATAGTCACCGGCACACATGCATACACATATGCACACACACATACACACACTTTAAAGGGATTTTACCCCATGTGTGTATGATATGTGTGTTCATGTGCTGTGGCATGCGTGTGGAGGTCAGAGGACAACCTCAAGTGCCTTCCACCTGGTTTGAGATAAGGTCTCTTGTTGGCTACCTCGTACGCCAGACAAGCTAGCCCCAGACCTTAGGGAGAACACTTGTCTTTGCCCATCTGCGCTGGGGTTACAGACTCACATTTTACCAGGCACTCCACCATGGCCAGTTCCATGTGGGTCCTTATGCTTGGGAGGCAAGTCCTGTACCAACTGAGCGCCCCCTCCCCAGCCCTGCCGTACATAAAAACGTCAGCTGTGACTTGTGAGGTGTCAGTCATATCCCACAGAGTCTAAGCTCATGGCTCTGAACATTTTATTTTCACTTCTCTTTGCTGGTGGGGATAGACCCCTGGGCCTCTGCTGCACCCCAGCACAGTGTGTTTGCAAACACACTGCTGGTCCATGTCACACTCTGTCCATCTCAGAGGAAGGTTTTCGGCCCCGACCACCTCCCCTGGACAGACTCCCTGTTACCTTGTATGGTTCCCAGTCTGAACCCCAAACCTCAACCCCAGCTACACCCCGGCTGTTGTCCTGATGGCAGGATCTGGAACAAGTTGTTTTGCTATCCATGCCTTAGCTCCCCCACCTAACAGAGGCACTCCCATACCCTCCCTTGTGGGACAGCTGTAGAGTGATCCCACTTTGATGGTCACCACTGCTCAGTCACAGAGGGTGCCAGCAATACCAGCCTTCAGGGCCCCTCCTCACCCTGTGTGCAAGCTGCCAGTTAGGCTGGAGCCCTCAGCCCCGAGACCCCGAGCCAGGCTGCACCTCGGGAAATGAGGCCCAGCGGCCCCTGACCCCAGCCTGCAAGAGGCTAACCCCCTCCACGGCCCCTTGGCTGTGAGGCTGCCCGCCCCGACCATTCATGGGTTTGTATTATAAAATGACTGCCGTTGCCATGGCAACATGAAAGGAGCCGATCTCATTACTGAGGCCCGGACACATTATTTTCTCCAAGGAATTTCTTCTTTTCATTATTTCCCTCCAAAGGTCAGCTGTCCTCTCAGGCGGGGCGGGGGGCGGCGGGGGCGTCCGCGAAAGGTGAGCCGGATTCGGGGCCCAATTCCCCCGGTGGAATTTACAAGCGTTTTGCCTTCTTCCCTGCCTCTAACAGGAGAATTTCTTCAAGCCAGCCATTCCTTCTCTTTAACCCCTGCAGCCCCAGCAGGCAGCTGCAGAGCATCCCACTAGCTTCTCCAAGTCTCTGCCTGGGTCCGGGCCTGACTCGTGGTTCCCCTAGGCCATCACACAAGTCCCAGATGCTGGGTGTTAGACTGACTTGCCCTGGTACCCAGCCGGCTGTTTCCCTTCTGTCAGAACCCCGAAAGCACCCTATTAGAAGGCATCACTAGTGACAGCCAAACACTTTGCATCCATGCCTGGAACACAGAGGTGTGCGGCAATTCAGAATCAGAGTTGAGTTCAAGTCCTTTCAGTCTGTGTGACCTTGGGCAAGTAGCTTCCTGTCTCTGAGCCTTGATTTGTTCATCTGTCAAAGAAACTTCAGAGGTGGGTGAGGATGCAGGAGGGATGAACGGAAGCTGTGAGCACGGTGTCTGGCACCCAGGAAGCAGTAAACACTGGTGATTAGCTATCAGGTTTTAGTGTATTCTTGTCCTTTTCTGTGTGTGTTAGTAATCTATAGCTGTGAAACAAACAGCCTGGGACTGGAGACTCAGTATTGTAAAGCAACGACAACCTGGTATTAGCTTGTGAAGTTTCTGAGGGAACTGGGGAGTCTCTGGGGGCTCTGGCTCAGGAAATCCCTTGCTGTTGAATGTGTCTGTGTGCATGTGGGCTGTGGCTATCTGAGATGCTGCGGGCAGGAAGGTGGTTCACTGGCAACGAGCTGTTCAGGAGCCTCTGCCTCGCTCAATCTCAGTAGATCCAGCAGTGGCTGCAGACACGGAAAGGCATCGGGAGAGGGAGGAAAAGGCTCTATGGTTTTCTGAACCAGCCTCAGAAGTCAAACACAACCTTGTGCCACCTCGTGCAGATAGGTGGAGCTTGGGTTCCTCCTGGGGGCTCCACGAAGCTGGGAGTGGCACAAGATGGAGGTTATTGGAAATGGTCAGGACATCTCCTTTACACAGATCTCAGTTTTCTCAAGAGAAGAGCAAAGTGGCTTCCCATTTGACAGAAGTGGAAACTGAAGCTCCAAGAAGGACGTAGACTTGCCCCCAAGCCTATAGGACTTCCTACCAGCACCAGGTACCTCCTTCCACACCAGCTTCTCATGGGCCCTGCCATCCAGCTGGCCATTTGAGACGCTGGAGGTCTTCCTGGAAGAGGAGGCAGTGGGCATTCGACCCTGCTCTGTGCTGCAGATGGCGCTGGATGGCTTCTGCCACTCAGCAAGGAGCGAAGTCTGGAAATGCTAAGATGTCAAGATGTGCAGCTGTCAAACCACCAAGTTTTTGTTGATGGACAAATGCCTCCATTACATGGCAGCAAATGGCTACAAGACGCAGGAACAAAAATCAGTCACAAGGCTTTTTTCTCTTTAACTAAACGTTCTCCCATCTCCCCCAAGCGGCACTGGCTCTTCATTTACACAACTCTCTTGTGATTTGGGGGCTCCGTGTTGCTCCCCTGTTTTCTGGCACTGATATGTGAGGTTTGGAAAGCAAAGGTTACCTGCTCCAGGTTGTTTCTGGGCCCTGTCCTTCTGGAGACCGGAGTTGACTCAGGTGGCTGTTCCTTCCTTCCTTGGGGTGGCGGAGTTCCTGATCTGGGTCTTCTGGACAACAGGTCCATGTCTTCCTCCTGGGTTCCCCATGGATGCAGGTACGCTGCCCACTGGCAGGAAGGAGCAGCATCAAGGAGTCTGGCAGAATCAAGCCTACTGCCTACCGCTTCCCAGCCTGGTGAGCCTTCCTGTAGAAAGCTTGGCTAGGCCCCTGCCTGACTGCATTTTCCTCCCTCCCTCCCTAAAGAGCCCAGGGTGCTTGGGCCTTCATCAGGAGCCCACTCCTCCTCCCTCCTGCTCTTCTCCCTCCTTCCTCTTTCTTCAACTTCTGCTTCCTCGTCCTTCCTTCCTCCTCCTTCCCTCCTCCTCCCTCTCCTCTTCTCCCTCCTTCCTCCTCTTTCCTCCTTCCCCCTTCCCCCTCCTCCTCCCCTAACTACCAGACATTAATTAAATGCTTACTGGGACAGAATGCAGGGGCAGGATCTTGGATTTGGAGGATTCAGACTTGCCCTTCAGCTGTGCCCCACTCCCCCACATGACTCCCTCACTGCCCCAGGCTTTAGTTTCTTCACCTCTAACAGTGGAAAGTTGTACTGAGGATGAAATAAGGTAGACTCTAGACATTTCTTCCACTGTAACTATGAATGGAGGGAATCTGGGAGACTTCAGAATGTGGCAGTTCTAACCAGGAGAAAACTGCTCTCCCTGTAGAGCTGAGTCCCAAATTTGAAGAGGCCGTGGACCAGCTGAATCCTAAATTTGTTACCAACGAAGTTGGCAGGAGAGCTTGGAAGAATGCATATCACATGTATACTGATGAGACGAGAGCCACGACAGGGACAGAGATGTCCCATGAAGGAGGAGCATCCAAGTCCCAGCCCCCTAGACTGCAGGTGCAAAGCCCAGTTTCCTGAGAGGACATCCCCCTGGATGCTGTTAGCAGCTCTGACAGTGCCCTGCCCTCTGCCGAAGTCCCACTCATCAGCTGGATGCATGGAGGGTTCAGAAGGGTCTTGAAATCCCTTTTCCTCTTCGAAGGGCTCCTGTGTGTTTGTTCTGCTTAGGGCCCCGGAAAACACTGGCTTTGCTGCTGTAGCGTCCAGCTTTTGCCAGACACAGCAAGCACTAAAATTTGCTTCTTTTTTATTTAGCCTCTTGCTGGCATGAAGGACTGGGTTTTACAACAGGTCAATTTCAGACCATTTGATATTGATATATGAAGATCCCGGGGGATTACCAAACGCATTTCTCATCTGGCCAAGACAGTATCATAGAAGGAAAATGAGATTGACCGTTAAGTACAAATTGAGAAAGAGGTGGGCGTTTAAGATAACTCCTTATCTGTATACAAGGAAATAATATCGGGAAATAGACCACCAGTTGACAGAAAGAAATTTCACCTTGGGTTCCTTTTCCACAGACTTCCTCTGCTGGCCGTACTCCAATTTTCTTGAGAGCTGGGTCCTAGGGCCCCTGCTGGAGGAAATGGGCAAGGAAGGGCCGGATAAGAGGAACTAGGGGTGTTTGTGGGGTAACCCTTGGGGAGCATGGGATGGAGCAGTTTTGAATGTGCCAAGTGTCCCCAGTAAGTGCCTCTGGTACTGGAGAGCTGTTCTGTCTGCTGACCCCATGGTTCAAGTGTGGTGTCCTGGGTGACCGTAAGAGGACTGGCCTTCTTCCCATTCACTTCCAGCATCTATTGGGGTGACACATCACCCCATGCAGTGGGAGAGGCTTTCCTTCTTAGTCAAGGGCACCAGGACCTGGATCCAGCCACAGCAGGTTGGGCTTGGCTCCTAAGCCTGTGCCTTCCTGAGCTTTGACATTCTAAATATTCCCCAGAGTCCCAAACGTTCCCTCTGCTGGTCAGTGCAGTGGCTGGACACTGGCCTCTGGTCCCCTGAGAAGCTCATGCCCCGCCCAGTCTTCCTCTGCAATCTCCCCTTCTCCAGTCTGGGGATGAAGTCGGAGGAGCAAGCTGCTTGCTTTCATTTCTGACTCGGATCCTACTGGATCCTGTGGAGACATGGGTTAGCTGGGCAATGTGTGCTGTGGGTTCCTGAAGGGGACAGGGCTTGGGGTGGGGTCTGCCACAGCCCACCATGAACAGGTGCATGCCCCTGCCTGCCTCCTCTACCCCCTAGCAGGGTGGACAGCACATGTTCCTTGTGACTTCATGGGGAAGAACTTCTGGAGATGGAGATGGAAGACGTGCACACCAAGTCAGGCCCTGGAGGCCCCTGGGGGCAAACTCGTTATTCCCTAGGACAGGGTCTTAGCTCTTTCCTTCTGCCATGATAAAACACCACGACAAAAGCAACTTAAGGAAAAGGGGGTTTATTCTGACTCATGGATTCATCATGGGGGAGTCAGGAGCATGAAGCAGTTGGTCACATGACAGCTACACTCAGGAATCAGAGACCCATCAATGCTGCTGCTCAGCTCTCTGTCTGCATTTATACAATCCAGTATCCCAGCCAGTAGGCATGCCTTCACACCTCTATCAACTTCAGATAATCCCCACAGTCATGCCCATCTCCCAAGTGATACTAGATTCTGTGGCGTTGACAGTTAGCTCTAACCATCACAGACTCACTGTGCGCTGGATGCTTTAGCTGTCAGCTTGACACACCTGGGTCGAGGAAGCCTCAATCAGAGAACTGCCTCCATTGGACTGGCCTGTGGCCATGTTTGTGGGGCACTTTCTTGATTTTTGAGTGATGTGGGAAGGCCCAGTCCACTGTGTGGGGGGTGGTGCCACCTCTGGGCAGGTTGTTCTGTATTGTATAAGAAGGCTGAGCATGGGCCAGGGAGCAGCCAGTAAGCAGCATTCCTCCATGGCCTGTGTGTGCTCTAGCTCTTACCTGCAGGTTCCTGCCCTGAGTTCCTACCTTGGGCTCCCTGATGAACTGTGACCTGGGAGATGTAAGACAAATAAATCCTTTCCTCCCCAAGCTGGTATCGGTCAGAGTGTTTTGTCACAGACGTGGAGAAACAAACTAGAACGCTGTGTGTTAAAAGAGCTGCAGCCAGCAGACCGGGAAGGTGGTGGAAGAATTGAACAGGTCTTTTCATAGGCAGAATATTGTTAAACCTTACGGTATCTTCACCCCTCCTCCCATTTACAGCTGAGGATCGTCACCTATATCAACCATGGAAGAAACTGAGGCCAGACAGGAAACGGCTTCAACAAGTCACACAATAAATTATCAGAGGAAAGGAATTTGAATATAGGTTTGAGTCCAATAAAACCAGTTCATTTGCTTGTTCCCCCCTTTTTTTGGCACCCGTGCACGCTGCCACACACTCTGTTAGGCACTTTTTTCATTGCTGTGGCCAAATACCTGACAAGAACAATTTAAGGGTGGAAGGACTTATTTTGGCTCACGGTTTGAGAATACAATCCCTCATGGTGAGGAGGGTTGAAGAGGGTGTAACAGCTGCTCTTCACATCTGGCGGGTGAGGGAGCTGACAGAGGGTGTGTTGGTGCTCAGCTCACTTTCTCCTCTTTCCCTTTTTATTCAGTCTAGAATCTCTGCCCATGGACAGCACCACCCACACTCTGGGTAGGTCTCTCCCTTAAGTTAATCTTCTCTGGAAACACTCTTACAGATGATATTAGTTACTTCTCAGTTGCTGTGTGTGCTGGATAGCTTTAGTGTCAATTTGACATACCTGGGTTGAGGGAACCTCAATTGGGGAATTTCCTCCATAGGACTGGCCTGTGATCATGTCCGTGGGGCACCTTCTTGATTGTTGAGTGACGTGGGCAGGCCTGGACAGGTGGGCCTGTGTTGCATAAGAAAGCAGGCTGAGCAGGGGTCAGGAGAGCAAGCCAGTAAGCAGCATTCCTCCATGGACTGTGCTCTAGTTCCTGCCTCCAGGTTCCTGCCCTGAGTTCCTACCTTGGGATCCCTGATGAACTGTGACCTGTGAGATGTAAGATAAAATAAACCCTTTCTTCCCCAAGTTGGCACTGGTCAGAGTATTTTGTCACAGGAATTGAGAAACTAGAACACTGTGATAAAACACCATGACCAAGGCCACTTATAGAAGGAAGAGTTTATTGGTCTTATATTTCCAGAGTAATAAGAATCCATCATGACAGGGGAGGCAGAGGGAGAGAAACTGGAAATGGGACAGGGCTCTGAACTCTCAAAGCCACCTCCAGCAAGGTCACACCTCACAAGCATCCCGTGACCTTCCTCAAATGGTATCACTAACTGACCAAGTGTTCAAATACTTGAGCCCATGGGGGACATTTTCATCCAAACCACATTCCTCTCCATGGCCCCCATAGGCTTATGACTGTATCACAATGCAAAATGCATTTGGTCCAACTTCAAAAGTCCCCAGAGTCACGAACAGTCTCAACACTATTCAGAAGCCCAGAGTGCAAAGTCTCTTCTGAGACTTGAGGCAATCTCAACTGTAAGCCCCTGTAAATAAAAAAGCAAATTACATACTTCCAACCTATTATGGCACAGAATATGCATTTCTAAAGGGAGGAATAGGGATGTGTTGAAATATTAGACCAAAATGAGACTGAAAAACCAACAGGGCAAATACCAAATCCTGTAACTCCATGACAAATGTCTGGGACTTTACTTCCAAAGCACTTAGATGGCTTCCGCCCTTCAATTTTCCTACCTGCAACAGACAATTCTCTCTTCCCTGTATACATCTCTTCTTGGCAGATGCCCCACAGCTCCAGCATCTTCAATATCTTGGGGTCTCCATTGCTAACTAGGCTTTACATTCACAGCTTCATGCAACAGCCTTTCAGGGCCTCTTGGCCTGTCAGGGCCTTCTTTATGCAGAGACTCCCCTGCTGCATGAGGCCTGGCCTTAGTGGCTCTCTGAAACTGTGGAGGAAGAACTGATGACCTCTCTCTTGCATATTTCATGCCTCTAAAACCTGTACCATGTGAATGACACTGCCAGGTTCCATGCCAGATTGGGATGGACCTTGGCTCTCTTGGGTAACATTTGTAACTGCTTTTGAATATTGTTTTCTAGGAGAAGAAAACTCCCTAAGCCTTTTCCTTTCACAAGGGTGGGTTTTGCCCTGAGGGTACTCTTTACATTGTTCAAATGCATACCTGGATGCTTCTCCATAGTGGTTCTAATCTCTTCATCAAGGGAAGCGTCTCTTCCAAGGCACACCTTTCCAATATTAGGCTCCCTAGTGCTCTTTTTCTCTCTGGATTGTATATTTTGTATTTCTTTCTGCCCCACTTGCTCTTTTCATTGTAGATCTGCAGCATATTCATCATCAATAACCACACCACCAATTCAACACTAGGCTGTCTTAAAAATTAATTTCCTTTGTCAAATAAGTTAGTCAATTAAATTTAATTTAGTTCTTAGGCTGGGGGCAGATGGCAGCCAGATGCTTTGCCAAAATACTTCAGTTTCTGTTTGAGTACTTATTTTCCTCTGGAACTACTTTGCTCTCAGCACTAATTTCTTTCAGGTTCCTACTAGAATGGCCTATTAATCTCTGCTTACAGCATTTCACCACTTTCCTAGTCCAAACCTCCAAACTCTTCCACATTCTTCCAAAAACAACATGGTCAGGTTCTTCATAGCAACAGCCCCACTCTCTGGTACCAACTTCTGTAGTGTTTACTTTCCTTTTGCTGTGATAAAACACCATGACCAAGGCAGCCTACAGAAGGAAGAGTTTAATGGACTTATGGTTCCAGAGGGAGAAGAGTCAATCATGGTGAAAGAGACATGGCAGGAGGCAGCCAGAGCAGAAAACTGATAGCATGCATCTTCAAGCAGGCACAGGAAGCATAAAGGGAGATACTGTATGTGTGATGGGACTGTGTATTCTCAAAGCCCATCTCCAGTGACATGCTTCCTCCTGTAAGGCCATACTTCCTAAGAATTCCATAACCTTCCCAAACCAGTGTTACCAACTGGGGCCAAGTATTCAATACTTGGAGCCTATGGGGCACAGTCTCATCAAATCATATACAGATACACTCAGAGGTACAATTCACTAATGCTCTGTGAATTTTTTTTTCCAAGCAAGCCCACCATAGAAATAGAGAATCACACTCATTATTCATTCCTCAACCAAATTTTCCACCTATCCATTCATTATCCATCCATCCATTCTTGAATCTGTCCAAGTATCTATTCATGAATTTACCTACTCATGCATCTATCCAATCAAATAGCCATTTGTGTATCCATTTATCCATCCAAACATCATCAGTTCATGCATCCATCCAACCAAGCAACCATTCCTATATGCTGCTCTATGCATCTATCCATGACCCATGCAACCATGCATGTACCCATCTATTCATCTATTTATGCATCTATGCATGCATACATCTACCTAACCATCTATCCATCCATCCATGCATCTGTTCAATTCATTCATTGTCCACCTGTCCATCTACCATAGATAGCTTCAGGTATCAACTTGCCATACCTGGGAAGAGGGAACCTCAATTGAAGAATTTCCTCTGTGAGATTGGCCAGTGGGGAATTTTCTTAATTGTTTATTGATTTGGGAGGAGCCCATCCCACTGTTAGTGGTGCCATCCCTAGGCATGTGAGTCTGAGCTATATACGAAAGATAGCTGAACCAGTCAGAGGAAGTGAGCCAGTAAGCAGCATTCCTCCATGGTCTCTGCTTAAGTTCCTATATCAAGGTTCTTGCCTTGGCTTCCTTTGATGATGGACTGTGACCTGTAAGCCAAATCACTCCTTTCCTCTCCAAGTTGATTGTGGTCAGTGTTTTATCATATCAACAGACAGCAAACTAGACTACTACCCCTCCATCTATATGTCCAGCCATTTATACATCCATGCACATCTACCTATCCACCCATCCATATACCCACCCACGCATACATGCATCTACCCTCTGTTCTTTGGTTCATCCACCCATCCATCCATCTATCCATGACAGTTATACCCAGTGACAACCACCTTTAATCACTATGAGTGATGTTTGGGAGTCAGAGATGACTTCAGGACTTTCCCCAGGGCTACCACAATCCAGCGCCTGACCTGTAGTGTGGTCACCTCCCTCCATACCTGCCCATCTCTATATGGCCTTCTTCTCGGTCACTTTGCTTATCTTAGGGTATCATGCATGCCTAAGCTTCACCAGGAAAAGTCAGGAGGCAAAAGGTGGGGGTGTCTTCCTCTGGCCTGGGGACTAGAGTGTGTTATCAGAGGGCTTGGAAGATGGAGTTGGGTGAGGGGCAGACATGAGGATGCAAATTCTCTTGGAAGCCCACATTAAAAATGCCTTCCAGGAGCCTATAACTCTGCCTATTGGTCAATATGTGTGGGGCAAAGAGCTAGTTCTTTTGAGACCCCTGAATTGTGGCTTTCCATTCTGCATTGCTAATAAAATGAAGTCTCTCTCAAAGACTTAATTGAATGAACCAGAAGTCCTCAGAGACCTTTGTACTCCCTGCCAAGCTCCTCAGTTTATGAAATGCTGGCTGAAAGGGTGGTGTATCTTCTGGGCTGCGGGTCCCCTTAGCAAGAGCAACCATAAGCTCAGAAGAGTCTTGCTGGAGCCCAGAGCTGAAGGTTCAAATCCTGCCAGTGGGTCGTGGGCAAAGTTCTACCCCTTCCTAGCTTTGGGATAAGGAGAATGTTCTGGAAGGGGTTACCTTCCGGAGGAGTCCCATATATTGCAGTCCCTGAACCACTGTCCATGTGAACTGGGCCTTCAGAGCTGAGTGAAGGGCAGATGCGAAGGCAGCTGTTCCCAAGCACAGAGGTGCAGACATTAAGAGAAGCAGATCTGTGTTCTTTTGAACTGAAATGGCCAGATATTGTGTAAAGTCATGTGTGTCCACTGTGTCCTAGGTGTGTGGGTGTGGAACCACAGTTTTGAGCTGAGTGCCAACAGGATAGCACTTCCTCTGTCCAGAGTCCCAGTATACAGTCACCTCCTCCATGCTTCCCTTGCCTCCATCTGGCCTTCTTCCTGAATGCTGTCCTTCCCCGAGCCGAGGCTGAGGGTGTCGTGCACACGGCTCCACAAATCATTGGCTGCACCAGCGCGCAGAAGTGCAGCACCTACCACACAGCTGAGGCTCGGTAGTCAGCATCCCCAGCCCCAGGTGTCCCTTGGCCTGAACAAGCTTATGTCCAAGGGAAAGCGCAAAGCCAAACTGGAATCCTTCTCATTTGTAAGTGGGGAAACTAAGGCTCAAGTGTGGGAGCAACATGGCCAGGATTCCATGGTGGGGCAGGACGTGGCAGAGCCGGGGAAGGAACCCAGGCAGTGTGACTCCAGAACTCTCTGGGAATAAGGTTCACCTAGCATGTCTCTCACCAAGCATTTAAGCTTCTAGAAAAAAACGCAATGGGTCTGGGGATGTGGTTCAGTTGGTACAGTGTTCCTCTAGAAGCCATGAGTTTGATACCTAGTACTGGGTCCAGGCCTGTAATCTCTACATTTAGAAGAGGAGGGAGGAGGATCATGCTCAAGGTCATTCTTGGAGATGATGGTGAGTTCAAGGCCAGCCTGGACTACATGAGTAATTGTCTCAAGATCAAACAAATAGTGTTAATGCATCTTAAGTGCTTGCTCTGTGCCCAGCACTGAGGAACAGTTTAGAAGAGGCAGGAGGAGCTAGAGGGAGGGATTCTCCCATGGAAAACAGAGCTGGGGAGGGTTTCTATGAGAGGAGACCCCAGGATTTCCCTGGTCAGAATGGACTTTGTCTTCAAATCCATCATCATCAAGTCTGTCAGGGCAAGTCCCACCTCAACTCCCTGTTCTTCCCCAGTTCTTCCTCATTTTCTTCCTCCTCCTCCTCACCTCCCTGACCCCCCTCTCCCCACCTCTGTCTCCCAGGACCTGGGCCCTTAGCCCTTAGTCCTTCCCCGCTTCATTTCACTTTAATAATTTGGCCTTCTGCTAAGCAGCTGACATGTTTTCAACATCCCCAATTGGAACATAAATTTCATGTTCACGGCTGAGGATCTTGTAGGCCCTCATTCAGCACATCTTCCGGGAATCAATAGTGATTCGGGGGTTTTATTATCGAAAAGCCATGTAAGAGGGTGGTTAGAGGACTCAAGGTCAAGTGGGTATTAGATCAAATTCCAGGTAGGTCACCTGTCTACTGTGAGCCCTTGGGCGAGTGACCCAGCTTCACTTGTGGGTACCCTGGGGATGCAGTGCCTGCTCACGAGAAGGCTGTGTGCAGACTGGTTTGGTGGAAGAGGAAGCTCCCAAGCCACACAGGTCTTACCTCAACCACGGATTCCAGCAGGTGCTTGGAGTGTCACCTGACTTATCTTCCGATCTCAGGCAGGGAAACCAAGGCTCAGTCTGGCCCCTGGGCTTGGGTGAGTGAGCTGAGAGGCCTTTGGAATTCTTGAATCTCTCCAGGTTCTTTCCTGGAGCACAGTCCTGAGCCTGGGCTGTGAGGCATATACTCCTCTGGCAAGGAAGGCAGTTTTGAGTTGGGGTTCTGAACTGTAAGATATGTATCCACACCAAGCCGGCCATTTGTGCAAGTTCTCCATCCTCAGATGCATCTGACTGTGGGTCAAAACCACCCACCCCTAACAGAATCTTCACTGCCCATGTGTGGACCATTCCCACAGTGTTCACAGTGAGTTAAGTGTAAGTTTCCAGAAAGGGATGGAAGGATGTGTAGAGGTTCAGCATGCACCCACAGAGGCTGATATCAGCAGGGGGTCCTGGGATCCATCCTCATATGTACTGAAGAATTGCCTGTCTATCATCTGTCCATCCATCCACCTATCCATCTTTATTTCACCTATTGTCTATCCATCTATCTATCTATCATCTGTCTATCCATCTATCACAGATCTATCATCTATCCATCTATCTATCTATCTATCTATCTATCTATCTATCATCTATCATCCATCATCTATCTATCTATCTATCTATCTATCTATCTATCTATCTATGTATATATCTTTGTATCTATCTACCAT
>NW_008348865.1:420152-444309 GCF_000622305.1 Nannospalax galili
GAGGCTGATATCAGCAGGGGGTCGTGGGATCCATCCTCATATGGACTGAAGAATTGCCTGTCTATCATCTGTCCATCCATCCACCTATCCATCTTTATTTCACCTATTGTCTATCCATCTATCTATCTATCATCTGTCTATCCATCTATCACAGATCTATCATCTATCCATCTATCTATCTATCTATCTATCTATCTCATCTGTCTATCTGTCTATCATCTATCTATCATCTATTTATCTATCTATCAATCATCTATCTCTCTATCTATCATCTGTTTGTCATGTGTGTCTGTGTGTGTGTGTGTGTGTGTGTGTGTGCATCTGTCAATATCTATCATCTATCTATCTATCATCTATCTATCTATCATCTATCTATCATCATCATCTATCTATCTATATCTATCTATCATCTATCATCTATCTTCCATTATCCATCTGTCTGTCTATCTATCTATCTATCTATCTATCTATCTATCATCTATCATCTATCTTCCATTATCATCTGCCTCTCTGTCTATCTATCTATCATCTAGCTGTCATCTATCTGTCATCTGTCTATCTATCTATCTTCTATCTATCATCTATCTATCTTCTATTATCCATCTGTCTGTCTGTCTATCTATCATCTATCTATCTATCATCTTTATCTATCAATCATCTATCTATCATCTATCTATCTATCATCCTTATCTATCAATCGTCTATCTATCATCTATCTATCTATCTATCATCATCATCATCTATCTATCTATCTTCTATCATCTATCTATCTATCTATCTATCATCTATCTATCATCTATCTATCTCCTATCTATCATTTATCTATCATGTAAGTATATATCTATCACCTATCTATCTATCATCTATCTATCTATCTATCTATCTATCTATCTATCTATCATCTATCTATCATCATCTTCTATCTTGTCTTCCATCAACATGCCCAACAAGCAGCTCCATAGGACAGGAAGGGCTGATCCTGGTTGGTCTGTTGTGGAGGAGGGATGGAGCATTATCTTGTAGTGAAGCAGGAATCTTTGGCTCTCCTCAGGCCTCAGCAGGCTGGTGAGGCCACTGCACTGGAGAAAGATGTCTGCCTTACTCATCTCTTCCAGAAGCTTCCTTTCAGATATGACCAGTATTTAAATAATGGTTGATCTGGGTATCCCATGGGCATCCTGGGTATCCTGTGACTCCATCAAGTTAACCATCACAGTGACCTTCCATTTGTGAGAACCTGCTAGGATCTGACCAGCTTCCTACATGATCCAAGGCCTTGGTGACCCTGGTACTAGGAGTGTCTAGAACTTTCTGCCAGGCTTAGTACAGCCCTATTGTGGTGAGACAGGGGGGTGTGAGGACGAGCTTCACACTGTGTCCAATGCTGTGGGCTCACATATGTGAGCAGATAGGTAACCACTGATGGTCGTGTTGAGGTGTGACTTGGTGTAGGTGTGGTTTGTGCAGGGACATGGCAGTGTGGAGTGGGTATTGTTGGTGTGGCTTAGATATGGGTGTAGCTTGATGTAGGTGTGGATGGGAGCAGATGTGATGGGCGTGGCTTGGGTGTGTGCATTGTCAGGGACATGGCTCAGCATAGTAGGGAGGCACAGGTAGACCCCAGTACTCCAGGGTGACCTACCTCAGTCTGGCCTGTTCTGTCTAGTCCCTTCCAGCTTAGAAGCCCACAAGGCTCAGGTGGCCAGTATCACACCAGGCAAGGTACAGAGAGCCTCTGACATTGTGGAAAATTGAGGTGGAGGTACCTGCTGGTGACAAGCAGGGCTGTGTGCTTCAGATCTGCGGACCCCCTGGGGATTTCACAGCCCACAGATCACCAAACGACAAGCATGCTTAGAAGACAGCAGGGGTAGGGGGCTGCGAGAGAACCAGCTGCCCTGTCCAGCAAGGACATCTCTGCAGGCAACCGGCACATATCCCAGGCTGAAAAACGGGCCCTGCAGATGATTCGAAGCTAAATGAGGTTTGTTTGGAAATGCTGGTTAGAAATAACGCATCGGTCTCACACATTTGTTACCCAGATTCCACAGATGACACCTGGCAAGACTGACAATGTCCTGGACACTCACTGCTATGGTCAGGGCACGAACTGTTTATTGCCACAAGGTCCCTTATGTTCCCATCAATGGCCACATCCACTTGCCTCCTGTCCTCATCAGCTTTTGGCAGCCTCAAATACTTTCTGCTCCTATAATTTTGCCACTTTAACAATGGCATATAAGCAGAATGGGCCTGTCTCTAACTTTTGAATTTTGAGCTTTTCTGACTCAGCATAATTCTATTGAGGTCTCTTCAGGTTGTTGTGTTTATCAGTAGTTGGCCCTTATCCTGGCTGAGTAGTATTCTATGGCATGGCTGTATTACGGTTTGTTTCTCTACTTACCTGCCTAAAGGCAGGTGTGTTGGCTTCAGATTTGGGCTTCTGTGAGTAAAATAGCTACAAACAGTCTTGTACAGGTTTTTATGGGAACACAAGTCTTTATTTCTTTGGGGTAAATGCCCAGGAGTGCAACTGCTGGGCTGTGAGGCAATCTGTTCTCCCAGTTTCACATTTCCACTGGCAACTGACCCTCTCTTTCCCTTCCCCCTCCTCCCTCCCTCTCTCTCCTCCCCTCTCTCCCTGCCTCCTCCCCTTCATTCTCACCTTCTCCAGTCCACACTGATGTTTGGAAGAGTTGCAGCTTTCTGCTTTGGCTACTCTGATAGGTGAGTGGAACAGGCTCTCCTGGCTTCAGTCTTCATTTCCCTCTGCAGTGAGCCCCTGATGTATGATCAGAGCAAAGTCCTGAATTCCTCTGGGATTCTAACAACCCATTTTACAGGTGAGAGAAACTGAGGCCTGATGTTGGACACAGACTTGCTCAAGCAGTGGGGTTTTCAGAGCTCATCCTGACTCCTGACCTTTGTCTTTCTGGGGTTTGGAGCTCTTTCCAGAGACGCTGACTGACCTGGAGGTGTAGGAGGCATTAATCCAGCTCAGCCTGGCACAGTATCAGCAGGCTGTGCCCTTGGTTCTGTGGAGGACTGACTTCAAGCTCTCAAGGGAAGAGTGGTCACAGAAGAATTCTACTGAGTGAGCACTGGGCCAACCCATGTGCACAGCCCCTCCACACACACCTGAACTCTTGGCGGCTGCCCTAAGCAAGAGCGTCCGGTCAGACCAGAGAGGCTGGCTCACTCCTGTTCCCTGATCCCCATCCACACTGAACTTGGGCCACTAGGATCCCAGGCTCTGCCTGCACCTCTGACCCAGAGGCCTATGTTGGGTCCCTGTTGTGTGTTCTCGCTTGCCCTGTCCCACCTCACCAAAGTCTACCTTGCTGTGACTTGTTTTGTCTCTTTTATTTTCAGAGAAACATAGACCCATGAGACCAGCAACAGACAAAAAGTTCTGTGAATGAGGGGTGTCTTAGAGAAAACATGCACGTGCACACATATGCACACTCACATAGCAGTGAACACACGGTAGACACAATACACATGCATACATGAACACACACACACATATACAGCAGAGAAAATACATGCACACATACACAGATCCAGGCATGCACACAAAGCAGGGACAACACACACTTTTTAAAAAAAAAAGCGTGGTAATAAATGCTATTCAAATAAAAGGAAGGATAAAAGAAAGAAAAAAGAAAAAATAACCACCCCACAATCTCTGCAAAACACAGCCTTGGAAATGACAAGCCAGCATCACTTGCTGAGTGCGAAGCCGGTCCCTTTGTGGAGCAAATCCTCCTGTTGACAGTTACCTTTCAATCTGCAATTGTGTGGCCAGGCTGATTTTTATTCCGTGTTCTATTCACCCTGCGTATTAATGAACGGGGGGAGGGAAGGGCCTAGACAGCAGTGTCTAATAGGCTGAGTGACAGGCCGTCTACAGCGGCCCCTTATCTGCGACTCCCAGTGCTGTCTCCTGTCCTGGCTCAGCGCAGCCCAACGGTGGACACCTCCATGAATTCACTGGCTTTTAAATTATGTGTACACCAGAGAGACTTGGTGGCTGCCCACTTTCAGGGAGGAAGGAGGCAGCCATGTCCTGATGTCCTGTGACCCATACACCCTGCTGTTTCCTGAGCATCTACTGCATGTCAGGAAGTTGTGCCCGGTGCTGGGACAGCACTAACCTTTCAATCCTGAAATAAATCTGTGAACAGCGTTGGTTTAGGGTTCGGGGGAGGCCAGCCTAGACACACTGACTCCTGGAAGGCTATGGACCTCAAATCATGCCTCTATGTCCCCCCAAAGCAGAGGGACCTGGCAACCACTTAACATGTCTCCCTCACAATGATCTCTGAGTGGCCACTGGCTCTGCCCTGGCCACCCCACCCCACTGGCCTCCCTGGCCTCTGGGACTCAGCCCTCAGGAGGTCTCCTTGCCTTCTAACCCCCAGTGCTAGGCAAGTCAGGTCAGCCTGGCCTCTGGAGCACTCTATGGTGTCAGCTCCTGCCACAACTCTTGGTTTTGGTCCTCCCTCCTCTTCCTTCTCCTCCTACTCCTTTTCTTCTTCTTCTTCCTCCTCCTCCGGTTCCTCCTCCTCCTCCTCCCCCTTCTCCTCCTCCTCCCCGCTCTTCCTCCCCTCCCTCCTCCCCCCCCTCTCCTCTTCACAGGGCACCAGCAGTGACCCTCCCCTCAAACTTCCCAGCTTTTTCCCTGGCCCTGAGATCCTTCCACTTCACAGAGTTGAAGGATCTGAATTTGGATCTCTCTACAGCAGGCTGCTGATGCCTGTCACAGGCCCCTCACCACCCGTCATGTTATGGCCTTGCTCTCTCCCCATGCTGTGGGGGTCTCTCCGCATCACTTGGAACTTCCACTGTCTTGAAGAGAAAATGCTGCCTGTCCCGTCCCCTCTGGACAGGAGTGCCTTTCCTGGTGCCTTCCAGGTAACCATCCATCCTTCAGGATTCTGTTTTAACGCCATCTCCCATCACTGACCCTCCCCAGCCTGCCACCTCCCAGCATGCACTAGCACTCAGATCGTACCCCATATTGCCTCTGAGGCCTGCAGGCTCCTGAGAACAGTGGCTGTGTCCAATGGACTCCCTGGACCCTCAGTTACATCCTCACTACCCAGGTCAGTCATCTACTATTGGGGTATGTTTCAGGATCGTGCCTGGGGTGGTGTCTACTGACCCTCATCAAAGCCCTTAGGGCTGTGGCATCTATCTGCACCCTGTCTTAAAGCCAGGATGTGCTGGGCCAGCCACTATGATCCCTCATCTAGTCACTCAATCGTCAGTCACTCATGGCTGTGTGGGGCAGCATGCAAATTTACCTGAGACATGTATGAACACGGAGATTGCATAGCTGGTGTTTTCAATGGGGAGACTGGGGTCCCTGTGGTGGTGGTGGTTGTGGTGAAGAAAAGTGGATCCAGGTGAGGAACTGGATGCCAGGGAGCTGAGGAGGCATCCAGGAGAACACCTGAGGCGGGGACAGCCATGGACCTTTCAGTAGCTGGCTGGTGGGGGCCTGGTTACTCCTTCTGAAGCCACCACCATTTGGCGCACCTTCTCCAGGGCCAGGAGCCAGGAGCCAGGCTTACTAGGAAGGTGGACAGCGAGCTAAGAACCCTGGGCACTCAGCTGGCTTGGCCCTACATGGGCCTTGGAGTGGAGTAAGATCTCAGAGTCACTGAGTTTGGGGCTCCATACCACCACCCTCTCCTCTCTCCTTCCACCGCAGCTGTGGCCCCACACATTTGAATAGATTCACAGGGACACAGAAGCTCTTTGCATTCAGTACAGTTAGGAGAGCGCCCCCACCCCAGCCAGCCCCAAGATGGAGGCTGGTCCACTCTCAGAGGCAGGGGTGCTGGGGCTGAGCAGAGGGTCCTTGCTGAGCTAGGTCCCTCCCTGTTTTCCAGAACCAGTCAGCTGCTGTGTGTGTCTGTCCACTCCAGGAAGTCACAGCACCCCAACACTCTCCAGAATCAGGCATCGGCCATCTCTGTCGCTCAGTCATTCTCATGTTCTCTTGGGGGAGGGGTACACAGACCAGGGTGAGGCAGTGAGGGAATAAACACTCTAGAGTGAGGCAGGGGTGACTCTTCAACTGTGTTTCCTAGAGAAGGCAGGTAGTTCGAGCCTCTGTCCCTAGCCTGTCACTTCTCCCTGGAGTCACTGTAGGACCTCTGCCCTTTCGCGTCATCAATGTCTGGACTCTAGTTCCTGTCTTTGAATCCAGCAAAGCTGTGTGACTTCCCTGGGGCCAATAGGATGTGCTGTAAGTGGGCCAGGTGGGTCCAGCCACTGGGAGTCCTCAAGAGACTATGACTCTCCATTGCTGACTGGAGCCCTGCTCTCTGACCTGGAGCATAAGACCTGCTGGACCATGTCTGAGATAAGTAGCAGAGCTGAGCCAGCGTGAGCCAACCAGAGCCCAGCTGCTCTGCCAACCTGACCTGGAGCAGAGCCATCTGTGCCCATTGCTAGAACTATGCCACCCCCATCTATAGACTCACAAGCTAATCCAATACCTGCTGTTTTAATGGGGGATGTTTTGTTATGCAGAAGTAGCTAACAGATGCAAAGGGTCCTTCTGAGCAGGGAGTGTTTCATCTAAGGTCCAAGAGATGAGCAAGCATTTGTGGCAAGAAAAGCTGCTGGAAGAGAATTCCAGGGAGGGAACAGCAAGCATGGACGCCCTGAGGAGGGTCATGAGGTGGCAGAAGGGGGCTGATGTGGCTGGGAGTGGAGAGAGTTTGAGATGTAGGGGCTCAAAAGTGGGTGCCTCTGGCCCAAGTCCTTCACTGGCCTCTCTTCTGCACATCCTCTCAGCAGGGTCCCTGGGCCCTATCTTCTTTTACAAAGGATAAGACTGGTCTTTGTGCCTATTGTCCCTCTCACCAGGCTCTTGCTGTTTCCTTACAGTGACCCAGTGGCCACAAGGCTCTCCCTCCCTCCCTCCCTTTCTTCCTCAGCTGCTGGAGATCCAGCAAGGCTTAAGAATTCTCTAAGCCCACCACCAGTGACATGCTTCTTCCAGGGCAGCCACACCTTCTAAAACCTCCCAAAACAGTGCCATCATCTGGGGACAAAATGTCCAAATACTTGGAGCCTATGGGGGACATTTTCTTTCAAACCATCACGTTATTACAGTAGTTTGTCCTTTTCTTCTTCCCTTCCTCCTTCCTCCCTTGCTCCCTCCCTTGCTCCCTCCCTCCCTCCCTCCCTCCCTCCCTTTCCTTCTTTCTTTTTGAGACAAGTCTCCATGTAGCCCCAGCTGGCCTGTAACTTGCTTTGTAGACCAGGGTGGCTTTGAATTCAGAGATCCACCTACTTCTGCCTCTCTAGTGTTGGGATTAAAAGTGTATGCCATCACACCTAGCCTGATATAGTTATTTCTTAAGCTTGGTTTTGAGTCAGGCTATGCTCACTGGGTATGGGCCCGTAGAGCCTGGAAGTTGGTCACTCCCGCCCATCTCTGTCCTCCAGTGTCTCTGAGTCCCAGTCACAGGCAAACTCCAGCTCATCTATCTGAATCTTTTCCCAGAGCCATTTTATACAAAGACAAGCAGATGCTTTCAGAGGAGCAGCTGCCTGTAGCCTTTTGCACCCACCACACTCGCTTCATCTTCTTCATCTCCCTATAACTTGGGGCCCATCTATATAAGTCATTAAAGTGCTTTGCCCATTCAGTTTATACAGCTGTCTAGTAGTCCACTGTCATGTAGCCTCATTCATCCCCTCTTGCTGGGTATCTAGATTTTTACTAGTATTTTCCCCTGATTTAAAGTACATCACTGACCAGCCTTGTGCATCTGTCTGCAGATAGCTTGGCTTCCTCTGCTAGAAAGTGCCCATTTATCCTGTGGGTAGATTTTACCTAATTATTCCTCACGAATGACAACACTGACAGAGTGACTGGTCATATGGTGTGTTTGAAGTCTGGGAGCAGCTGTTACCTCCCGCAGGAAGCCTTCCTGGACTCTCACGTTGGCTCAGAGGCCTCCTCTGGGTTCCCACCCAGCCCCTAGCCTGTGGCTCCCCACACTGTCATGACCTGTTGTCAAATGTGGGTGACTGACACCTGACCACCTCCTCCCCAACTCCTGGCAGAGGAGTGCTGGTCCTGGACTCAGGGCCGAGTTTTCAGTTCCTGGTTGCTGACCCAGGGCGGGTCTCTCTGCACCTGGTCCCAACGTCCTCCTCTGCCAGCTGCTCCCCCAGGGCTCAAGGACTGGGGTGGAGCCGTTCTCTCCAGTTCCAGAGTCTCTACCCTCCCCCTTGAACAAATAATAATTGTTAGAAAAGGGCTTGTGGATAAATTATAATCCTGACCCTCATTCTAGTGCAAAAAACTTTAGCTTGCTGCCAAGTGAAAAGTCAGAATTTGCATTTAAATAGAAAATGTTAGGCGGCTGCATGGGGAGGCCCAGGCTCCACAGGCCTCCCCTGGCTGGGAGTCTCCCAGAGCCCAGCAGCAGGGCACCTTCACAGTCCTACGGGAACCCAGTCCTTTAGGGGTTCCTGGCTTCCTGGGGACTGCTCGCTCTGACCTTACCACATTCCTTGAAGTGTGCAGTAGGGCCAGGTGGACCTCACAGGTGACCTTCCTTCCAAGCCCTTGAACTTGAGCCTCCTTCCCAGCCCACAGAGAGCAGATAGGCATTCAGGGTGAGTGGGACCTCACACCTCCGTGAGGCAGGCGGCTCAGCCCAGAGCTTGACTACTAGCTGTGCACTTTGCCTCAGTTTCCTTGTTTTGCAAGTGTCAGTGTATAATAAATATAATTCATGATGGTTAAGGAATGGTGTCCTTGTTAGGCTGGTACAGGGACAGATTCCACTCTGGCATCTTTGACACGTGCTTGGAAACCCACCCCATTCCACCCCAAACCCTGAGATGGGTGCTAGCTTTCATAGGGCAGGTCTGTAAAGTGGAAGATTGTGTGGGTCCCAGTGAATCTAGAGCCCCACTCAGTAATGTGTCAGGAGTGGGATGAAAGTTTGGCCAACTTGTAGCCCATTTGAGTCTCCTTTGCACAAGGTGGAAATACAGCTATCAATCCAGGCATCACACTTCAGCTCAGAAACAGTGCCTGTGCCAGCACTCAGCCCTCTTTCTTAGACAGTTGACTGTCTCTTTGAGGGACAGGTGCCTGGAGCTCTGAGTGGCTCCAGCCATAGTCCCTGAGGGCCATGGATCTCCTCAGCAGACATATTGGCTGTTGTGTGATTGCATGTTGGGGGTGGGAAGTGGGAGGGAATGGCAGGACTTCTACACTTGAGGCTCCTGATTCTGAGAACTCTGCTGTCTGGGAGGGAGGAGCTGGGTCTGACAAAGGTCAGGGTCCAGCTAGACTATAGGTGCTTTGGAGGAGGCAAAGGCTGCAGAGGTCCTGGGAGGCTTCCTGGAGAAGGTGAGACATGTCAGGTCAAGGCAGACTCTAGCCCAGTGCCTTGAGGTCTAGGGATGAGGCCCAAACTCAGGGGCAACATGGAGTGGAGAGAGAGCACAGGATGGAAGGGGAAGGTGGGGTGGGTGAGAGCAGCACATAGCACGGGTCACCCTGAGCAAACAGCTGTGGACTGTTCCAGTTCACCCCAGAGCTCTTTCCTAGGCTTGCACAGTCCTGCAGGCTGTACAGGTTCTCTGGTTTCAGACTTTTCAGTAAGGTCACCTGATCACTAGGCTTTCTAAGTGCCAGGCACCCAGCTACTGGGCTTTCCCAAGGGGGTCAAGAGGGTGGGGCTCAGATTTGAGATGTGAATGTAAGCTATCACTCCAGTGAGCCCCAGGTTTGCATGATCACCCCACTTAAAACCCCAGCAACTGAACCAGACAGGTATTCTTATTTAATTTTTTTGATTCATTTAATTTTACATGTGTAAGTGTTTTGCCTGCAGGTATGTGAGTATACTATGTGCATGCAATGCCTGTGGAGGTCAGAAGAGGGCATCAGTTTCCCTAGAGTTGGAGTTAACGGCTGTTAGCGGCCATGTGGATACTGGACTCAAACCCAGGTCCTCTGTAAAAGCTGCCAGTGGGCTTAACCACTGAGCAAGCTCTCCAGTCCTGAGACAGGCATTTTTATATCCACATTACAGCCTAAGAAACCAATCCTCAGAGAGGCTAATAAATCCACCTGGGATCACAGGGTCAGAAAGCATTGGAGGGGGCATTAATATGTATCTTTGAAAGTTAGAGACTGTGCTTACAAACAAATATCTACAGTTTTTATGTAGTTGACATTGAATTAGAAAGATGCCACTCACAGATCATTGAGAGACAGAGTTACAAAGAGGCCAAAAGTGTGGGAGACTGGGGGACAATGGGCAGGGCTGGATGGGAACCCTTCCCTGGGCTACACGCTGTTTAAGGCCACTGGATAAGGTAATTGGGACTGGAGAGATGGCTCAATGGATAAGAGCACTGGGTGCTCTTGCAAAGAACCAGAGTTTGGTTCCCAGAACCTATATGGTGGCCAACAACCATCTGTAACTCCAGTTCTAGGGGATTTGACGCCCTCTTCTGGCCTCCATGAGTATTGCATGATGTGGGTGCACTTATATACATGCAGGCAAAACACTCAAATACATAAAATAAAATTTAAAAAAAGAAAAAAGAAAATAAACAAAACCTGAATTACTTTTGCTAAAAAGAAGCAGCGAGTGACTTAAAGCGGTAACTGCCTGTCATAAGCTGCTCGAAGGGGCTCAGAGCCTGCCTCACCAGTGCCCTGGAGCTGTACCTCCACTTAAGGAATGGGCAGGCCAGGGAGCTATTGTTCAGGACCCACATGTGCCTCAGGGCCAGGACAGGTCCTTGGCCACCTGCTCTGAGCTGCTAACTGTGGCCCAGGTCAATGCCACCTGTGACGGGTATCCCTGCAGACAGAGCCTAGGTCCTTGTTGTTCCCTCCCAGCACCCAGCCTCACCTTTGGCAGGGTGGACTGTAGGCTATGGCCTGCTCTCCAGCAGCCCCTGGCCAGCTTCTGGGAGATGGAGCCACATAAGATGATGTTTTAGAGGAGGTGGCCTGTGCTGCAGTGGCTCTCCCTAGAGAGGGAAGGGATGTTTGAGTTGAGCTCTGAGGAACATTCAGCAGGCAGAAATGCAGGGAACAGAGTCCTATGCTGAGGGAACAGCAAGGCAAGGTGCAGGAATCCAAGAAACACTGCACCATGCGGTGTGGCAGAGAAACTGGGGGTTGGAGAGAGAGAGATTGAGAGAGAGAGAGAGAGAGAGAGGGAGAGAGACCCTGGGACCTCATCTTAGGGAGCGGGAGGGCTGGCCTCTGTGGACAAGAGGAGGCGCCCCAGGGTGGGACAGGCCTTGTGAGAAACAGCAGAGCTGACAGGTTAACAGGTCCCTGCAGTCCCTCGGTAAAGTCACTTCACACATTTACAATGTACCAGTCAAAGCAATTAGCCGTAAAAGTGTTGTCTGGCTGCGTTTTATTGGATTCTCTCAACTCCGCATTGGTTAAACAATGCCTGCTTAGAAAAATAAAAGGACCCCATGTGCTGGGGTTCCTGGAGGGTCTGAGTGCAATGGTGGGAATGAGCTGGAGCTAGACCTGGGGTACAGTGGGTCACCCTGCCCTGTTACACATCTTTGTCTCTGCCCAGAAGAATGGCAGGTGGGCCTTAGGGATCTTTGAGCCCAGGTGGCATCGCCTGGGGAGCCCAGCCCAACTCAGCTGATCTGCAGATGGGGTAGGGGTTGGGGGGCATCACTCACTTTTCCAAGCCACTCTTCTGTATTTCATCTAGCGTGGCTGGGGCTGAAAGCCAGGGCTGCTGGCAATGCCTAGAGCCCATCCTGATGGATTCAGGTGGAGGGGCAGCAACTGGCCTGCAATGGTCAGGAAGGCAGTCTAGGCCTTATCCTGAGATGCACAGGGTGGCCTCCTACAGTGGACATGAGTTCCCATGCTGGGGGGAATCCCGCTATAAGCCTGCCATTTAACAGACATGGCATCTGAGGTCCACACTGGCCTGTGGGATGTGTCAGTTCATACAAGGATTAGGGAGAGCCCAGAAAACAGGGCTGACATGCACAGTCCCTCAATGGTGGCCAAACTGACAAGGACTTTGAGGGACCTAGCCTTACCAGGAGAATTTTAGAAATCATTCTGAGGCCTTCACACTGACTCCAGTCCTTCAACAGACTGGACTGCAAAGACAGGGGCAGATTAATCTCTTTGTAAATGCTGCTGATAATCGACTTCAGGCATCTTCTACCTCACACTCCTGGTTCTGGATCCCAGGATCCAGGAGGATATCTACCTGGCTATTGGTTCATCATGTGGGGCAATCAGAGCTGTGCAGGGCTAGGGACCAGGCTAATTGCAGGCTTATTGAGGATGGACAGCCAGCAGGCATCTAGGGCTGGGCTGGGGCCTGGTTAGTTAAATTGCCGACACCTGCTAGCTTTTATTGCAAACGTAAACAGGGCCATGCAGGCAATCAATTGCTGGTGTGTGATGATTTTCGAGTTTGCCATGAGTGCAAGGGTCAGGGTTGGGTAGGGGATGCTCCAGCCTCAGTAGAAGTGGGAGGTTTGGAGTTTGGGTGGAGAGACTATGGATCAAGTTCAGTGGAGAGTCATATTGCAACAGTCAGCGTGTTCCCTTGTGAAGTCCGATGACCCTCAAGTCCTGCTGTGTAAGATATTGTTGTCCGTGAGACCAGCAATCCCTGAGCAGTATGCTCCAGTGTTGTGGCTGGGAAGTGGTATGGGATGGGTCCCCAGAACCATGAGCTCCTTCTAATTGGGGGCAGGGGGGTGGCAGAACCCTGCAGTTACCATGGTGGCTATCTAACTGCATCTGCATCACTAAAGCAAACAGCCATCCATAGCACATGGGTTCCAGAAGGAAAACAGAATCTTTGGTTCCATTATCAATTTGCTGGGTGATGGTAAATGTGTGTCCCCTTCCATGCCTCAATTTCTGCATCTGTAAAGTGGGTCTCTGGTTGCTGTCATCTGCTCTTTAAAACCTGGGACAAAGATGCTGTCATATGGGAGGAGCCTCAGGTCAAGTTCAATCCTGGCTGGACTAACCCACTTGGTCTCTCAACACTTCCTCCCACAGTGTTCCGAATCCAGGCCAACAAGACAAAGGGCCCAGGAAAGCCTGTCTCCATTACAGAGTGGGACAGGGGAATTGTGGGGTACTGGGAAGGTCATAAGCAAAGTCAGGCTGGTAGAAAGGGACAGCTGTCACTCCACAGTGGGTGGCAGCCACATGCATCTCACCCACTCTGTGACAAAGTGCAATGCCTGTGGCATACTCTGTCAGGACTTCATTTATCTGAGAGGCCTCAGCTTCATTCTCAGCCTCAGCCAATCCTAGTGATGGAGCATGCTGCCCCCCACACCCCGCAGTCCTTGGGAAGGAAGACAGATGATTCCCCATCTCTACAGTTCTCTAAGAGCGAAAGGCCGCACATGCCCTGGAGCCCTGGTGTGTGTGTGTGTGTGTGTGTGTGTGTGTGTGTGTGTGTGTGCAAGTTTTAGTTCATTTGCTCTTTCTTCAATCTGTTCATCTGCCCCTGGGTGTTTGAACGAGCCGTGCATCTTTGTCACATTCTTCTCATGGCTCTGGGTTGTGAGTTTGAATTCTGCCTTTTCCTGGGTTCTTACAGGTATCCCAGCCTCAGTGCCCCTGGTAGGCAAGAAAGCAAGTAAGTGGATAGGCCATATCAGGACAGCACCCTTTGTCTAACCCCTTGTTCCCAGGCAAAATAGCTCAGGATGGGCTGGTGCTTCAGGGAGGAGGTGGGATCTATACCATCCTGAGAGGCAAGGTCCCAGGTAGCATGAAGGATATGGGTCATTGCAGGCAGCTGGCTCTGACCCTTCGATTCTTCCGTCCTTTCTGTCCACTTGCCTCCTGCTGAACCTCAGCTCTGTGGTCTGGGTTGCTGGCTACCATCATGGAGCTGTGGCTGCTGGGTGGGGACCCAGGCGCAGACTTTCCTCCTTTTGGGCTTCCCCAAAGCCAGCATAGGCCATATTTTCCAGCAAGCAACATTGGCAAGACCCCCACCCCAAGGTTAGGGCCCCATTCTGCTCATCCTTGGGTAAAGCACCTTTTCCTTGCCTTCTGTTTCCCCTACACAGTGGACTCTCAGGTGACCACCCATCACCCTGTGGCCTCATATCTGACTTTTTCAGTAAAGAAAGCTAGTGTCACCCCAACACAAGGACACCTCCATTTGGGAGTGCTTTGACTACACAGTTGGCACCAACCAGTGCTCAGAAAACCCTCACTCCCTATGCCGTCCCCTCCATGGAACCCTGGGTCCTGGGGGTACTCTTAGCATCTGGGGAGCCTCCTCCTCTTCTTTGTCTCCTGAAACAGGCATCCAACAGACATCTAAGCCGCTTGCTTGGGACTCACCACGGTTGAACAGCACTTCCATTTCTTCTGCAGATTTCTTCTCCCCATAAGCCTTATCAGGTAGGGCCATTTCTCTTTGCTGGGATCAGGCATCAGCTGGGGTGGGGAACATGAATGATGTGGCTAGCCCGAGGTATCACGTCAGAGCACAAAGTCTTGTGAGACACTGCAGGTTGTCCAGAGGGTGAGCTGTGAGCAGTGACTGTACCTGCTCGAGGGCAGAGAGAGTCCCTGGGTTTTGGCAGAGCATTGGTTGGGAGCAAGCCCAGAACAGCAGGGGTCACAGGCAGGGCGGTCTTGACAATGGCAATTCCAAGGCCAACGGCAGAGGAAAGAAAAGAACATTCCATGGTGTGTACTTAGGAGGCTGGGAGACGGGAAAGGAAATCAAGTTAGAGTCTAAGAGTTCGCAGCCTGAACAGGTCTCTGGCCCAGGAGAAGTTGTGGGATCCAGATGTGGATGGGAAGGCAGAGGGGGAGGGGAGTGGGGAGGGAGCAGGCCTGTTCACAATTAGCCTTGATTTTGTATGATGACATTCAAATTGTGGGCAAGCATGAAAGCAGAGTTGTGAGGACGCGGCTGTCCGACAGCCCCGGGACTAATCCAACGTGAAGGACGCGGGCGCGGGCCTGGCACCACATGGAAGCATTTTGGGAAGGTTTGATGTCCCGCCAGCTTGAAGGGGCTCCATGGCTTGGGCTGAAGGGGCCTTCTCCCCATCCCCACCCCCTCATGACTGGCTGGCTCTGGCAGAAAGGGTTAAACCTGGAACATACCAGAAGGTTCTGGCAGGGGACACCCGCAAAGGCCCAGACCTGAAGTTGATGAGGCATCCATGCCGGGCTTGCAGAGCCAGGCCTTGGGCTCCCTGGTGGCCACAGAGACTGAGACAGTGCGGACTGGGGGTGTCTGTGAGTCTGTGAGCTATTTTCAATATTTCTAATATTACAAAGATGGGACGGCTCGCATGCTGGGAATTTGGCAGGCAACGGCTGTTGTAACAGGGCCCTGTCGGGGTGGGCCTTGGCTATGAATTTTGGAATTTTATAGATGAGGGAAGTAGGGGCCAGGAGGCCATTGAAGGGCCCCGGATCACCTAGCAAGGGTTCCGGCTTGTGGGGAGCCTTGTGGGTGGAATGAATTCAGGAAGAAATGGGATTCCTGGTCTTCAGGAAGAGGTGGGGTATGGAGGGAAATCTGTAGCTCAGAGTACAGGTCCACCACAATCTGTCCCCACCGCAGTGACTAGAGTGGCTTCCTCAGCAGTAAATGGAGAGAATCCTCGGCCTCCTCCACAGGCTCCTGTGAGAAATGGACTGTATGACGCTTATTAAATGCTAGGGGTGGCAGTGGCTGCAATCCCAGCTTCACTGTGAACCCAGGCCCAGGTTCCTGGTTCCTGCTTCTCAGTGTTATTGTCTACTACATACTGCGTGTGTGGCTGGGGTGGGGGGTTCCTTCCATCAGCCCAGGCCGCCCAGATGCTCTGCCCCAGCCCTTCCTTCCCCCTGCTGTGGGTGACCTGGCCCCACCCTGTGCAGTGGGCTGACTGCCAGGCCCCTCCCACAGCCCCATGACCTGGTGGAGGAGGAACATATTTCATGCAGTCCCATGACCCCCAGAGGTCCCTCGGGAGACAGGGAGGAAGGGGCTCTGTGCAGATGGGGGGGCAAAGAAGTTGATGGAATTTCAGGATGTAGAGTAGGTTAGGGAAAGCCATGGCCACCCCAAGCCGCTTCTTAATGAAGCACAGGCGGAGCTGGCCGGCCCTCCCTTCCTGCCTTTTCCCACTAGGAAGAAATTCCAGATCCTAAATGTGGATGGCCAGAGTCATGTGTGTTTGCGTGCATATGTGTGTGTGCGTGTGTGTGCATATGTGTATATGAATGTGCATATGTGTGTTTATGTGTGCATTGTGCATGTATGTGTGTGCATGTGTGTATGTGCTTGTATGTATGTGCATGTGTGCATGTGTGCATGTTCGTGCCTGTGTTTGGAGAGCTGGAAGCAAGAGTGTGAAAAGAGGTAAGGTTTAGTTTAAATGGTAGATTTGGTGCCTTGGCCACATGACAGGGGCAGGCCATGGTCCAGCTCGCCTTCCTGAGATACAGGAATGGAGACTTCGAGGTCTTTAGGGAAGACCAGGTTGGGAAAGGCAAACCTTGCATGGCTGTGGATGAAGGTTGTGAAGTCTGGGCCAGCTGCGGGGAGAGGACAGAACCAGGGTGTGCTGCTCTTGGGTGACGCAGGAGAATGGAGGCTGGCTGCACGCTGAGTGAGGGTGGGGCCTGCAGCTCTCCTGGTCCGGTTTCTGCCCCATATCTAAACAACTTGGGGTGATTCCTTCCTATGGGGAGACACACCAGTGAAGGGTGACCTAGAGGGTGTCTGTCCATACCCTCTCCCGCAGCATGGAGCTCTATACAACTGGTAGGCCATGCAAGGGAGCAACTGAGAGGCAGCCTCAAAGGACCGTGATATTGGCTGAAGAGGTTCCCACAGGCCTTGCCAGGAGTTCCCACAGAAATGTGACCAGGGCACCTGGAATGCTGGGACTGGGACCATGCTCCCCAGGTCAGTGCCCCGGTTAGCTGTCTTCCTGCCCCTTGGCCCCACATGGAGCCCTACTGATAATGTGGGTGCTGAGTGCTAAAGGCCACACTCAACCCCCATTTTTCTGTCTCCAAAGCCCAAACTACTTCCAAAACCTTATCTTTTCCAAAGTTACTTTATGAAAATAATGATGCACAAGGTAGGTGTCAGGGAAAAAGCTGCTGTCCCCATCATGGCCAAGAAGTCCTGCATCCCCCAAGATGCCATGGTCCTCCCTGATACCCAGGTAAACCATCCAGAGTCCAAGTTGGGGTGGGGGCTTTTCCTCTGGCAGCCACATTGCCAAGCTGTTTTCTGGAAGGCTGTGATCATTCATGCTCTCCCGGGCCATGTGCTGGGTGGCACTCACACACTCCACAGTGTGTGTGTGTGCAGGACCCACTAACATCCCTTACTGGGACCAAAGATTCCCATGACAGCAGCATGAAGGGGCCAAGGTGGCCCATAGGTACACACAGCTTGTGGTGTTCAGGCTTCGAGCCACAGACATGGCAATTGTTCCAGAGACAGTGATGGTTAGCATTTGATCAGCTCTCATGATGGGCCCTGCACACATATATGTCAGCTCACTTGGATCTGTTACAATCTATGAAGTGGGTCTTCTGTCATACACTTGTGGTCATCTGGGTCTGGAGTGGCCTCCAAATGCTGGTGAGTTAGGCCTTGGTCCTCAGGAGGAACTCTTGGGAGTTGGTGAACCTTTAAGAGGTGGTGAAACTTTAAGAGGCAGGGCCTGGTGAGAGGTCTTTAGGTAATTGGCAGTGTGACTTGAATGGAACTGAGATTCTGATCCTTTGTTCTCTCTTGCTTCTGTGAGTGACTAGTTTAGCTCTATCATATACTCCTGCCATGATGCCCTGCACAGGCCAAAGCCATAAGTCGAAGGGCATGGCCTGAAACTGTCAAAAACAAGAGCCAGGTAAAACTTTCCTCTTCGTAAATCGATCACCCCAGGCATTTGTTAGAGTAACAGAAACCTGATAAAGACAATCTCAATTTTCCATCTGAGAAAACAATTCAACCAAGTAACTTGCCTAAAGCTGTGACACTGGGAACTGCCACCTCAGGGATCTGAACTCAGGTGAGCCCTAGTGTCTGTCTGCCACCCTTCTGGCACATACTTGGGATCCAATCTAGGACCCTTGTAGCATTGTACAGTTTAGGAACATAGATTTTCCAGGCAGGCCAGGCACCAGCCCTGGCTGGGCTGGGCTGGGCTGGGCCTAGGAACCTGGTATGTATCTAGAGCTTGGAGCTAGTCCCTGCCCCGGCGAGAAGTTGCAGGGATAGGTTGAGCTCGTGGGAGCCTCAGTCCTAATTTGCCGCTAGCTTGAGCTGTGGGGCCCCAGCAGAGCCCTCATTGCTTTAATTAGCAGAACTGAACTCTCACTTGGAGGGTTTCTCTGTTATCACTGGCTTCTGGCTCCTGAATGCCAACAACTGTAAGTGACTCTGATTTGCTTTCTGAATGTTCTTGTTTGCAGCATGGCATGCAGAAAAATATTAACAAAAAACAAACTCTTCTTTGCCAGCAGGCTGGCGAGGCCTCTTCTGAGCAGCTGTTTGCCTCAGTCTCTTCCTGCCTTTGATTCCTTGCTGAATAAGGCACAGTGTAAGCTAAGTGGGGCCACATGGGGCTGGGAGGAGGAGACTGGGATGCAGGCTGGTCTGCAGCGAGGAGGATAGATGGAGGACCTTGAAATCAGAGCAGGTATGGGATAGAAGCTTGACCATCAACTGAGTGGGAAGACCTCAGGGGTGACAGGGCCCCAGGGGTCACAGGGGCCCCCAGGCTCATCTACAGCCGTAATGTCGGTTCATGAGTGACTCTTCCCAGCCGTCACCCTCAGCATTTACCAGCTCCTCTGTCATTCTTTCTGACTTTCTGGCTTGGGGTAGAAGGATCTGAGGGGTAATTCCAGGAGGACCAGCATCCTTGATACACAGGGGCTTTTGTTTGTTTATTTGTTTAAACTGTGTGGTAGGGGGAGGCATTCGTCTTGGGGGTCAAAGGACAGTTCTTAGGAGTTTGTTCTCTCCTTCCACCTTGCTAAGGGAAGATCTCTCCTGTTTCTACCACTGTGCTGTGTGCTCCAGGCCAGCTGACCCCAGAGCTTCTGGAAAACTCTCCTGTCTCAGCCTGTTAAGATATCACCAAAGCAGCTGGAATTGGTCGGGTCTTGGCCAGGGTATGCTTGTCAGTGATGCTGGGCTTGGGAGGACTCACTGGAGAAGAGGGAGAAGGGCTAGGATTACAGATGTACACCTCTGCAGCCATCTTTTTACCTGGGTTTGGGGACAGAACTCATGTCATCAGGAATGGAAAGTACTTTTACCCACTGAGCCATCTTCTGGGCCTGATGTACAGGGTTTGATTGTTGCTTGTTCTCTGATTTGAAGACTCTGGGGGCCAATAGATGTGACATTATAACAAGAACACAATGACATTGTGGCCTAGACATCATCTCCAGCATTGGCTTTACGGAACAGAGTAGAATGAGGAGTCACAAGGGTCTGGGCTCCATTTAATTCTCTACTGTCACCAGTTGGAAATTCACAATCCTATTTTAACAAGGCATCATGCTGCAGTCATCCTTACTTGGCCTGTCCCCAGAGGCCGTATGTTCCAGACTCAGTTCCCAGCTTTGTGCCCTATAGGTTGTGGATCCTTTAAGAGGTGGGACCTGGTGAGAGGAAACTTTTCTCTAGCCTGAGCATGGGGTGAGCAGTCTGCTCCACCATTTGGTCCTACCATAGGCCTAAGCATAAGAGGATGGAGACCTCAGAAACACTGAGTAGAAATACTTAGACTTATCTGTTGGTCTCTATTCCAGCCACACTCACATGCCAGTTGCTGTGGGCTGAAACTCAAAGATCCTCCATGGCTCATGTTTTAACTCTTGTTCCCCAATTGGTGGTGCTTTCCTGAAGGCTGTGGAAACTTTAAGAGGCTGGGTCCATCTGTAGGCAGGTCACCAGGGTCCAGATCTGAAGGTTAGACCTTCCCCTGGTTCCTGTTAAGATCTCTGCCTCCTGGTCCCACATGATGTGAACAGCCTGTACCACATACTCTGGCTGCCATGGCCTCTGCCCAGGTGGACACCCTCCAAAACTGTGAGCCAAAATGCCTTGTTTCTGTCAAGTGTCACAGAGAAGTGGTGCTGACACACTTGCATGCTGGGGTTGTCTCCAGCCAGTGCTGAGTGGCATCCTAATGACACTAGAGGAGCATTGCTGGGACCGTAGCACATCACCACCATCATGTCTCTCCCTCCTTGATGCATCTCCATCCAGGCAAGGATCTGGCATTTCTGTCATACACCCCTCCCTCATCATGCAGCCACTGTTGTGGCCCTGAGACCTGGGACAGGCCATCTGTCCTCACTGGGAACAGGGTGTCTCACACTGTGACTGTTGTAACTCCCATGGGCTGAAGGCTGAGGCCTGACAACAGTCATTCTGCTAATGCGTCCAGCTGTTCTGCCTGGAAGGAACTGTCAGCCTGTCCACCTTACAGATGAGGAGACTGACATTCAGAGTGGCAAAGTTGAAGGCTAGCAGTGGATGTAATGTCATCCACGGGGCTCTAATGTGAAGCCACTTGTCTCCATGTTCCAGATCGGCGGGCCTAGTCAAGTGCCTGCAAGAGCGGGTAGGGGGGCCACACAGCCCCCCTCATGGGACACAGGCCTTTCAAAGACTCTCGTGTCTTGTGCCTGCCAAGCCTCTTGACCCGTTTCCCTTCTGAACCAGTGTGGAAACCAAATAGTGGCTGCTACAAGAACAAAGCATCTGAGCAAAAGGTTTCGTTTCTCCTTCCCCTTCCCAGCATCCCTCCTCCACAGTGTCCTCCCTCCCCATATCCCTATTCTAGCATCTCTGTCCCTCCTCCCAAGTTTCCCTCCTCTCCAGTGAGTCCTCCCACCCCAGTCTCACTGACAAGTGCTCCCTGGCTAAGCCCTAACCAATACCAGCTGCTTTGGTGTGGCCTCCTGGGGTGTCAAGGGCTTGCCTGAAGGGTGGGGCCTGAAGAACCAATGGGGCATGGGGGCTTTACCAGCTGCCCAGAAGGGTCCACCCAAGACAGCAGGCAGCAGTGGGCAAGGTGGGATTTCTCTTTGGCTCTGCCCTGGGATTCAGGGTCCTCAGCCCCTATCTGTCCATAGGTCACTGCGGGATGTGAGCCAGGACTCCTTGGACCTCAGTTTCCTCTTTCTAACAGTCGGCATTTGGTGTGACTAGCAGAGGAAAACTGAGAAACCGCAGGATCCATAAATCAATGGCTTCCTGTAGCTGCTCTGCCTGGTGCCCTCACCTCACTGGATGCCATTGGATCCCATTCTGTCACCTCCCCACAGAGACCAGTCCTGTGTCCCGTCTCTCTGCTCCGTCTTTTTTGTTTTCTTTTTGTTGCACCTGTCACTGTGGAACTTGTGCTGGAGTTTGACAGCTCCCATCAGAGCACTGGGTGCTTAGAGAAAGGCTGGGGTCATGGCACTGAGGCCAGCACTGTCACCTGTGACATCCCGGCCCCTGCACAGTTCTCTTCTACCACTCTAGCCACCTCACGTGTCCTGCTGTCCCTGCCCCAGTCCCAGAATTCATCCACTCCAGCATGTCCCACAGAGCTAGACTGCTCGGAGTCTAGCTAAACATGGTCCAGAGACTTTGCCCTCTACTTAGAACCACAGGAGCCCTCTGACAGGCCCTGTGACTGTCCCCAGTTCATAGATGAGGAAACCAAGGCTGAGACAAAGCAAGGCATGATCCCTAGGACCCCAGGCTGTGCCTCCTCCATCTTCCCTGCCCAGTCCCTGATTGTGCCTGGCAGGCATGGGGGCCCTACTGTGAGTTGAATGAGATTGTCCCCTCAAAGTATTTTTTTTTTTTTTGGTCTTTTTGAGACAGGGTCTCCCTGTAGCCCCAGCTGGCCTGGAACTCTCTATGTAGACCAGGCTGGCCTTGAACTCACAGAGATTTGCCTGCCTCTGCCTCTGGTGTGCTGGGAGTAAAGGTGTGTGCCACCACATCCAGCCAACTCAAGTATCTGAAAACTTGGTCAGTTTGTGGCGCTGTTTGGGGAGGTCATGGAACCTTTAGGGCTGTGTGGCCTTGCTGGAGGAAGCACATCACTGGCGGGAGGGCAGGCTTGGAGAGTTCATAGCCTCGCCCCATTTCCTGTTTCTCTCCCTTTGCTTCCTTTTTTGCCAATGGAGATGTGAGTTCTCAGCTTAGGCTTCTGCAGCTATGCCTGTGACTTACTGTTAGGCCTCTCCACCTCTATGGACTCTTTCTCTCTGTCTGGACTCATAAGCCAAATAAACTCTTCCTTTTATAAGTAGCCTTGGTCATGGTGTTTTATCACAACAACAGAGAAGCCACTGATGTAGGCCCTCAGTACAGTGACTGCAGAGGCAACTGGATCCTGCAGAGACCATCTTGGACTCTCACCCTCACAGAAGGCCCTGGGTGCTGGCTGCTGCCTTCCTTGGTGCTGCTGTGGGGCCTGGTGAATAACTGTGACTCAGTGCACATCTGTGGATCAGAGACCCTCTGGATGCACAAAGAACACTTCAGCCAGAAGAGGAGATGTGAGCCAGGACCTACCTGGGGCCCCAAATTGGCTCTGGGTTTGTATTCTGTCCTAACATTTCCCTTTCACCTTAGGTAAGTCTAAGTCCCCACTGGGCCTCAGTTTCCCCAACTGTAGACTAGAGGTGCTGGAGTAGATGAATTTGAGCCTTTTCTCATTCTGCCAGCCTGCATTGATCTTAGCCAGGGTGAGAAACTGGTCCATCCATGTTCTGTTCAGCCTGTCCCTGGCCTGCCCAAGAGGGTGACCCTCAGTGTTCCTTCTGCAGCTGTGAGGGCCGTGTGGGCAGGTGAAGAGTACACACCCCACTGAAGCCTGACCTTGAGCCTCTGGTAGATCTGGATGTTTCTAATGCATGTTGCACAGTGCTAACCCTGATTCTCAGCTGCTCTGCTGTGTCCACGAGCATATTCTCATTCCCATGAATCTGTGTCTGCAATAAACCATGTGGGCCAGTCCAGGTGGTCAAGAAAACCCAGGAGGGTGAGGCCTAGAGGCCCAGGATTCTGGACTCTGTCTTAGGATGATTTCTGTTGCTATAAGTGAATACCTGAGTCTGGTTGATTACATAAAGAGGTTGGTTTGGGTCACAGTTATGGAGGGTCAAAAGCATGGCATGGGCAGATGCAGGGCTCTGGTGCCAGCCCAGGGTGGATGGCATTGCCGTGGTGGGCAGGTATGCGGCAGGGATGCCTGGTCACAGAAATGGGAGCAGGCAGGGGCCAGGCAGGCTCTCTCCATAGATGTGACTAGCCCCTGGAGACCTGCTAATCCATGTGTGTAGGCTGAGCCCCAGGACCTAATTACCCTCCTCCAAGGCTTACCTCTTAAGAGTGCCAAAGTACCAGACTGGCGGAACTATCCTTCTTGGGTATTTAACAGACATACTTTGAGGCCTATAATAATTTGGTCAGAGGGACATAAAGGACAGTTTTTGCTCCTTGCCCTCCTAGGTTCACTAGTTCCAGGGGACTATGAGCATCTCTCAAAATGTCCTATAATGGTGGTGGGTCACCTGTCCTCTTGATCAAGGAGGCCAAGGAGACCCCACCAGATGGTGAACCAGTGTCCAGTCTACAAAGAGGAGGGTCAACACAGAGGAATCATTTCCTCCATGCTTCCAAGCGAAGCCAACCATGGTCGAGCAAAAAAGTAGGACCTTTGACTTATCTTCACATAGATGGAACTGGTAAAAGAAAGGAGCCAAGGGGCTCCTCCCAAGCCCATGTGACCCCTGAGGAACAGATGCTCAAACAACCTTAAGAGTAAAAATAAATCAGTTTATCTGGTCCAACTGTATGGTCTTAAACTCCCAAAAGGAAAGTATAACCAAAGATTAAATGGACCAACATAAATTTTTAAGAGTCCATATGTATAGCTAAAGGCTACATAACAAGCAACAATGCCAGATAGGAGCAGATACCATCTTTTGAGTTGAGGGTGGCCAAAGGGACTCCCAGATAGTATCCCAGCATAGAACTGGGAAAATGAACAGCAGACCCCAATCTTATCTAAAGGAATATTGACAACTGATTGCTGCTAGATGAGGAACAGCTGACCT
>NW_008348865.1:445385-456192 GCF_000622305.1 Nannospalax galili
AAACCTAAAAATTCACAGCCAATTTTGAAAGAGATGCATCTTAGCTCAGGAAATTGTTATTGAATATGTCAGTGTGTTATAATGAAATGCTTCTTCTAAGTATGTGGTTATTAAATAAATAATTTTTTAAAAAAGTGCCACAGTTTAGTCATGCCACATTGAGGACTGAGGCACACAAACTTTGGGGTTCACACCCAGGCCACAGCTATGTCACAACCCCCACCTTGGCCTGCAAGCTCTAGTATCTGCCCCTGTGCCAGTGTGTGCTGTGGTCTGCCATGTGCCACTAGTCTGCTTCCCCATGAGGCTGTACACCCGTTTCCCCCCTCCTAATGGGCAGTGGCCACTGTCGTTCCTGAGTTTGAACCAGCGTGGATGGAAGAGCCATAGTGACCCAGGTGTGCACATCTTCCTGAGATGAAGGTCTGGGTGTGGTCAGAGTCCAAGTCCACATGTGTCCTGTGGTGGTTAAGGACACAGCAGTAGTGTGTCCAACCCTCAGTCCCTCACACAGCTCCTCACCTGACCTGAGCCCAGGGCTTCGCCCTTCTGAGTTTTAGTCTCCTCATTCGTGAAATGGGCACAAACACTCCTGAGCGGTGGACAGTGAGCGTTGGACATACAGTGGCTCTGACACAACACCTAGCTCACAGGGACCCTCACAATTCTCTGCCCCAAGTCACTTCCCTTCCCTGTTCCACCCCCAAATCTACACCCCAGGTATCATCTCTCTACAGCTCCAGTGTTCCCACTCCTGTAACCCCAGTAGCATTGGGTGCATTGTCTGTGTGTCTGGTTTCTCTCATTCATACTGTCCCCATGAGGTCAACCATGTGGCTGATTTGGACTTCTTGCTGAATCTTGTCTTCTTAAAAAATATTTTATTTACTATTTTTATTTTATGTGTGTGTGTGTGTGTGTGTGTGTGTGTGTGTGTGTGTATTGCCTGCATGTAGGTAAGTGCACCCGTGTCGTGCAATGCCTGTGGGGGACAGAAGAGGCTGTCGGATCCCCTGGAACTGGAGTTACGAACAGCTGTTAGCTGCCATGTGGGTGCTGGGACTCAAACCCGGATCTTCTGCAAGAGCAGTCCGTGTTCTTAACGGCTGAGCCATCTCTCCAGCCACCTGAATCTTCTGTCTTAACGAGTTCCACAGTCTTCATCTGTCCTCAGAGAGCTACTGACGGCATCTGAGGAGTTTCTAGTGGGTCTCAGGCAAAGTGGTCCCCCCAGTGCTCTCCTAGGGTCCTAGGGTTTGTGTTGGGCTTATGATGCTGGGACCCTGCTGGCTTTGGCAGGAATTGCTAGGCAGGCTTCTGGAGCAATGTGCCCATGTGGGTGGTTAAGGTTACTTTTTAAATGAGACAAGATTCTTGTGTTGCCATACCCAGCAAGCATCATTATTTCAATGTTCAACACAATATAGCACAGACCAGTGCTTCCTTCTTTTTAATGGTTGAACACTATTCTATTGTATGGACATACCACAATCTGTTTATCCATTCATCAACTGTTGGACAATATTTTGAAAAATTTCCTAAACATCCAAAATGTGTTTCAGTTAGAGAAGTTCAGGCAAGGAGGACAGTTTAGTGTCTCTCCCATCTTCCTCTCCAGATAATGTCAGTGACGCTGTTGTTCATGAGCAGGTCCCTCAGGCATCCTGCCCTGTGCTAGTGTTCTCTCCGGGGTGATGGTGATCTACACCCACTTGTGCATCTGGCCCCATGTGGTCATTTCTCTTGGGGGTTCTCCCACCACAGTGTCAAATATTCTCCTGTGCCTGTCTGGTCACAAAGGTGTTCCCATGTGGACGGGGAGTCTGGTGGAGGCTAGGAATCTGGGGGGCCCAGTAGGGCAGTGGGTCTCTTCCCACAGGACTTTTCCTCAGGGCTTGCTGTGAACCAAGGCATTGGGGTTAGGGCAGCAGGGACTTTAGTTTGAACACCCCCTGACCCCCAGCTTGTTCTGTAACCATAGCTCCCTTCCTCGACCCTCAGGGCCACTCCTCCCTGATCCTTGGCTTTTGAAATAATCTCTCCCCTTTGCTCGGCTGGTCTTTTTCTTTCTCAGAACTTTCTGCAATGCAGGATGCAGGCTGCGGCAGGGGTCTATGGGGCCCCGGGACCAGAGCCAGGGCACATTCTTTGGGGGTTGGGTTTCTGCAGGGATCAGCTTCCCTGTCGCTCAGTTCCACCTAAAGAAAACAAGCTGAAATCCAGTGCAGGTGGTCGGCTTGTCCTTTCACCTAGGGGACGCATGGCCGCTTGCTTCTGGAGAGGAGGCAGCTGCGGTGGGAGGGCAGGGGGTTACCCACTTGACCCGCACAATGGCCCCAGTCTGTCCCCTGGGGACTCGGCTGGGGTGCAGCTGGGCAGAGCTGGCTTCAGGGGCACAAAGCTCTGCATGTGTCCAGGGTCTATGCCCTGAAAGCCACATTTCAGGCTCCTGGGACCCTATTAAACAGGGTGCCTGCTACCTTTCCCTCTTGACCGGAAGCCTGCTCTGTCCAGAGTCCTAACTGCAGGAATGTCGTTTTCAGCTGCCCCATTCTTTCAGGAACTTGGCTTTCCCAACTGCAAGACAGATGGGGTGACTGGCTACAAAGTGGAGAGACTTTAGGGTCACTCTGCCAGCCCACCCCAGATAGCTCTTGAACCTTTTGTAATTGCCCTCCAGGCTCCAGTGCAGTTGCCCACTCTTGTAGTGGGACTCCGGCCAGCAGCAGCAGCCCAGACAACTTGGAATGTAATTCCTGGGTCCCCCTAGAATCGGGATTCTGAGGTGGGCAGTGTGTGCCCTTCCAAAGCGCCCAAGGCTCATAGGTGTTGACCTTGGCAGGCCCTGATGACCTCTGCCCCACACCACCCTCCAGACCCAGGTCATCTTTAAGACACTGCTGTGTGTGCAGAGCTAAAGGCTGTAGACTCCCAAGGCGGATGGATGTGTACTGATATAGGGACCCGAAGGGCACCACCTCCTGTCTCTGCTGTAGGGTCTTGGAGAAGCTCTGGGTCCTCAAGATAATTATTTTTTATTTTCTGCTACTGGTGAATACAGAGGGTGATGGAGACAATGCTGAGGTTCTTGGGCTTCTTTCTCTGGCCTCTTTAAAGAGTAACAGCCTTGAGCCTAGTCTTTAACCTCTCTGACCCTCAGGTTTTTTTGTCTGTAAAATGGAGAGCATGCAGCTCATCTTTTGGAGTTGTCAGAAATAGTGAAAAGGGTTCAGCATGGGCATGAGTGGCCCAGTGGTTATTGCCTGCCTTCTCTTCCAGGGCAAGGAGTCAAAGTTCAAGAGACCCTGGCCCGAGGAGCTGGTACCTCAATGCCGTGGGTGGGGCTGATGTAAGGTTTTCCTTGGAGGCACTCTGCCACCTTGAGGGCATCAGGCAGCTGCAACTCCTTGTTCTGGGAGGGACCATGTGGATCTGGACCCCCCACCTAGATCTTGCTGTAGCCCATCACCGGGGTTGGGGGGGGATGCCTCCTGTGTGCATCCTTGCTGGGAAGTCATGTCCTTTGTGTTGCCAGCTGTGTAAGCCTCAAGGAGATCTCTACTCTATGGGCTGGAGAGATGGCTCAGTGATTAAGAGCACTGACTGCTCTTGCAGAGGACCTGGGTTCGATTCCCAGCACATGGCAACCGTCCATTCCCAACCATCCTAACTCCAGTTCTAGGATATTCGATGTGCTCTTCTGGCCTCAGGCACTGCACGACACCGGCACGGGTGCACTTACACACATGCAGGCAATACACTCACACACATAAAATAAAAATAGTAAATAATTAAAAAAACAAAAACAAAAACAGAAGATCTCCCCACTCTGGCCCTGGGTCTGTGGCTGCTGTGGAGCCAGCATAGGGCACCCCCTGCAGATGGGGCTCCTGGGGTGGGGAGCAGCCGCCCATGCTGTACCTCCACAATCCACAGGGGTAGATGGGAGCACAGAGAGACAGCTTGGGAGGGAGGAGGCCATCCTGGGACTGGAAGCCTGGACAGAGGCAAGAAGGTGGAGGGTCTTCCCTCCCTCCAGGAGTTTTGAGTTCAGGACTGGCTGTGCTCCTGGGAGCATCTCTGTTTAATACCCCATTGCCTGACTGGAGGCTAGTTGGCGGAGGTGGCTATGCTGGGAGGTGGCCAGACCATGGAGGCCTCTGCACTTCTCCCATGGGGTTATCCAGTCTTGGGGTAATGGACCTGGTGGTGTCCCCTTTTGCCAGGCTCCTCTCTTTCCTTACCCTGGACTCATGCCTGCTGGGATAAGCCAGACCCACTGTCTCCAGCCACACGTGTGCGGCTCTCACTCAAAGCTCACATTTCTCCTGCTCATCTTTTCTCAGTGATCAGCCATCCCAGTGATCAGCCAGCCTACTCTCTCACAGGAGAGGGAAACTGAGGTTCAGAGAAGGTAGGGCTTGCTTGTGATGGCAGAATTGGTGACCAAGCTGGAATTCAAACTTGGGTGTTTGACTCTGGATCTCTGCCCTGTGGTTGGGGACCAGCTGTATGGTCCCTCCTTCAGTCTATGAGAGGACTTCGGCCTCATATTCCTTCTAGAGGGGTTCAACCCTCACCCTGTGCAGGTGCCCACCCTATGCAGGGAAGACTGTGCTAGAATAACTACAAAAGTGGATCTTTTGTGTAAAGGAATCTTTCCACATGGGGTCCCCAAGGCAGAGGGGGATGCTGGTGTTCTCTCAGATGCCTCCTGGGGTCCTTTTGGGGCCCAGCATTTCATTTCCACCCTTAGCTTATTGGAGGAACAATAGGAGGCTGAGCAGGGGAGTGAACGCTGATGCTGAGTGCTCACCACATCAGACACTCCCAGAAGATAAAGCGGCAACTGTATCCCGGCGGGGAGGGTGTGTGTGTGTGCAAGCTCAGAAGGGGGGTGGGGGGGGGGGGGGGGCACCACAGGTCAGTGTTGAGCATCTTCCCCTCTCACTTGCACCCTTTGTTCTTTTTTTTTTTTTTTTAAAAAAAAAAACAGATTTATTTCTATTATTTTTTAAATTATGTGTATATATGTGTGTCTGGTGGATTTGTGCATGCACATGAATTCAGGTGCCCACAGAGGCCAGGGGTGTCAGATTCCCAGAAGGTGGAGTTACAGGCAGTTGTGAATCATCTAATGTGGGTACTAGGAACTGAACTCAGATCCTCTGGAAGAGCACTAAGCACTGTCCACCACTGAGCCATCTCACCAGTTCCTCTACCTTATTTTTTGAGATAGATTTTTTCACTGAACCAGGAGCTGGCCAATTAGGCTAGATTGGCTGGCCAGCAAGCCCAAGGATTCTGCCTATCCTTGCCTTCCCAGTACTGGAGTGACAGGTGGGTGTGTACCACCATGCTGGTTTTTAGTGCCAATGATGGGATCCAAACTCGGGTCCTCAGGCTTGAACAGCAGACACTTTACCTACTGAAAGTCTCCCCAAGCCCAGGGGACTACTGGGGATGTGGGAACAGGGGTGGAGGGGGTGGGGAAGGGAGGTTGTCAGGTTTCTTGAGGTCTCCTCAGTGCACTGAGCAGCGGCTTGCATTCTTTCCTTCAGCATTCCTGCTGCATGCATTCGGCAACCCATACCTGTACAGCCAGCGAGCCCTGCAAGGGTGCGTGAATGTGACCCTGCTGGGCTGGAGAGGACCAGGATCAGCGGATGACCTGGAGGGAGGTTGTTGTGGAAGTCCAGGACAGAAAAGGACAGTGGCTCACTTAGTTGCTTTTCCTGTTCCTGTGATTTAAAAAATACCCCGACAAAAGCAATTAAAGAGAGAAACAGTTTATTTTAACGTACAGTTCATGATTTTAGAGCAGTCATGGTGGCAGGAGGGTCATGTGATCACACCACACCCACAGTCAGGGGGCAGAGAGAGATGAATGCTGGTGCTCAGCTCACTTTTTACTTGTTTATATGGTCCAGGGCATGGAGCCATCCACGGTGGGCGGGTTGTCCTACCTCGGTTAATCCCTTGCAGGCCCATCTCCCAGTCAATCCTGGATCTCATCAAGCTGACAGTTGAGATTAACCATCGTACCGCCACCCCTTGACAACTTGACACCTGAACACATCACTTTATTTATCTGGTTAGTTGGGTTTTTTGTTTTGTTTTGTTTTGTTTTTGTTTTTGAGACAGGGTCTTACTATGTAGACCTGACTGGCCTAGAACTCGCTATGTAGACCAATCTGGCTTCCAACTCACAGAGATCAGAGATCTGCCTGCCTCTGCCTTCTGAGTGCTGGACAAACACACCACTTTAAATTTTAACCTTTCACTCCTTGTCCTCAAAGTCTCACGTTCATCTCATGATCAAAATACAACCCAATTTCAAGAGTTCCCACAGTCTTTAACAATTCCAACAGCTTTTAGGTCCACATCCAGGTCTCAAGTGAGACTCAAGGCAATCTCTTAACTCTGAGCTCCTATAGCATCAAAACCAAATGACACATTTCCTGCAGCTTTTCAATGTATGTCTAATGGTCCTGGCATCTCCAACATCCTGGGGTCTCCACTGTCCATTACAACATCAGCTTCCCTGTCACAGTCTCACACAGTGGCCTCTCGACAACCCCTTGCAGATGTTCTGACCTTGCCATACACAGCATGACCTTGGCTGCTCTCTGGAACCACATCATACAAGTGTCTATGATCCTCTCAACCTTGCATCTTCCATGATTACAAAATCCATGTGGACAATACTGCAAGCTTTGCTGCTGGCTCCAGATGTGACCCCGCCCCTGGACCACAGCTGTATCAGTTCTGTCTGCTGACCCTGCGGAAACACGTCCCTGGGCTGCTGCCTTTGAGAAGCAGGGATCCCTTTAGATTTTCTCCTCTTAAATGAGTTTGGATCTTCACAAGATTGGGCCTCTGATAGGTGGCTTTGCCCTCAGAACACCTGTCCTATTGTCCCAGTGCAGTGTGGGTTTCCCTTTAATGTGTGGATACCTTTACTAATGACTGCTGCGTTCTCAGCACCAGCCTGATGCTCTCCTGTCCTGAAATTTCCTCTGCCAAACAAACCAGTCCATCATCTTTAAATTCAACTTCACTCAGATTCACAGGACACTGGGAGAATGCAGTCAGATTCCTAGCTGGAATATTGCAGGTATGGCTCCCAGCCTGGCTCCTGATGCATTCCCCCGACCCCAACCTCATGAGCCAGGCCTGCACGGTCTGCATATCTCAGCATTTGGGTTGGCTAGGCTTCCATCAAAATAACCCATTAGACTCTGTTTATGCATTATGGAACTTTTCTTAGTTAAAAAATATTGTGTGTGTGTGTGTGTGTGTGTGTGTCTGCATGTGCATGCATGTGTGTCTGCATGTGTGTGCATGCCACAGTGCACGTGTGGAGGCCAGAGGACAGCTTTGTGGAGCCAGTCCTTTCCTTCCACCTTCACGTGGGTTCCAGGGATTCAGTTCGGGTCACTAGGCCTGTTGTGTGGCAAGGGGCTGCATGCTGAGCTGTCCTGCTGGCCTCATTCCAGGGCTTTTCCAACCCAAAGTTCTAAACTCTTCCATAAGCCAGGTCCACAGGATTGAGAATCATGTGACCTGGTCTGGTCTGTCCCAGTACCAATGTCCTGTCTTAGTTACTTTTCCTGTTGATGAAATATATGGACAAAAACAGCATGTGGGAGAAAACATTTATTTTAGCTCACAGTTCAGTTGCAGTTCATCCTGATGGACAGGAGCTTGAAGTTTCCTTTTATAACAAAAGACACTGTCCCACAGTGGGAGGGCTTTCCACCTCAATTAACCTAGTCAAGATGACCCCATCCCCCAGCATAGCCAGATACTCCTCTTCGAGGTGATTCTAGATCTCATCTAGATCTCAAGGTGACAACTGAGATTAATCATGATGGTGACTTAGATCAGAGTGACACCAGGAAGGAGGAAGGTAGGGAGGGGAACAAGGAGATATCTAGAAGATAGAATTAGCAGACAGGTGAGGGAGTATCAGTCACCATCGCCAGAGTAAAGCTGTGGAACAAACATCCCTAAATGTACTGGTATAAATTACAAGTGCATACTGAACTCACCAGTCTGCAGTTGGTGGTGTAGATTAGGTTTGGTTGGCTGGTTCTTTTGCACTCATCTGGGCTGCTTACATGTCCAGGGGAAGGCCTGGCTGTCAGTTGACCTGGGATGATCTCATCTTGGAGGGTAGGGGAGGTCTCATTTCCATAGGACACAGGGAAAGGCTTAGAGAGGTGGACGAACTTGCCTGAAGGCCCCTGGCTATACCAGCAGGGCAGAAGACAACTGTGCTTGGCTGCCGCACTGGCTCCCACATCTTCATTTCCTCCATGGCACCATCCCAGGACACTTCAGGTGATACCCGAAGTCCTTAGAGAGTTACTCAAGCTTAAGAAAGATTGGTTTCCAGGTCTGGGTCTTCTCACCTCTGGTCCTCACAGACAGGTCAGGTGATGTTCTCCTCATCTGCAAAAGCCACTCAATGGCTGTGCTGTTTGTGGAGAACAGGGAGTGTGGTGTGAGAGCCAGGTGTCTGGGACTCCTGCTCTGCACCCTTCACCTGGGTGGCTTGGGATAAGGGGCTGGAACTCATTAAATGTGGGGATTCTTGCCTGCCCAAGGCTGTTCAAGAGTCTTGGGTGTCAACTTTCTACCTGTGTGAGACAGGGAAGTGCCAGTCCCCTTGGGGGAGAGTGGGAAGCAGGCCCAGCACCCCACAGGGCAGGCATCAGCTAATGCTGTCCCTCCCCGCTCCTGTCAGGCAGGCCACGTGGAGGGGTGAGGGAAAAGACTGAGTGACACCTGTCACAGTCATTTGTGGCCCTCTCTAGCCATCCCACTGGGCACAGGGGGTGGGGTTTGCTGCCCCTCTTCCCATCTTATAGAGGAAAAAGCAGGTCTGGAGCGGTGGATCATGAAACTCCTGGAACAGAGCTGGGCCCCCTACAAGCTTTTCCTAGGGGCAGAAGGCAAGCAAGTGCGGACTGCGTTGGTGGATGCTCACCCCAAAAGGAAGGAAGAAGGCTGCTGTCTGGGGTGCCAGCCTGGCCATTGAGCCCACCAGACTGTCAGTCTTGTCAGTCTCTTGAGGGAAAGAGTGAGCTGAGTGGAGACAGCACTGCAGACAAAAACCAGCTCAGAGTGTGACCTCAGGCTGTCACCAGCTTCCTTGGATAATAAGAGTCTGATCCTGAATCTCTCAGATATCACCTCCAGCTGGTAGTGTTATATGGGGGGACTGTGGAGTTTTTAGGAGGTAGGGTCTAGCTGGTGGAAGTAAGACATAGAGGGGCAGCCTCTGAAGAGTCTACACAACTTCCTGGCCCTGGGGGAAGGGTGGAGCCTCCCCCATATGACACAGCACCGCATAGACAGAAATCCTTGAAATCAGGAATGAAGACAAAACTTTCCTTCTTTAAGTTGCTTCCGTCAGATTTTATAGCTGAAGCAACATGCAAGTCACTGATACACAGGGCCTCGGTCTCCTCACTTGTGAAATGAAATAATTTAGGCCAGAAAAGATATGAAGTCCCTTCCAACCCCATCACCAAGAATGGAGACTTTATGTGCTGGTTGAGTGTTATTAGAACACGGATGATCTCTCTGCTTAAGTATTGATAGAAGACCAACTTTGGCTACTAGGATTGGTGGCACATGCCTCTAATCCCAGCACCCAGGAGACAGAGGCAGGCAGATCTCTGTGAGATCAAGGCCAGCCTGGTCTACATAGCGAGTTCCAGGCCAGCTGGGGCTACGGGGAGACACTGTCTCAAAAAGGAAAAAAAAAAAATCAAAAATAAAACATAAAATACATTTTAAATGGGAAAAAACAGAAGGAATATTCTATTGAGTAGGGTTACATAGGGGCCGTCAACTCTCTTTGCAAATATGGATGATTTTCTTCTATATTCTCAGCTTTGGTTTAAGCAAAACCAAATAAAACAAAGATACTCACAAAACAAAAATGAGTGTGAAGAGTACATGTGGATTGCTTCAGGTGTGGTTTGATCCAGGTGCCCAGGTGAGCTCCTCAGAGCTCCATGTCTGCCTCTCTCAATTCTGCCTTCATTGGTGTCACTCAGGTCGCTTGATGGAGCACCAGTGACACAGAGGTGACACCATGGCACGTCTCCAAAATGCAACTCCTTTACACAGATGGCTCCCATGAATTCGTCTGTCTACTCTGATGACTCTGATCAGATGACAAGTGGCTCCTGGAACCAATCATCATGGCCAAGAGGGCAGGAGAACCACTGACCTTGGCTAGCAGCACTCCTGGCCCCTGTGGGTGTGAACAGGACAGGTCATCCCAAAGGAAACGTGCCACATGGAGAGGTGAGTGGACGCTGGAGAGGCAGAAACAGTTCCTGCCAAATGGCAGCCTCCAGAGACTGCTCCCCTATAGACACACAGATGACCTTGCAGCCTTGTGAGATGAAACGATGGGGACACCGAGCCTGGGTCTGTTGTGATGAACCCCATTCATGTGGCTGCAGCAGCTCTCCAGGCTGCCAGATTGAGCTGTTCACTTTGGTCAGTAGACAGAATATGGAACTATTTGAACTTGTTCCACAGTGGGATTTTCCTAGGTTTGGAATTTTCAGACAGCCCAGCTTCATCTGCTTGTTTGAGAGAGAAAATTATGTGAACTCAAGACACACTGGAGAGGGAGAATGGGGCAGGGCTGAGACACAGGGACCAGGAATGAGGGTGGCTGAGACAGGGATAGAAAGAGGGTTCTGAGAGCCGTGGGGAGACTCACAAAGGAGGGGTGGAGAGAGAGAGAGAGAGAGAGAGAGAGAGAGAGAGAGAGAGA
>NW_008348865.1:456310-539036 GCF_000622305.1 Nannospalax galili
GGAGCCCTGGGGGTGCGTGCCTCCAGCCCTCATGCCCTGTGGCTTTCTTCAGTCCCAGACTACCACCCCTCCGCCCCGTCCCAGTGGGGTGCAGCCAGGGACAGGCAGGCCTGAACTGCGGGCTCAGCAACTTGGCTGACAGCCCTGGCCCAGCTTGTTTGAAGGGCTTCTCCCGTATCTTGGGGTTCTTGGCTCCAAACTCACCGCTTCCAGTCAGGAAGGAGATGAATGCAGCCCAGCCTCTGGGCCCGGAGGACAGACGTCAGGAAATAGCTGGGCTATGACGCACCTCCCTCCAATCTCATTTCCATAATGCTTGGGAGAAAAAACTGGGGCTGTCAAGGAGGTGGGGTGTGTGGACTTGTTTGTTTTCTCTGGAATCAATCCTACTTCTCAAGACATTGCCTCTGGGCTTGTTGAACCCCCATCTTTTGGTGGATGTGTGCACTGTGTGTCAGCATGGCTTGTGTGACTCTGAGTGTGCACCTCTGGGCGCTGTGCCCAATAAGTCAATCAACAAACAGACAGAGAGAACCCTGGGAGCTTATTACTCCTTCACGTCTGTGTTAATCCTGCCTTCCCATCCTGCCACCCTGCGATGACCTCACCCTTGTGAAGTTTCATTTCTTTCTCGTTCATGCATTGAGGGGTCTGAACACCCTCATCTGCCCTTGACCAAATCATTGCCCCACACTAGGACACTCTGGGCTCTAGGGGCCCATTTGATTTTCAGCCCTGTGTGCCATCTGTTTATTTTGGTCTGTGAACTTTTGCCGGCACCTGTCGGTCTCTTGCAATGCCGCCTGCTAATTTTAAGCACTGGCAAATGCAGGTCTAATTTTAGATGCTGCTGTCCTGGGAGCTCCCCCCTGGGGATCTAGGCTGCTGTTTGTGGTGTTGGGATGAGGTGGGTGCCTTGGGGAACACAGAGGTGTTCCTGCTCAACCTCAACAACATTAATTTCTTTAGTGCTTTTATTTTGTCAGATCTGATATGAGATCAGACATGTTTCACATTATTTGATTGGCTCTTACTTTAAAGTGCCAATCAGCCAAGTGTATTAAGTGCCTACTCTGTGCTGGGCAGCCTACCCTGCAGAGGTCTAGTGTCTGCTGCTCCCAAGAGTACCAAGGACAGTCCTGGTTCTGTCTGATCAGATCTGCAGTGCCCTGCAGCAGCCTTTGAAGAATTGTATATAGCACGTGAGCAGAAGAAATGCTTGTAGAGGGAACCAGACAGAGAGTGAGTTGAGTCAGCATTTGAAGTCCAGTTCCCAGAAAACCCAGCTCTGGGTCTGGAAGAAGGGAAGAAGCAGGAGGTGGGCCAGGCACTGAGTACCAGCCCATTTCCTCTGTCACCACTTCCCTGTGTGCTGGTCCCATCCCCACTGCCAGTACCAAATGGCCCTTGTCTGAGGCTTGTTCAGCCGGAACTGGCTCTGCTCTGGGGAAGGTGAGGCAGGAAGGGTCCAGAATTCAAGCCACTGCGTCAGGGACTGGGCACTGCTTCCTGTGCCTGGTTCCCGCCTTCCCAGAGGCTCCCATAGAGTCTCTTACCATTCCCGTTGGTGACTGCCCCCGCCCCTGCTCACTGCCTAGTCCTGCCATAGGGCTTCCTGCCCAAAACCTGGAACCCTACAACTTGGAGGGCTCACTGACTGTGTCCCTGAAGTCCCAGGGTGGCCCATCACTCATGTGTCACTGGCCCTGCCCACTCGGAACCACCTTGATGGCCGAATGACTGTGCAGTTGAAGACTCAGAGTTTGGGGAAAGTGTCTGGTTCAGAACCCACAGATAGGCCATGTGCACAGCCAAATTCAGGCCTGGTGTATATGCATACCTTCCAGGCTCTGTGACTCAGTTTCCCTGGTGTCACTGCAGCAGGGAGTGAGCAATATTTCCCATAGTTGCTTAGCCTCCTTAGCCATCAAATTGTCCCCTTTCCTCTGGGAACTGACAGAGCCCACTGTCTCCAGGTGATGGGTAGTGTGTTGGCTGTGCCTTGATCAGGCAGAGACTGGGCTGCTGGAATAGGTGCTAGCTTCTTCCATGAGGCCATTGGTCAGTGGTGAGACATGTCTGTGAAGGTGTTTCTAGGTTAACTGAGGTGGGAAGACCCACCCTGAATGTGGGCAGCACCACCCAATGGCCTGGGGTGGGTAAAGAGGAGAAAGCGAGCTGAGCACCGGCCTTCATCTCTCAGCTTCCTGACTGTGGACACGATGTGAACAGCTGCCTCATACAGGACTATGTCCTGAAACAGAACCATAGTCAACCTGCCTTTCTTCAACTGCTTTTGCCAAGTGCCACAGCAATGAGAAAGGGAACTGAGCAGATGGGAGGTAGCAGGACACCCACTTTTCTCCTGTCAGTCAAATACCTGAGAGAGCCACTGAAGGGAGGAAGAGAGATACAAGCCCAGGCTTCTCCTCCCTGGCACCTGTCCCTTCTCCCCAGACTCACCCTTTAGCCCCAGTCAAGGAGTGGAGCAGGCTGTCCTGAGGCTTTGTCTGCCACCCCTCCCCCCTCCCCAAACTACTGCCCAGAAGTGCCTGGGCTGACTTCCTGCTTCCTGTCTCACTCTGGAAGCTTCCAAGTGTCATGTGCACAGATTTTCGTTCCAGCTTAGAGCTGGATATCTACAGCAGTGGGTGTTGGGATTCTTGCTGTGTGGCCACACCCCAGTGCAGGGAGCCCTGCCAGGGCCACCTGTTCCCAGGAGCAGTCCCCAGAGATCGGCCAGCAATTTTCACTACAGCCATTAGAAGAGGAGTCAGAGGCTCAGAGAAGTGACCCAGTCCTGGGAAGCCTGAGAACCAGGGAAGTCACCGTTTGTTTTCTGGATCACCTGCTCACTTTCTCTACAGTCTCACAGGCCCAACAGCAAGAGTGGAGGTGAGAGGAAGTGGCCAGTGGTCCGTGCTCACACTCAGGCATACACTGGGTCATTGTACTGGGATTGCTGGGCCACTCCCGGTCATGAGTCCAGACAGCAGGCCGAGAACTCATGTTTGTGACAAGGTCTTGGCCTTGGGGACACTGAGCTCTGGGACTGTGCCGCAAGAACCGCAGGGTGGATGGCTTCAGAAAACCAGGCAGGGCTTCCCAGGTCCTGGAGTGATCCTCCACCCCCATGTCACCATCTTCAAGGCCCTTCTGTGGCTGTCAGTGTGGCGCCACAAACTCAGTGTCCCCCAGCTTCCTGGCAATCCCCCAAGAGAGTTGGACAGAGGGCCTGCATTCAGCAAGCCAAGGGCACAGAAGGAAGTTAGCACTGAGCCCAGGATCAGTATTCCTGAAGACTCGAGTGAGCTGGGGTGGAGGTAACAGGTACCCCAAAGTCCCTATCCTCACCCTGCATCAGCTGCCGGGCAGCTGCCCCCCAGAGCCCCCTAACCTGCCCTTGGTAAACAGAGCTTTATTCTGCAGGTCAGAGGAGACAGATTTCAGGCTTTTATAATTAAAGTGTCCCGGTGAAGGGCAGCTGCCGAATTCTGGCACTGGGGGCTGTCTGTCAGCTGATGGATGGCCGCAACACGCCATGGTGGTGGCCGGCAGCTGTGAGCTATGGGCTGGTATTTCACAGCTACGATGACTGGGCTGAGGCTTGGAGGAGGCCATGGCAGCTGCAGGAAGCCGGGGCTTGAGCTCGGGGTGCTCTCTTAAACTGCCACAGTGCAGACCAGAAAGCCAGAGCAGGGCAGACTGGGGTCCCCCACCTGTTCTGTCCTGCCTCAGTTCCTTAGCCATGCACTCTAAACCTCCTTCTACCCATCCATTCCTTACACCCAGTCTCTCAGCGACCTTCCAGGTGAATCTGGACCCTAAACAATCTGGATTTTTCACCTGGAATCTTCATGCCAATCCAAGTTGCTGTCTCATCTTCTCTCCCATTGTGCTTTCCCAGAATTCTTAGCCCCAGAGGGAGGTGGCCATGTGACTTTGTCAGCTCTCAAATGGTAAAAGGCTAGCCATTATGAGAAAGACAAGCCCAGGCTAGCCCTTGGTTCCCAGAAGGGTGAGACCTGGGGTGGGCGGCGGTGGGAACAAAACTGCTTCTGATAAGATGAAGATATTTCAGTCAAGTCCACTTTAGGCAGAGCAACCAGATCCCCAGAAGGCCCATGGGACATGATAGCTCCCACGCTCCAAGTGTTAGTGAGCTGCTGCTGTGTAACAAGCGTGTCCTGGGTCCTGCTTGTAGTCTCATCTCAAGTCTTCCTCTATTATTATTATTGCTGCTCCTGCCAGGGCCTTTGCTCATGAGCACCCACTGCCAGGAAAGCTCCCCTGGCCCCCTGCCACCCTCCTAGACCTCTGTCCCCAGCCTTTTGTAGTCCTGTGACAAGCAGTTTCCTGTCACCAGAGGTGGTACTCATCTGCCCGTTCCAATATTCAGGAAGCTGAGGCAGGAGGATTTCAAGTTTGAGGCTATCTTGGGTTACATAGAGAGACCTTGTCTCAAAAATCCAAGGGCTGGATGCAGCTCAGTGGTAGAGCTCTTGTCTCCCCTGGGAAAGGCCCTGGACTCCACCCTGGCCCATCTTATTCTATTTCAGTCTCTGGTTTGTAACTTTCATTAAACATAATCCAACAGTAAAATTCACAAGGCCCCTCCCCGAAGTTGCATAAGTGGTAACAGTGAGGAGGAGACTCTCTGGTGGAGCTGCCTGTAACCTGTGTGTGTGTGTATGTGTGTGTGTGTGTGTGTGTGTGTGTGTGTGTGTGTTCGCCCATCTGGGGAAGAAGTCATGCTGCACAGGATGGGAGGCCCTGTCTTAGGCTTTTCTTAGCCATGCAGGTCCTCAGGTCCACAACGAAACCAGGGGGACCAGATGTCCTGGTATAGTGGCCAGTCAGGACGGACCTGGGTCCTTCTGTCTCCTATCAGCTCCTGGCTAGTAAGGACAACCTATGTGTGTGCAAGCTTGGGTGTGTTAAGTGTGTTAGTGCCTGTGAATGCCTTTGAGATGGAAGGCAGAAAGGCTGGGGCTGCAAAAGAGCTGATGTAGAGGGAGCATCAGGCATGGGGTCCAAAAGGCAGGGCAGGGACACACCTGTGGAGTCACCCTCACGGATCAAACAGCAAGGGGCCTGACTCTAGGCTTCGAGAACCTGAAGGGCTGGGGGGACCTTTGAAATCTGAGGCCTTGCACAGGTCACAGCCCCAGGAGGGCTTGTGACTAGAGACAGCTCCTGGGGCCTCTGATGCCCTCCTGGGCTCCAGAAAGCTAATCAGGCCTTTTTCCTGCAGAGGCTGAGAGCCTTTAATATGCTAATGTCTCTGTGATTCCCACTAGGGGTTAGGAAAGCCCAGAAGCCCAGCAGTTATGAATGGGAGGGGAGACTCTTGGGGGTTGGGGACTCTTTTATGGAACTCTGGCAGAAGGACACATTGGCCTGGAGTGGGGTCACAACCATAAGGCCCAATTAAGCAGTAAGCACTTTGTGCCTTCCCCAGGGTCCTGGCCAGCCAGGCTAGTCTCCAGGCATGGTGGCCTCCACTTGCCGGTAGTCAGAGTCTCCACCACTCCTGCTTGTTCACCTTCTACTCTTTCTTCACTTTCCCTCCCTGGTGAGGATTATAGCTTCTGGAGCAGCCTGGGAGGCCTCACAGAGGGCAGAGCCCAGGGTAGGAGATGGCTCTATGACAGCCTCACCGTGGACAGGACAAAGGAAAGAGAAAAGGGACCTGGACCTCAGGCTTCTTTTCAGAAGTGGTGGGGAGGGCAGGAGAGGCCCACCCATGGCTTCTTATCCCCAGAACTCACTGTGAGTACCTCCCTTCTTGCCTGGAAAGGCAAAGCTGGGCATAGAGTGACCTGCTGCTGAGAGCCCTAGGGAGGTTGAATCTGGTCCTGACCAGACCAGAGACTGGGACCCATATAAAGCCAGGCATGAGAGATCTTGTCACTTTCCGACACCCAGCTGGCCCAGTAGCGGGAACAGGGTTCTGATGGCTGGGTTCAGTGTGATGCCACTGACTCAAACCTAAGCTCGCATCAGCCCAGGGGCCAAGATAGAGAAGTATGTTGCTTCTTGTGCTAAACCACCCAGAGCCAGTGTTGATGGGCACAATCCATTTCAGAGATGGGTAAACTAGGGCCCCTTGTCCCCAACCAGTGCCCAGGGAAGGAGGGAATCCAACTGAGGACAGGAAGCCAGGCAGAGGCTGGGACAGAGGCTGGGACAGGATCTGCTGGAGGGCTGGACCCAAGCTTAAGGCCTCAGCACAAGAGGTGGCCACGGTACCCTTAGCTGACCATCCATCATTTCTTTACTCCACTCCAACTCCTCCTGCCCTTTGGCAGTCAATCCTTTCGCTCTCTAACTTTTTGCCTGTGACAAGCCCCCATAGACCACTTTCTCTAGGCTCCTCTGGGCTCCCAAGAAGCTTCCAGGGATTCTAAGGGGAATACGCTCCCTCAGTCCCTAGGCTACTCTTTGTCTCGCTGCCTCCTTGCAGCTCCTAGCCCACCAGGCTCATGGCACTGGCCTCGTTTGCCCAGGTCTCTTGGCTTCCAGCTTTCCATGCCCCTGGCCTGGCACCGTGAATAGCTCAGGGCTGGCTGTGCCGGCTCTGTGAATGGCTGCCCTGTCTAGGCCACCCTCTGTCCCTCACCTGGGCCGTGCTGTCATGTCCTGTGTGGGGCTTAGGTAATGGGGTGGTTGGTGGCAGAATGGAGACCCTAGTGAGCTGGCTCAATCCAGCTGCAGGCTGAGCTGATTTTTCCAGGCCCTGCCGAGGGCCAGTCCTCCCATGTCTGGCCCTGTTGCCAATGCAAACAGGGGTGCTGCTGGGGGACCCCGGGTCAGAGCATAGCACACAGGGTCCCTTCACCGCACCTACCCGGGACCTTAAACCCTCACCTTCTGCTCTGGCCTGGGGCCTGTACTGCTCCAGAAAAGCAGCTCTGACTTCGTTTCCCAGAGCTCCTCAGGACTTCTGGTACCTTGAAGTCAGAGTGGAAAGACTGAGCTTGTGTCTCTGGGTGTCACGTGTCCAGCCTCCTTTCTTGACAGATGGGAGAACAACTGGAACACTGTCGTCCAGGGAGCCCCCCTCAGCCGTGCTTTGGGGTTGGAGGGGGGGAAGAGACAAGAGAGGTCATTAGATCAAGAATGCTCTGTTGATGGGGAAACTGAGGCCCAGGGACCTAAAGGAACTCCCCTGAGGTCTACTGCAGGGCTGGATGACAGTAACAATGACAGTGACAGTAAAAACAACAGCTGAGGGTTGTCCCTGTGCCAAGCCTGTGCAAATGCTTTCCTTGATCCTTATAGAAGCCCCTGGACTTGATGAATCTCCTGGTTTGGCTGAGGGACAGAGAGGCTGAGCCATTTACTAGAGGTTACACAGCAAATGCTCAGTGGATCCAGGATTTTCTCCCAATAGTTTGGCCTGGACTGGAGCCCTGGAGGCAAGGCTTTTACTGTCTCTTCCCAGGGCCTTTCCCTAAGTGCTCCTGGTCCTCTCTGACCCCAAGATCTTCTTCTGCCACAAGAAGATAAGACTCCAGACTCTCTGCCTTTGGGGGCTCTCATAGATGGAAAAAATCTTGCAAGCCATTGGAGGGGGTACACTGGCATACTATGGCCCTCACCCCTTGTTTGCCTGTACAGGTGAAGCCTCTTCTCTGGGTGCCATCTTCTGGCTCCTCCTGGTATTCTACCTTCCCTAGGCTTTTGTGGGGGGCTGAGTCCCAGGACCCACTTGAGGAGTGGGGTACACTTTTGAGGTCCAAATATTCCTTGGAATCTAATGTGGATCCTTACTGAAGGCCCAGGGAGCCTCATGGAGGAACACTGGGGGACCTCCCTGGGCATTTGGGGTGTACAGCTTTCCCACAGGAAAGATGGGGATGGGGTACCAACAGGCGCTGAGGGCTGGGCTGGCTCCAGCAGAGAGGTGAGAGGTATAGGAGCCAGAGGGGCTTGTGGGAAGCTGGGGGTGTGTTCCTGAGCAATGTGGGCCTGTCAGTCCTGTGAAGTGAGGGGCAGGATGAAAGCAGCCAGGAAGCCTGTGTGCTAGAGGTCATCTTCATCCAGCCAACTTCCCATCACTACAGCAACCCCCTGAGACAACCCACACAGAGGAATGGAAGGTTTGCACTCACAGTTTGGGGGGTTTCAGTCTGTGGTCAGAGGCCTGGGTACTTGGGTGTGTGGCATCGCATTGTAGGAGAATGAATGATATAGCACCTGGGACCAGGGAGTGAAAGACAGACAGGAAGAGACAGCCAAGGGCACACCCCACACCAGAGTGGTCATGAGGCCCCATCTCCTAAAGGTTATCGTAATAGCCCCATAGATCAGGACCCAAGCTTTGACCACACTGTTGGGTGGGAGTGTCTCAGTTACTTATTGCTGTGACAAAATGACAGAGGAAAGCAACCTAAGAAGGGTTTAGTCTGGCTCAGTTTGTGGGATACACTTTGTCATGGGGGCAGGGCAGGACGAGTGGAAAGTGGCTGGTCACACTATGTTCGAAGTCAGGAAGCAGAGAGCGGTGAACGCTGGTGCTTTGCTCACTTTATTTAGCCCAGGACCCCGGGCCTCAGACGGTGCTGCCCACATTCAGGTGGGTCTTCCCTCCTCAGTTACCCTGATCTAGGAACTCCCTCACAGCCCAGAGGTTTGTCTCTTTGTGAGTCTAATTGAGTCAGGTTGACCATCATGACTAACCACCACAAAGCACTGTCTTCACTTCAGGAAGACTCCAGAGCCTTCGCATCATGTGAGCCCCCCTCCATCCTATGGGCTTCAAGTCAGGATAGAGCTAGGGCTACTGTCTCCACCCTCTGTCACCAGAGCCTTAGGAGGGACACCCAACCACTGGTCATCATGTTGCCTTACCTGGCATTACGCAGGCCAGGGAGCAGTGTGTGTGTGTGTGTGTGTGTGTGTGTGTGTGTGTGTGTGTGTGTATGTGTGTGTGTGTGTGACACAGGTGTCCCTGATATGGACGGAGGAAGTTGGGAGGCAGTCAGTGCTGCTCTTCTCTCTGTCTGTAGGTGGGTGGGGCTGACTGATGAAGAAGCTGAGGCTGGAGAGACCACGGTGGTCTCCAGCCAGCAAGGTGGTCTCCAGCCAGAATGGCCCACAAGTAAGAAGAGCCCATACTCCCCTGGTATGCAGAACCAGAGCCATGAGGTGCTTATTAGGGTAATGAAATCAGCAAAAGCCAGAGACCAGCACCAGGAGGCCCCCTTCACACTCACCTTCTTCCTTCTGCACCCCAGGGGTGGGGTCTGGGGTTCAAAGCCTAAAGTTTCCTCCACTGTGCACCCCGAGCGACCCACCACAGAGCCTCAAGTTCATATTGCTTGGTGGACACCACTTTCCAGCTGTGACTGAACTCAGGCTACAAATCCGAGTTCCCTCTTTTATGGGAGAGATGGATGTTTTCTCCTTATTGCAGATGATTTTCCCCAGTGCTGGTGGATGGAGCCCATGGCTGAGATCGATTGTGTTACACAAGTGTTCTACCACCGAGTTACACAGACACAGCCATGAGCACATACACACACAGACACACAGACATAAACACTGACATGCACATTGACACCCACAGACATGCACACAGACACATACACACTGACACACACACAGATCACACAGACACAACACAGAGACATGAACATACATAAAATTACATGGACACACATACACAGACACACAGACACATGGACAGAAACGCATACAAACAGACATACACACATAGACATACAGGTATATACACAGGCATACACACACAGACACATACAGATACACGGACACACACATAGAACCAGACATGTACACACATGCACACACATAGACACAAAAGCATACACACACAGACCTACACGTAAACACACAGACACACACATATACACATGAACACAGACGCATAAGCACACATACAGATATACAGACACACACACCTATACACATGAACACGGACACACAAGCACACACACAGATACACAGACATACACACACAGACACACACAGACATACATATAGACACACACACCTATACACATGAACACGGACACACAAGCACACACACAGATACACAGACATACACACACAGACACACACAGACATACATATAGACACACAAACACACATACATGTACATATGAACAGACACACAAGCACACACACACAGATACACAGACACACACACACAGGCACACACAGACATACACATAGACACACACACATATACACATGAACACAGACATACAAGCACATACACACAGACACATGCTCTTTCACATCTGACTTTTAGACACCCCCCCCACTCTCTCTGCAGGGAAGATCTTTGGAAGGGGTGGCCCGGAGTATTTAACCAGTGTTCCTTCCCGAGAAGTCTTGTGTGGCATGCTGTGAGTGTCCTCCCAGCCTTCCCAGCCCTAGGGTCTCAGTTTACCTCTAAAAGTGGACTCAGCAGGCTGCCTTGGAGGAATTACTTCTGTTTAGCATTTCTTGGTTCTAGACCAGTGACACCTCCTCCAGGTGGGCCCCTCCATGCCCACTCTGTGACCTCTTCTCTCCGCTCCCTGTAACCCACATCCCTTCTCTGACACCCTCCAGTCATTCCACCTTTTGGCCCTAGGCTCCTAAATTACAAGCTGCCCAGGAGTCTGGAATCCTCTATGATCTTCACAGAGTCCCAACCCCAAGAAGAGCTTGGGGCTAGATACAGCTGAGGAAACCAAGGCTCAGAGATGCCAAGGCAGCTGCCCAAGGCCTCACAGCCCAGGCTGGTGGGGAATCCAGGACTTCAGCAGGGGTTGGTGCTTATTTAGCCCGGGAAGTGGTCAAGAAGCTTCCACCTTCCCCTTACCATTCATAGCTTCTCTTCCCAGCTTCCAGCTTCAACACAAACCCCAGCAGCCACCCACCTCCTGGGCCAGCCTCCAGCTCCCTGCTTCTTCTAGAAGACCTGGGAATTCTTTGCTGGCTCTCTGTGGGAGGCCGGCTCCCTGCCTTATGTTTGTGGCCAGTCCAGCTTTGGAGGCCTGTGCCCCCCTGCAGCCGCAGCCCTCCCTGGGTCCCCAGGTCTCCAGGCAGGGCCAAGGGGAGGGGGGCTGTGCTTGTCAATGCATCTCAGTGATTGGAATTTGCCCTCTGACCCTGCCAGCTCCTCCCTGGAGCTTCAGGAAGGTTCTTTTCTCTGGGCCCCTGCCCCTCCAGCTTTTGGAAACAAACTCAGCTTGGTTCTGTCTGTGTGTGGCTGAAAGGCCCCAGTCTGAGGCTATTTGGGTTTTGTTTTCTTTCAGCCTTCTGGGTCTCTGTAACTTTGAAGGACTTTTCTATTCTCCTGGTAGGGTCAACTGGAGCTGGGGCTTGGTGTGGGCAGAAGAAGGTCCAGCCTATGTGGAACACCAGGGTGTTCCACAATAGTCTCAGGCACTGGGACATGGGCTTTGGGGCTGGAGGTTCCTGGGGATGCCAGGACAGGGTTGTGCCAAACCCCGGAAGGAGGCTAAGTGGGAGGGGAAGGACCGAAGAGAGGGCCGAAATCTATCTAGTCCCTCACGCATGCATTAACCCTCTCTGCAGCAGAGGGAGCCTACTTGCTTCTGCTGCCTCAAAGTCTGTCCCACAACACAAACCTCAGTACACAGTCCCGGCAGGGCTCTTTAAGGGATCGCAAAGCTAGGATGATAGGTGCCATCACAAGCAATGTGGAATGGAATGGGAGTGGCTGTGTTCCAATAAAACTTTATTTTCAAAAAACAAGCAAGTGGCCAGTTCTGGCTTGCCCATACCTACCCCCAGTGCAGATTCTGGAGCAAAGGTCCTTGGGGCTGTAGTGTGTGAACAGATGACCAAGGCAGAGGGGCCAGGAGCATGGCCCAAAGCTCTGGGGTCAGGCAGCCTGGGCTCCATTCTTATTCCTGAAATGTGGTTGCTGTGTGACCTCAGGTCAGTTACTTCCCATCTCTGAGCCCCAGTTCTCCCTTCTGCAAAATACACTCAACCCCTACTCCATGGGTTCAGAGAAGGTAACCCAGTGATGTCTGGTGCCTGGCAAGCCTTAGTGCACATGGATCATAGAGATACTGCATTAAAAATGTAGCATCTTTTAGCTGCCTCTGGCCCATGGTGAGCAGGAGGGAGAAGCTAAAGCACCCTGCTTCTCTCCTACGTTTCAGTCCTCACTCTGAAATTAAATTGCTGGGCACCTGTGAACAAGATGCTGCCCTTTTCTGTGCCTCAAGCCCTTGTATTTCTATGGTGGGGCATCACCCTTGACTCTCAGGGTCAGTGCACACAGAAGGAATCTTCTTTTCTCATGCATTGCAGCTCTGTTTGCTCAGGCAGTGACAAGTTGGCCATCCACACTGTAGCATGGGAAGTACTCTTCATCTTCATCCAGTGTGGTGGCCCATGCATGCCATCTCAGCATTTGGGAGGCTGAGGCAGGAAGATCTCAAGTTCTATTATCTCCTAAATTACATGGCAAATTCTGGGTCATCCCAGGCCACATACTGTTACAGTCACAAATAAAGGCCCCTTATGAGAAAACTGGTCAAGATAATAAAAATCTCTGGTCTGTGTGAGACTTGACATTGTAGCTTTGCTGGGTCAATCACTTGGCCATGAGGCCATCCCTATGAAAGAAGAATCACCTTAAATCACACTAAAGAGAGAGGTAGAATGCCTAGTGCATTAATTAGATGGTGAACTTTTCCTGCCTGAATTCCTACCCCCGGTGCAGTTGCTTATGGATCAGGCAGTAGGCACATAGCTTTCTGTAAGTCTTCCCATTTTCCCGAACTCTTTGGAAAAGTATAAACCTCTCCTTCTTTCTATTCTCTTCTAACCTTGCTTTCCCCAACACTCTGGGATGCCCCAACATTTTGGGTTTCTTTACTCTTTCTCTAAACTCCCTCCCCTCCCCCCACTATCTGACTAAGTCTGCCATGTGTCTGTCCACCATGCTGGTTTTAAGCTGGCATGCATTTTTATCTCTTCCATTCTTTTCCCCTGGGCAGCTGCTGAGATTTACAGCCTGACCATCCTAGAATTTTTTCTTTTAAACTCTGATAAAATTGTCTTAAAACTTCTGTTTGAGTCCATTCTTCTGAAGTTTTTTATTAATGAGACCAAGGACTCTAAGAGGGGACTGTTTTCTGTTGTATAAATAACAAGTTTCAGGTCAGCCTGAGGTACAGAGTGAGACTCTGTCTCAAGAGAAAAAAAGTTAAAAACAGCAGCAAATCACAAAATCCCCTTGATCCCTCTTTGGCTCTAGGCCTGTGCTGCCCAGGCTGCCCCATTTTCCCAGTGGCACGCCCCATGCTGAGTGGCTCCATCTCCTCCAACTGTTGCCCTAAGTCTTTTCCCTTCCATATCCCTACATGGAAGCCACCCCTCCTTCCCTGCATTGGATCCCCCCCACCACCACCTATTTTCACACTTCTGTGCTGGTCTCAGCCATATGAATCACTTGAACCAATCAGATGTGCTGGTGGTGAAGCAGCTTGGCCTTCCCACTACCCTGAGACCCAGACAGTGACTCCCATCACCAGGAACAGGTATGCCTGGGACAGTCAGCCCCAGGTTCTGTGTGGGTAGGGCACCCTGACTTTCCAGCCCAGCCCTGGCTACCTGTGGCCCTGTGACTGGTGACTAAAGTGTGGGGGCTTGTCACACAACACAGTCAGGTGGAGCCCTGCTGTATCAGCTCTTCATTGTTGTGAACATGAGACACGGACAAGCTATGGAAGGAAGGAATTGTTGGAGCTCATGATTTCTGAGGTTTCTGTCCATGCTGTCTGGCTCTGTGTTTCTAGGCCATGATAAGGTAGACTATCATGGCAGAAGGGCTTAGCAGATCAGCATCGCTCATCTCAGGTTGGAGATGTGCTTCACTTGTTTGTGTTGAATTCACAAAGCTATGAGTTAGATTCCCCAGTACTGTATAAACAGGATATGATGGTGTGTGTGCCTGTAATCCCAGTATTAAGGAGATGGAGGCAGGAGGATCAGAAGTTCACAAACATCCTCAGCTTTATAGTGATTTAGAGGCCTGGTCATCTCAGAAAAGGAGAGAAAAGAAAAGAAAAAAAACCAAAATGAGTTATCCATCTCATGGTGCCAGGAAACAGAGAGAAAGAGAGGCTGGAAGGGGCTATACCTTTTAGTGAGTGGGACACCCAGCTTTCAACACCTGAGCCTGTAAGGGGCCAATTCAAACCTACCACCACACATCTGCCAAGGTCCTCTGTCTTACCTCTAAACTTGGTCCTTACCACAAGCCCAGACCTCTCAGCTGATCAATCCATTCTCATACAGCTTGTCCTTACCCCTCTCCAGTCTCTATGCTGGTGATCCCCAAATGTTCTGGAGACCACAGAGGCCAGAGAATACCCCATACCTGTGTTGTCCTGCAGCAAGCCCCTGTGCCTGGCTCAGAATCCCCCCCAGCTCTCACTAGCCTGTCCTGCCCTGTGCCAGCTGCCCACATGCCTCCTGCTCCCTGTCAACACCCATCACTTTCCTGCTTGTGGTCTCTGTCAGTGTTCCCTCCCTTGTTCCAGCTGTCTTCAAAATGACTCCTGTGCCCTGCTCCTCCCTTTGACAATGCCTCCTATCTCCACTCTCTTACTCCCAGATTCTTCTCTTTATTGCATCAGAGGCCTTTTTATAAACTCCTCTGCTATCTTCCTGAGCCCTGTTTGATATGTTCATCTCCTTACAACTTAGAGCCCAGGCCTTGTCCTCAGTGAAAAGCTTTGACCTCATGATGAGGAATGGACAGCCTGCCTTCCTGGGTCCTTGGAGTGTGCTGGGCCTCCTACTGAGCTTGTGACCATCTTCGTGTATGTGATGAAGCCTAGACAGATACATACTAGCTCCATTTCACAGAGGAGAAAACTGAGGTTCAGTGGGGGAGTGTGGTTTGCTGGAGCCATGCAGTTGATGAGGAACAGACTGAGAATGTGCAAACCTACACCACTGTGCCTATCTTATGACCATGTCCCCACCTGTGTGGTCAGGGAAGCAGGGCCCCAGGGGCACTGGAAGTGGCACCCTCACCTGCTACTTTCCTCTGCCACCCTTCTTTAGGACTTTGGCCTAAGTGTCCTCTCCCTACATCCAGCTCTGGCTTCCTGTCAGCTGTTGTGCAGAACCAAACTCTAACCATCTACCAATCTATTTCATAGAGGGTAGTGGTTGGTGCCAGATGAGGAGGCACACTCCTGTAATCCCAGCATGCTGGAGACTGGGGCAAGAGGACTGTGAGTTACAGGCCAGCTTGGGTGACATGGTGAGACCCGTCCCCAAAATTAAACTTTGTGTGGGGGTCCTGTGTTGTTTAGCAGGTAGAGCATACCCAGTCTTCCCCCATAGTCTGGATGCTTGTAGCTTATGGAGGGCATACCCCTGCGCCAAGCCCCCAACACCTGCCCAAGTGCCCCCATGGAAGTTTGGGTTCATTCCTGTCTTTAGGGCTCCATTGCCCTGAATCTCAGCCAGGTGGGAGCTGTCCTGTGAGCTGTCCTGTGAGCACCTGCTGAGTACTTGGTCTGTGGCCTACACTAAGGCCATGGCATCTGCCCTTAGGGCTGCAGGCCAAGGGCCATTCATTCTGTGCTGCATATTATCAATCCTCCCCCATAACATAAATACAAACCCTATGGTATGTTGTTCTCAAGGCTGAGCCACCACACATTTTCCTTGATTTTAAAGGAAATGAAAGCATGTCTGTGGGTCCTAGAGGGGGTGTCCTTGAAGGAACTACATGTGAGTAGTGATGAGAACATGGAACAGGCACCAAGGCCCTGGGCAGAAACAGAGTAGCAGTGGGTGTGGAAGATGTTGCTGAGCCAGGTGGAGGAGGCCCCTCTGCTGGAGCAGGGGTCCTTCTGACTTGTCAGTCTCCAACAGGATTGTTGTAGAGGTTCCCCCCAAAATACAGGTCAACAGCTGCACCCCTGGCATCTGTGAATTGCACTATTTTGGGAAAAGAATTGAGGATCTTAAAGGGCCATTGTTTCAGGCAACCCAGGGGGCCCTAAGTCCAAAGAAAAGATTCCTTGCAAGGGGAATAGAAGCAAGAGAGGGAAGCTATGTGAGGATGGAGGCTGGGGGCTGAGGCTGCCAGCTATGGAATGCTCTGGGTCACCCTCAGCTAGCAGAAGCCAGGCAAAATGCCCCCCCACCCCCGCTTCTGGAAGAATTAAGTTAACACTTTGATTTGGTTGCAACAGCTACAAGCAGATACGGATCTGAGGCTGAAGCTGCCAGTCTATGACAATGCCCTCCCCACAAGTCTCAGTACACACGTTCATGCATCAGCATGATTGTGGGACCCACCCAGAGGAAGAAGGTACAGAGGGGGAAGACCCCTGAGCTTGTTGAGACCCACACAGGGATTCATGAGGGCACAGAGCCCAGGCTCCAGCTGAAGGTGGCTGGCTGTGATGAGGACTTGGGCTCTCCTCACATACATGTCGGAGCCTTTCTGCAGTTGAATGTTCTGGCTGTCTGCCCATTATCACCTGTTCACCTTTGTTCTGGCATTTGCCCTCTGCCAACTCAGTTTCCTATCTGCATTATTGGGGAGGGGGGACTGGGGGCCATAGGAAAGAGGGGGTACTGATACAAATCTGTCTGTGAGAGGCCTGGCTGGGGGTCAGTTGTCCTTACAGAGTGGCCATCAGTGTTGTTACTGCCATTGACCTGCCTGTACTTGCTGCCATAGCCACCACTGCTGTTCCACATGTGTCTTGGTTGCCAGTGGTTCTGTCTTGATGAATGCCCACCTGGCCTGTCTTCTTAAAAAAGATCAAGCCATGTCGGGGTCCCATCTTCACCTCTGACTCTTGCATAGTACAGATGTGGTGCAGATGGGGAAACTGAAGCCCAGGAAGAGCCTGCCTGGCTTCACAACACATGATCACAGTGGGGGAGCGCAAACCTCAGCTTCTCACCCACTCTGTTGCTGGGGTTCCACCTGTCCAGGTGACAGGTCTCAAATAGCAGAGACCTCTTCCCACTCTGGAGGAATTTGCCCCGAGCTGTCCCAGACTTGGGGTCTTGGGCCCTCTCTGTTCTTCAGCTGTGGTAGGCTGGACAGAGCCACAGGGGTGCCTGTTCCAATGCAAGGGAGCTAGGGCATATGCAAAGCCCAAAGACTGGGGCACTGGTGACAGAACAGACACTGGACACACTGGGGACAGGACTGGGTCAATAGAGCTTCTTCTTTGGTCTGCTTGAGCTTGGTAGCCTAGAACTGCCTCTTGGACCACCCTGGAGCCTCCTGCTTAGAGAAACAATCAGACTGGCCTCCAGGTTCAGTGAGGCAGTGTGGGGAGTTTTTGGTGGTGAGGGATGGAGACTGAGGGCCTGTGGCAGGCTGCTGTGGAAGGCATTAGGGAATCTGGATTTGATTCCCAAAACAGCAGGAAGCCATGGACACTGAGGAATGACTTATATCTTTAAAAACATGGCTCTGACCACCATGACAGAAAATGGCCACAGTATAGGGAACTGACCAGAGAAGGCAGAAGTGAGTAGCCCAAAGGAGCTGGGGTGGTGGCTTGGGCATGGTGACAGAGAGGATAGGAGGAAGCGATCAGATCCACTGGGTTTAAGCAGGAGGAAGAAAATGGGGCCTCCTGGAATGGGTGGTGGCACTGGGATGTGTGGGAGGCAGAGCCTGGGTAACCTGGGTCTTCAAAGAGGTGCATGACAAAATACCAGCTCCTTAGGCAAGCAGCCTGCTGTGTTTTGGAATTGTCTCCAGAGGCTCCTATGTCAGAGGTGGGGCTCTGGGGAGGTGATAGGATTCTGGATGGACTCATCACTGGAAAGACAGAGTCTGGGTGACTCCTGGGAAGCTATGGGGCTGACCAGGGCAGGGCTGGATGGAGGAAATGGGTTATAGAGCTTGTCTTGGGTCTGTCCTGGTCCTGCCCTTTCCTATGGGCCTCTCTTTTCCTCCTGTGGGGTGACCACTCTGCTTTGCCCCTCGCCTCACTTCAGGTTAAGCCACAAATCCTCTGCAGACGATACTGCAGAGGAAGACCACAGGACAGAGAATGCTCAAGGAGCCCTGAGACCTCTGAATCCCAGAAACATGTGTGGGAATGGGGATCCTCACAGCCAGGGAGGAGGGGTTGGGGGACTCACAGCCAGCGGAGGAGGGGGGGCTCACAGCCATGGAGGAGGGGGTGGGGGGCTCACAGCCAGTGGAGGAGGGAGTGGGGGCTCTCATCCATGGATGAAGGAGTTGGGGGCTCACAGCCATGGAGGAGGGGGTGGGGGGCTCACAGCCAGTGGAGGAGGGAGTGGGGGCTCTCATCCATGGATGAAGGAGTTGGGGGCTCACAGCCATGGAGGACGCTGTCCATCTAAAGCAAGGCCAAAACACTTCTCAGAGCTCCCAGGTGTTGCTGGAAACCTCAGGTAGTCCTAAACACTGTAAGCCATTTCTTCCTAAACAGACTGACCTGTGATAAACCTTAATTTATAAAGGATGCCCGGACAGATCTCAGCAGCCCAAGCCTGATTAAGCTAGAGCAGTTTCGGCACCAGGCAGTGGGTTCCCTGAGTCCTGTACTCACCTATCACCAGCCTCCCCATGATCATCCCCCTACCCTGGGCTCGGGAACCTACTCCTTCTCTTGTCCTCTTGATGATCAGCTTTTCCTTCTGGCCCAGGCTGGCATGGCACACGGTGCTTCCCCTGACGCTCCCCCTTCACACTGTACCCTCCACTGCTCCCAACATTAGTTTTTTCTTCTTTCATTGGAACCGACCCCACTTCTGATGCTCAGTTGCACATTTTGCTGGAAGCTCTGTCTTGGACATTGCAGATAGACCTAGAACATTCTATGATCACGGAACACTTTTTTGGATGATGCGTTCTAGAAGGTTCTATGTGTTTTTGGTATTTCATAGTGATTTTTAAAAAGCAGGGACTGGAAGGCATGCAGAGGTAGGGGACGATGAGTACTTTTGAGGAATTCGGTGACAGTGGGAAGAGCCAGGAGGGCAGGCTGGGCAGGACTGGGAGGGGCCTGGGAGGACCCTGTATATGAGCTGGGAAGTCTGCAGTGAGGTGTGGGGGTGGTGGACATGGGGGGGCATCCCAGGAGCTGAGCAGGGCAGGATCTCCAAGGCTGACTGGCAATCCCTTCAGTGGCTCCTGCCCCTCCCCCTCCAGCCCATGTGAGACAAACACTGCCTGTGCCGCCTGTCATGGAGGTTTGAAAACCATATTAATCACTTTAACAAATATTAGCTCAGAGCAGCAATAAACAGTCTTAGATGGTCCTCTTTGCGGCTGGGTTACAATGAAAAACATGCTAATGGCGAGCCTAATTGATTGTGTTTGAGCGACTTCCTGGGAGATGGACCAGCCTGGCTCCCCGGAGCGGAGGGGGTGTGGTCAGGCCATAGTGATTCTCTTAGGGGACGTGTCTCCAGTAAGCAAAGTGGTGGCCCTGTGGGTGTTGCTCCTCTGAGACCTTTTGAGCATCCTGGGGAGGTGGCATACGAATCACTGCTCCTGAGGGTAGCAGGTGGAGGGTCTCCTTCCAAGAAGGGGAAACTGAGGCTGTGAAGGGCTATGGCTTGCTCAAGGTGCCTATGAGGTGCAACTGGTCCCTGCAGACTTGGATTCAACCCTGTGTTTTCTCCATCTTGAAGCCAATAAAACCTGTCCCAGAAGGTTCTGGAAGCACTGGAGTGACTGAATCAGTGGACACTGCTGGTGCACCAGAGGCTAAGGAGGACCTGGCCTCTGCCCCCCTCCAACAGAGCAGCTGTCAGCAGGTGTGAGCCCAGGCTAGCTCTAGTCAGTCTTTTCCCCTCTGTCTTCCATGTCCCATACAAGCCTGGGTGCCAGTGCTGCACCTGGGTTCCATGGACCTTGGCAGCAGGTGTGTGGGGTCACTGAATGGGACACTGATGAGGTCCCCTCCCCCCAACATGCAGGGATGCTGGGGTGAGGCTGCAGCAAACATCTCTGGTCCTGTGGCCATGCTTATTTGTCTGGAAGGCTTGGTGTAAGAACGATGTGTACCAGATGATCCATATAAGGAAACCCTGGGAGGTTTGAGCTGGTGGACACAGGAGAGAGCTGTGACCTAGGCTATACATACTGTATATACTGTACATTTCACTTGCAAGAAAAGGCTTAGAGAACCCATGTTGGTAAACATTTGGAAGATGTGAGTGCTTCGTGAGGTGACCTGATGAGAGACCATTTGCTTCTTTCTGTCACAGGCAAAACCGAGGTGGCGTCTCCTATGACCTGTTGTACCATGGAGAAGATGCACAGCCCCTGGCTCACATACCAGTCAAGAAAGGATGCACGGGAACCTCTCCCCCAGGCCACCAAGATGGTTTCGTGGGACAGACATGGACCAAGCTCCCCAACACTGAGTGGAGGGGAGGAAAAGATCTACGCAGGGGGTGGCCAATCAATCTAGGAAAGGGTGACACGTGGGAGCATTGCCAAAAATGTGTGAAGAGAGGCAGGTGGGGTGGCGCTCACTTGTGATCCCTGCACTCAGGAGGCTGAGGCAGGAGAATTGCTAGAAGTTGGAGCCCACACTGAGAGCTCAGTGCTAGCCTAGGAACCTTGTGAATTCTGGGCCCAACATGCTACAGTGTGACATCCTGTCTCAGAAAACAAAAGTCAAAAGAAACAGTGACTGTGGAGCTGGCTCAGTGGGTAAAGTGCTTCCTACCTGAGCATGAGGACCTGAGTTCAGATCCCCAGCACCACGGAAAAGCCAGGCCTGGTAACACACACTTGCAACCCAAGCACTGGGGAGGTGGAAACAGGCAGATCCCTAGAGTTCATTGGCCACTGAGCTCCAGGTTCAGTGAGAGACCCTGACTCAAATAAGGTGCAAAGCACCTGAGGAAGACACCTGATGCTGACCTCTACCCCCTGCCCCTGAACTTCCTGGAAAGATACACCTGAGACATGGGTTGGCTGTGCACTGAGACACGACACCCTTGGAGGGTTTTATTCTTTTCAGCCTGTGCTGGTGACTTTGCAATCAAGGACAAACAACCTGTTAGAGGCTATGGGATGGCTGGCTGTGCACTCAGAATCTGGCAAGCCTCAGTAGTTCTTGGTCCTTCAAGAAGCCTTGAGTCCATCTCAGCTCCCAGAGTCTGAGCTGCCTTTGCTGCTTGCAGACCTGTGTCCTGAGCTGGTGGAGGGCCACAGGCTGGCTGCCAGTCCAAACAGGGAGAGACAAAGGCCCTTTTGTGTTTTCTGCTGCCCCAAGTGGAAGGCCTCTTTAGTTACAGCCCCCTGCTTCCTGGCCCTGGATCACCTGTCAGACAGCTTTGGCCCTAGAGAAGGAATTGCCTCAGTCAGAGAGATGGCCTCTCAGCCTGGGAAGAGTCTCCACCCTAAGTAAGTACTGTCCACTGGTTCCTGGTGGTGCCCTCTGCAGCCAGGCAGCTGGTTGGACCCAGGGCCACCTGGTTGGGCAGCTTTGTGTGTCTGAGCTTCAGTTTCCTCACCTGAGGAATGGATGATACTGGATCCCAGGTGTCCTGTAGTTGTAGGGAGGAACAGGCAAGGGTCTGACTCTGTGAAGGGACCTTGGAAAGTGAGGATAAAGGGAATAAACTCCTCAGATGATGAGGCCTGGGGTGTCCCAAGATGTAGTCATGCCTCTCCTAGGTGTCAGGAGAGAGAAGAAACACACGTCAATGTTGCTAGTAGCCCACAGCAGAAATCCAGCAGACAAGGTGTGCTCTACCCACGTGGTAGAATCATATTCAGCCTGGATAAACAGATCTCTGATCCAGAATTCACAATGAATCAGCCTTGAATGTTTGTCGCTCAGAGGAAGAAGCCAGTTTCTAAAGACTCAGTCTGTATCTGCGAGAGTCCAGGGTGAGGAAGCATCCAGAAAAACCACATCCCTAGGTAGAAAGTTTACTTGAGGCCTACAAGCTGGGGTGAGGTCTGGATTGTGATGGGGGCGGGTACCGAGCTTCTCGTTTGAGTGTGTTTTAGTGAGTGTGCATAGTTAGCCTTGGGCGCTGGTCCTTACCTTCTACCTCATTTGACTGAGGGTCTTGCACACTAATGTGTCCTTACACCCCCTCCCCCCAGCTGGCCTGAGAGCTGCTCCAGTGTCGCCTCCATCTCCCTGTAGAGACTCTGGGGTTCCAACGCATGCTGTGTTCGGCAGTACATGGATTCTGGGGATTCGAACTCAGGTCTCCACACATACACGGCAGACTACGATCTGACTCTGGTGAGGGTTGCACAGGCTGTGAGTTTCCTGATAGCTGTGGAATTGTGTCTCGTGAAGGGTTGGGCCGAAAGGTAAGTGAGTTACATCGCCATAAAGTTGATTTAAAGAAAACTCTTTAGAGTTATGACTTAAAATGTGAAAAGCACTAGGCAGAGTCCACGTCAGAGGAGTGAGGCAAAAGGAAAGTAGGGGTGAGGGGGTAGGAAAGAGAGAGTGGGATCCTGGGGGGCTGGCCTTATCCTCCTTGGACACCAACACCCATGTTAGCCTCTTGGGGTGCCACAGTGTGACTCTGGGAGGAGCTGGCTTTCTGCAGGGCCTCTGGGTCTCTCCCTGGGGAAGTGAACTGGGAGCCTCTGTGTGCTTCACTGAGGGGCTGACTTAGGGAGAAGAGATGGGTGGACCACCATGGTGGCATGAAGCCATTGCTCATTTGAGGGAGGGAGGGTTGGAGGGAGGAAGGAAGGGAAGAAGGGAGGGAGGGAAGGAGAGAGAGGGAGAAAGGAGAGAGAGAGAGAGAGAGAGAGAGAGAGAGAGAGAGAGAGAGAGAGAGAGAGAGACTGGAGCATGATAGTAGTTAAACCAACTAAATAGAAAGGAGAGGGAGAGAGAGAGAGAAGGGGAGGGGGAGAGAGAGAGAGAGAGAGAGAAAAGAGAGAGAGAGAGAGAGAGAGAGAGAGAGAGAGAGAGAGAGAGAGAGAATACATTGTTTTTCTTTCAGCAGCATGGACCACATTACCCAGCATTTCACCCAAAGCCTAAAGGAGAATCAGGCATGGAGTCTTCTCTTCCCTCCCTGGGCCTTGTTTACCCCTGTAGTTCTCCCTCCACCAGTCTCCATCATGTCCCAGCTGGGTAACCACACCAGGTCCCCACCCTCCCCCTGCCTCCAGCAGTCCTCCAGCTGCTTCCCAGGTACGGGGCAGGTGACCCATGGGGTCAGTCAGAACCTGGATCTGGGCAAGGACTCTGGAGCCGGTGAGGTGCCTGCCCTAGACCAGCAACCCCAGCTTCTGGTTGTGGAGCCTCAGCCTCAGCCTCAGCCTCCAGCCTCAACCTCAGCCTCAGCCTCAGCCTCCAGCCTCCGACCTCCAGCCTCAGCCTCAGCCTCAGCCTCCAGCCTCAACCTCAGCCTCCAGCCTCTAGCCTCAACCTCCAGCCTCAGCCTCCAGTCTCAAGCTGCTTCAGGGCCGGGACTCAGCCTCCCCATGCCAGGCATGAATGTAAACTTTTTAACGGTGTCCTGCAGGAACTGCTGGGATAAATTTGAAATCCATGCCCCCTGCTGGGTGATGAGGTGGGAGGAAGAGGGAGAAGTTGCCCTGGGGCCTCAGTTTTCCCTCCCATCCTTTGGGTTCCACACCTGTGGGCAGGGCCAGCCTCTGGGGTCTACCACGGGGAACTGCTGTAGAGGTGGAGAAGCTGTGGAGATCTTGTTCACGCAGGCGGCTTCCTCTTCTCAGCTCTGCACAGGACCCGCTGTGACAGCGTCCACGTGAGTTCTAGAGTTTTCTCCAGGCCCCTCTTGGAGAAGGACCTCAGGGTCAACAGTGTGGTTTCCCGACAGGGGCCATTGTATGTGGAGGGCATGGTTATCACTTCCTTAGACTAGAAAGATCCCAGGCTTCAACTGGTCTGATTGTTTTGTTGCCTAAATACTCATGAGAGGTCCCCAAATAGGTAGTTTTAAGTGAAAATATCCATTTCTTTGTCTTGGTTAAACATGCCTGAAAGTAAACCCAGATCCGATCCTCCCCCCTTTCTCTACACACTCTCCGTCGTGAATGAAGGAGAACCAGAACAATTCTGGGACGCTCAGCCTCTGCACAGGTGCTGCCTTCATCAACCCGGCTCCCCCGAGAACCTCTGTCTTTTCTTTGGTAAAAGCAGAGCACCAGCCCCTCTCCGGGGCTCTGACTCCAACACCCCACAAGCTCCCAGGATGCTTCTGTCCTTATCGCCCTGTGACCCTCAGTGCTGCACTTCTGAGACCAACCTGACTGTAGATGCCACCCAGCTCAGAGATCATCGACCTTGTACATTCCGATGGCCCAACACAGCCTTAAGAGGTCACTCCCGGGGTGTCACTGGCTAATTGATTCCAGTTTTTCTTCATAGCTGTGGGGTGACTGTGGAAGCTATAATTACCAAAGCCAGGGATTTGAATTTTTAAAAAACCCCTATATCTATTATTAACTTACTACGTAAATTTGGAATCTATCACTCAATATGTGTGTATTAAGCACAGAGCTGGGAGCAAGGCCATGCAAGTGTGGGGGGTATCCTGGGGGGCAGTGGGACACAGGGTGGACACCAGGGACGTTCACCAGGCACAGCTGCACTGATCCAGTCAGCACTGGACAACCCAGTGCCAGGTCCAGAGACCCTACCCATGAGCACTGCCAGAGGTTCCTGGGGCTTTACCTCTGTGTTCACCACCATCTACCATCTATACCCTGCCACTTGCCACCTGAAGCTCTCTACCTAGCATGCACCCATCTCTTCACCCATCCACTTATCCATCCATTCATCTGTCCATCCATCCCTGCATGAACCCACTCCACCCATCCACTTATCATTCGTCCATCCACTCCTCCACCCATCCATCCATCCCTCCACCCACCCTCCATACATTCACCCACCCACCCCTTTGCCCATCCACCATCCACTCATGCATCCTCTCACCTATCTGTCCATGCATCCATCCACGCATGCATGCATGCATTATCCATCCATGCATCCATGTATCTACCCATCCACCCACCCCTCCATCCACCTACCCATGCATCCATCCATTCATGCATCCACCCATCCATCTACTTACGCATCCATTTGTGATCCACTCAGACCATCTGCCCACCCACTCGTGCGTCTTTCTTCCACCTATGCCTAATGCACCCATCTACTCACCCACTTCTCCACCTCCAGTCTGCCCCAAGTGCCCTGCACTGTCCATTCATCACCCTGCACCTGTTTATCCAGAACTTTTTGTGCCGGAAGTCCAGAAAGGATCCTTTGTGTGAGGAGACACACTTTCAGTTTGGGTGGGGTGGGTCCTTGGTGTGGACAGGGAGGCCCTTAGGCCACGTTGCCACAGCCTGACTTGTGGGAAAGGATGGCAATAGAGGCCAGTGGAGAGAAGCCTTACTCATGAAGACAGGGTCAAGGAAACTTCTAGAAGAGGAGAGGAGAGCAGCAGAGGAGGCTGGTCTGAGGCTCTGCTGGAGGGAGGCACTTGGGGAGAGAGATGTGTCCAGAGATGTGAGCAGGGGCCGGTGTGCATCTGCCTCTGCTGCCAGGTCATTTTTAGAAGGGTAGGTGCATAGGCAAGGGTGTCAGAGCCAGACTTGTGTGTCTGCAGGCCACCTGCAGCTGGCACTAGGAGGGCTGACTCAGGGGCAAATGGGAATGGGAGGGATGGTCACCTGTGTGACAGGAGCTTCATAAAGGGACCGAGCAGTCACCACACTGCCCCAAGAGAAGGATTGCATGGTTGCACCCGACCTGCCAACTGGGCAGTTTGGGTGAGTAAGTAGACCTACCTAGACCATCCTTGTGTTGGGCCCCAGAGAACCCAGCAACACTTCACAAAGCAGAGCCCTAACCACAGCCAGTTTGAGGTACTCTCAGAGGGCAAGGCAGGTGGTGAAGTCACAGAGATTGGTAGAGGTCATATCACTGAAGGTCTCAACCGTCAGGCTAAGGAAGTCAGATTCCTCCCTCCCTCCCTCCCTCCCTCCCTCCCTCCCTCCCTCCCTCCCTCCCTCCCTCCCTCCCTCCCTCCCTCCCTCCCTCCCTCCCTCCCTCCCTCCCTCCCTCCCTCCCTCCCTCCCTCCCTCCCTCCCTCCCTCCCTCCCTCCCTCCCTCCCTCCCTCCCTCCCTCTCTCCCTCCCTCCCTTCCTTCCTGTAGCTGGAACCCAGGGTCTCTCACCTGCTGGATAACTACTGCACACTGATGCTTCTTTGGAGCCCTGCTGCCCGTAGGAGAAGTTGTAGCCAGAATGTGACCAGAAGACAGGTTGAAGGTGATGTTTCTAGCTGTAATGCAGCAGAGGATGGGGTGAAGGAGATAACCCTGAGGCTGGGCCTGATGAGGAAGTCGCTGTTGATGTCTAGGGGAGAGGCTCAGAGACTGTCCCAAAAGCATGGGTCCTCAACTTGAATGCTGTGTCACCTTGAGCAGGTTACCTAACCTCTCTGTGCCCTCTGGAAATGGAAATCATAGTAGTTCCCACCTCTTGAGGACTGGATGAAGAGTGACAGCTTTCAGTACTGCTGGGGCCAAGGTGGTGACCTCTGACCTTCTGGGACTCAGTTTCCTCACCTGCTCAGCAAGGATGAAATGATTTGATGCACACGACACAGGGAAGGGGAGACAGGGACTGGAATTTCTGCAGAATTTTGGGGCCAGGAGCAGAGCGAGCAGCTGGGGCCTCATGTTTTAAAACAATCAGGAATTCCAAGTCGCCCCGGCAGAGCACCCAGCTGGCCGTCGCCTCTGACAGGTTGACAGAGAGAGAAGTCCAGGCGAAAGGAACAGCTTGTACACAGCTGACACAGGGCCTGGAACAGAAAATTCTACAAAACCCTAACACCCAGCAGCTGTGATCCCTGCTCCCCAACTCCCGGAATCCTCAGGACCTCTGGGCCTGGTGTCCCTGCCTTGGACACCCCTAAAGGCCCTCCTAAAGGCCCTCTTAAAGGGCCCTTCTGAAGTTCTTCTTAGTCTCAGTTTTGGGCAAGGAGTCCACCCAGACCAAAATGCATCTTTCTCTGGACCAGAGACCTGTGCTCACTTTCCCGAGATCATACAGCATGGCGAGGCCAGAGACACCGTTGCAGCTGGCCCCGGGCCAGACATGAAGACTACCTGCTGGTCCAGCAGGAGGTACCTGTCTTACAATTCAGAGAATGAGAACGAGCCCAGAGAACACGGCATTTCGAGGTTAGCTCTTAAAGGTTTGCACAACATGTTTTATGTGTGTTTATAGAAAAAAACATCCCAGCCCCAAACTGATTGGAAAAACGTGTTGTTATGGAAGGGGTGAGCTGCCTTTCCAGTGTGCTGCTTGGCAGACTTGGACGGTGGAGGTTTCACATAAATAGTTGTGCTGAGTTGTTATGGCAACGGAAATTTGAAAAGTAAATAGGTTTGGGGGAAATATTTTTCCTGGTCATTGGAGTTTTCTGTTGAGGGGGGCGGCTCATCCAATGCCTGGTGCAGGGCTGGTGTTTTCGATAGGTTGGAAACGGGGACCTTGATGTAGGGGGACAGATCAGACATGGAGATCTTGGTGTTGGGGAGTAAGTTGGTAATGAGGACTCTTTTATTGGGGACTGGCCAGTCATGGGGACCTAGGTGCTGAGGAACAGGTTAGTCACAGAGACTTGGGTGTTGGGGGAGAGGTTGGTCATGGGGATCTGGATGTTGGGGCTCTGCTTGCCTCTCCTGAGGCTGGCTGTCCCCCTAGCTAGTAGAGAACAAGATTTATCTCCGTAGACCTTCCCTTCCTCCACAACGAGGTGTCTAGATGGGGTTCTGAGGCAGGTTGTGATCCTCCAGCCGAAGACCTTGAGCAGCTGACCTCACTGGAGCAGAGCCTTCGTCTCTACCCTTCCAGAGGGGTGCAGTGCCACCTTTGCCAACCGTTGGCGCAAACCAGCCGTTCTCAGGTCTCAGCCTCCCTGTGTACTCTTGTGTGGCCTGAACTCTGTCCAGGGACGGTGGGCCCAGCAGGCATCTTTGTGTCTCTAACGGACTCCTGGGGACACTGAGGCTGCAGAGTCCCAGATGACACCCCAGGGAACCAAAGCTCACATCAGGAACCTGCAAACCATGGCCCACAGGCCAGGCCCACCTGCTGTGGAGTTTCGACGGAGCCCAGTTCTACGTAGTGTTCATAGAGACAGGATTCCTACTCATAGCAGGGGCCATGTGACCACAGGGCTGGATTCACACTCCATGCTGAGGCCACTGAGCCTTTCTGAAGGGTACCAGAAGGATGGAAAGGCAGAGCCAATGTTGCAGCCGTGGCCTGTGCCTGGGAAGTAGCCAGGTAACAGATTCTCTAGCCTCCCTGGACCTCTGCCTACCACCCCTAGGTCCAGGTCCTGGTCTTCCAGTCCCAGGGTCCTGGCCAGGAGGCCTGACAGCTACCCTTGTGCCCAGAAAGCTCAGGGTAGCAGCACCAATCCAGACTTGCTCTGGAAATGCAATCGGAGGCCTACAGCCTCACGGGGCTGATAACCTCCGGACCAGAGACCTCTGGTTTATCAAGCTCTGCCTCCATCTCCCAAGATGTACTACCCTTAAGAAAATAAAATTTAAAATTGCCAGGGAAGGGTGATAGGCTTGATAGGAAAAAAAAGGTTGGGGAGGCATTTGATTAAATTTTACTTTCTCGGCTGGGGAAGGCAGGAAGCAGGCTCCTCCACAGCTCAAACTCCCAGCTTGCTGAAAGTAGCCTGAGGCTTGGGGGCTGCTGACGTGGGGAGGCACTGACATGGGGGGGCACTGACATGGGGGTGCTGACATGGGGATGTACTAACATGGGGGGCTGCTGACACGGGAGGCAATGACACGGGAGGCACTGACATGGGGGCACTGACATGGGGGGCACTGACATGGGGGGCTCCTGAAGTGGAGGGCAGTGACATGGGGGCGCTGACATGGGGGCTGCTGACATGGGGGTGGACTGACATGGGGGGCTGCTGAAATGGGGGGGCTACACACCCAAGCCGTCCTTGTGCCATAGCGGCCTCTCTCTTGTCTCCACCCACACTCTTTGTTTGGGCTTAGCCTTGGGGTGACTGAGAAAAGGGAGTATCTCTGTCTCCCTGTCTTCCCTCTGCCTGTCCTTTCTCCCTGTGTGCCCATCTGTCCCCCTTCCCCTCCCATCTGCCTGTCAGTCTGTCCGCCCCTCCCTCGAGGCTCACTCTTTCCCTGTCTTCTTCACTGTGCTCCCATCCCCTGATCCTGTGCAGTGTCCCGTCTCCACGTCTCTCTTCTCCTACCCTATGTGTTTCTGCCTCAACCTCCCCACTTGGTCAGAATCTCCCTCTGCCATCGACCTCTGCTGTCCATGCGGCAGGATCAGCCTGTAGAAAGGGCAGTGTGACACATGGGAGGCTCTGGAGTGAGGGCTGCCCAGGGGTGGAGGAGACCGCAAGTTCAGAGGCTGCCTTGTTCTTGTGGCGAAAACTCCGTCTGGGTACCAGCCATGGGGGAGGGTCACAGACTCTGACCTTGCAAGGGAGGCTGCTCAGGAGCCAGACCCAGGACAATCCTTTAATGTCTCCTGATCTCTGCTTCCTCATTGGTGAGTGCATATAACCAGGTACCTGCTGCAGACTCAGACTATGTAACTTGTGAAACAGGCCGGAGCCTGGCACTTGGTGGACATTCTACACACAGTGGTTTTTGTTTTCATGGTGGGGTCATCCAGAAGACAAGGGGACATTTTGGGTAGGGTCTTGAGGCCTGAGTAGGAGTCTGTTAAGATTACAGAGGCTCCTCCAGATTGTTGCACAGCATAAGCCATTTTACAGTGCAGGGAGCAAAGGAAGCCTTGTGTACAGTGGGCCTGTAGGTGTCACTGTCTCTGTCACTGGACTGAATTGTTCTGCCTCAGTGAGAAGACAGCTGTCCCTGCTGCCCTCACTCTGTGCAGGGTGTTGTTTGCTAAGCTGTGACACTCAGTGTGCACTGGGAAGGGTGGGAAGGGAAGGGCCTGGAGGGGGAGGTCTGAGCAGCCCGGTCTTCAACCGCAGCATTCCCGGCTTCAGCCGCTGGCAGAGGCTGGAAGGAAGGAGCTGCTCGGATCAGCTGGCTGCAGTGTGCAGTACCCACAGCCAAAAGCTGCAGCCTCTTTGCCAGCACGAGGCCTCGGGGCACGGCATTGGCTACAGCTGTGTCCCCCAGGACGGAAGCAGCTTCCCGTGTCCCGACGTCTTCCCCCAACCCTGCTTCCCCCCTTTCCAGGACTGCCACACAGCTCTAAGCACTGAGAAACAAGCCAACCTCCCCTTCCCCTCACTTCTGGGGCACCCTCCTCCTCTGGACGCCATCCTCCTTGGGGTGCCCGTCCACTGCTGACTGTCCTGTGTCATCTGTGAGCACTGAGGAGGGGCAGAGTGCCTGGTTCTTCGTGAATGGCACGTGGCTCCTGATGGTCGGACTCCTGAGTCCCCTTTCCCTTTGCTGTGGCCTGGGCCTGTGGCGAGCTCTTGGTGGCCAGAGCCCCATAGATGACCCTGGATAGCCCCCGTCCCTTCCTTTCTGTCCTTCCAGGGCCTGGGGATTGAACCAGGCCCTGTGCATGCCCCAACTCACAGCCTCACACTCAGGGGACTGTGCTGGTCACTGGGAAGGACCGGAGGAGGTTCCAGCAGAGCCACATGAAGAGCTGAGGCCCAGCCTTAGCCTGTGTGGACAACATCCATGGCTGAGCTGCACTCTACCAGTTGTCTCCTACTGTAGTCCAGGCTAGCCTCCAGCTCACATCCTCCAGCCTCTGCCTCCTCAGTGCTGGGATGACAGATATAAACCAAGTGCCAGGTCCTAGAGTCCTGAGCCTCTCTCTTCCTTGATTTTCATGCCTGGGCAACCCAGCACTGAGCTGGCAGTGTCCATGTGACCAGGACCTGTGGTCAACAGTTGTCAAGGTCACAGGGCCTGCAGTTCATTGACCTTGAGGACCTAAATTCCCACATGTGTGGGTTTGAAAACCCTATCTTAGCTGAGGGTGCACCCCACCCAGGATCTTTGGTACCCAGGAGAGACCCAGATAGAGGAGGAATGGAGGTGCACCTTCAAGACACCATGAGCCAATCAGAGCTGCTGTTTCAAGTGCTCTGCCTGGAGTCAGTGTGCTCTTGAGCTGATAACAAAGGCCCTGGACTTGGAGAAGTGGGTCAAGTTCTCCAGGTCTCTTGGCTGGGCTTCATGGATGTCTGTCCCGTGCTGGGACTGAACTGTGTCAGATCCACCTGGGCAGTGGGACTTTTGAGGGCAATTGGCCTGGCAAGGTCCTCCCTGCCAGTTCCCCTGTAGGCAGTGCCTACATGAAGGGCAAAGGTCAGCCTCCCCCCACCCCCAGCCTTCTGGCTCAGAGAAAGTGACGTGGCTCAGGCCTTTGCCCTGTTCACAGCTCTGCCATGTGGGACCTACCCTCCAGTACCTATGAAGCATCTCTGTAGAGCTGGTAGGTGGGGCAAGCTGGGGATGGGGAGACCTGGGGGTGGAGGGTGGCGCCTGGAGGTGGCCCTGTCTTCATGTGGTTACCATCCATTGCAAAGGCCTAAGGGAAGTTCCTGAGGTAAGGGAGACCTGCCTGGGTAGGAAAAGCCTCCAGGACAAAGGCTGTCCAGAGACTGTCTGCCCCAGCTCACAGCCTCACACTCAGGGGACTGTGCTGGTCACCAGGAAGGACCCTGGGGAGGTTCCAGCAGAGCCACATGAGGAACTGAGGCCGAGCCTCTGCATAGCCTCATTCTGTTCTCTGGTGTCATCCACAGCCTCAGTGCAGGTGACAGAGGGCATTTCCAGGTTCCTTTTTATCACCTCTGGTTTAGCGCCCCCTCCAGGCAGTCTGGTCTGGCTGTAAAGGCACCACATCAGTGCATGTTCCCAACCCTGAGATTTGGCTGGGGCCCTGTTGGATACCCATGTCTGTTTCAGATGCAGGGGCTGTGGCTGGAGACCACCTGAAGATCATTCAGGCCTGTGCTGCTGCTCCTGCTGCTGCATCGGGGGACACCCAGTATGCCCTGCTTCAGGGCGTGTCCCCCACAGCAATGGGGGCTGACTTCCAAGGCCTGGTCCTGAGAGAGAGCCAGAGCTCTTTACAACTTTGGGAATTAGACAGAGTCCCTTCAACCATGTCCTGGTCCCCTGGGTTCCCAGAATCACCTATGCTCAGCAGAGGTGGTACATCTCTGCCTTGAGTTGGGAAGAATGAAATGGGAAGAGAAACTTCTGGAATGCTCTGGAGGACCAATCTGCCTGGCTGCAGATTCCCACTGTTGTTGCTCAGGCCTTAGAGGGAGCTTTGGGGGTCCTTATACTGTCCTTACTGGACATGTAATGCTGTAACTGGCCTGACCTGAGTCCATCCTCCACCCCTGGGCCAGTGTGAGTACTGAGAGGGACTGTGACTTGCAGCCAGATCAGACCCAGACTGCAGACACCAAACTGGGACAAACTTCTCCAGGGGAGGGCAGTAAGAGGAGGTAGCATATGTCCTCTCTAGGAAATAAACAAACAAATAAACCCTCAAGTATGTAATTACCCATAGTGACAGCTGCTGTGTTGGCAAAGACAGAAGCTTGTGTGAGACTCAGGTGGGGTGGGGGTGGAGTCTGCTGAATGGTCAGACCCTTAAGAGGAGGGGATTCACAGGTAGCCAGCAGGAGAGGGGCCCTTCTGCCAAGGTGAGACTGTGCAAAGGTCCTGGGGTCTGAAATTTGGGCATACACCTGGGTTTGGGAGACCATGTGGCTGGAACAGTGTAATGCAGGTACAGCAGAGCTGCAGCTGAGACCAGTGTCTAAGAGGCTGTGAAGAGTTTGGATTGACGCGTACAACTTAGACTCTCACATAGTGCCCCAGATGCTGGGCATGGGTATAGGGAACAGAACACAGGGCACATTTTCTAAGCCTGTGATTCCCTTTCTCCACTTCTTGGTCTCTCCTGACTCCTCACCCAGACCACTCCCTTACCCCATCAGCCTCCTCAGCCTTTCCTGGTACCCATTCTGCCCCCATCCTCCAGCACCTGGCTAAGCATCCTAGCTCCTGCTCCATCTACCGGCAGTCACCAGGGCCTGCTACATTGAGTCTGAGACACTTACCAGTGTCAATCCCTGGAAATGCAAAGGCATGGCTTTCCTGCCCAGCTGCCCACCTACCACGTTGCCAGTCCAGCCCTGACTCCAGATGTATCTTATCTAAATGATCAGCTCCCAAACAACCCAGGAAAGGGGTCACTTGCAGATGCTTATTCACAGTGACTGTGTGTGTGTGAGGGTCTATAATAATCTGGACCTTGTTGAAACCAAGGTGCTACTGTGATGGTGTGGTACATATGACAGTTTAATCAGACCTGGACACCAGGGACATTACAAAGTGCACCTGCTCATGAGGACAAAAATGGAAAAAATGGCAGCTACAATTTTCCATTCTGACCGTTTTGGTGCCTGGCCAGAACCTGGAGTATATTCATTGCCAGTCAGGGGGTGGCAGGGAGGTAGTGGGGGGGGACCACAGAGTGTGAACTAGTCAGAAACAAGGTGTGTCATGAGGGGGGTTGCCTTTTTCCACACAGGCCATATCTGGGGGAGGGGCTGCAGCTATGTCCAGCACCTGGTGGACTGGGTTCAAGTTATGGGAGGCTACTGGAAGGACTTCCATGTGTCCAGGCTCTGTGTCACAGAATGGGCAAGTATGACCAGAAAAAGAAGATTTGCAAATGTCTTAGGTGAGCTCCTCCCAAATCAGAACCTGAGACACAGACAGACTCAGGGTGCAGGCAGGGGTAGCAGGAAATTCATGAGGAAGCCAATTTGAGAAGCAGGGCTGGAACAGGGTGTGGCTGGGAGGGAGGACAGTTCTAGGGAAGGATGCTGCTGATCTGGCCTCCCCTGTGGACACTGCTGGAGATCCCCCTGGGGACCTGTGGATGGGGGAATCTTAGCCTCGAAACCCCAGGGCAGGATGGTAGGGGACCCTTCCTCACAGACACTGGCCACCGCTGCTCAGAACCTGCAGGTCAAAAGGGCACAGAGGGCAGCACCCTGGACAGCTCCACAGACCGCCTTGGAGAACCTGGTCAGGGTCCACTAAATGGCCCCTGATGGTTTCCTGGAGGAAGCAGGATGCAAGATGAAACTGGGTGGCTGAGAAAGAGTGAGGTCAGGAATAGGGTAGGCAGAGAGGGAAGAGCAAAAGAGGATAGGGATCACCATCTGTGTGACTCAAGGCAGGAGCTGCGTGGTGCACCTTCCTCCTGCTCTGTTCCAAGTCAGAAGCCTGTCTTGCTGAGGTCAAGCAGCAAGTGCTGTTGACAAGATGGATGGCCAGCCTTGCGGCAGAACCCTCTGTAGGCAGAACATGGGTGTGTGCCCAGTCACACTGCAACCTGTTGAGAGCTGTGCACAGGGGCTGGTGGGTGGGTCCCCACTGCCCATCAAGTGCTGTCAGGAAGGGAATATGTAGCCCCTTCCACTCTGACCCCTGCTGAGGTCCTGTCTCAAGTTCTTCTTTAACGAGATTTCTGAGTCTGAAAGCGAAGACAGCTCTGCCAAAGAAGCCTGGGCAGCTCAGCAGAAACAGCTCAGCAGGGGTTAGGCAGGCTCATACAGTCATACCTCCTTGTGAACTGGCTGGAGAGGCCACAAAGTGCTAAGTGATGAAGGCAATTGGCCAGATTCTGCCTACTGTGGGCCTGCCTTCCTGCTGGCCACACTGGGCAGAGGGGATGGGCCTGCCCAGAGGGTTCTTCTTTCCCCTCCCTGGGTCATTTTTTCCCCATTTGTGTAGTTGGCGCTTGGTTATAAGCTGCCAAGGACTTGGCATTTGGACTCCTGACTGAGGAGAGTTCCTATGGTGCCTGTGCCCAGCACAGCACCTGACACAGTAGTCAGCAAATGAACACCAAAGAAATGGACACATGGGCAGAGGAAAGATGGATGGGTGGGTAGACAGGTGGATGGATGGACATATAAATGAGCAAGTGGACAGATGGACGGATGGATCAATAGTATATGGGTGACTGTATGTATGTATAGCTGGACCGATGGACAGAGATGAATACATGTGTGGACTGGTAAGCAAATGGATATATGAATGGACACATATGCATAGACAGATAGATGGATGGATGGGAGCTGGAGAGATGAGTGGATGAACGGGTAGAAGGATGGATAGATGGAAGGATGGATGGATGGATGGAGGGTGGGATAATGGACAGACAGATGGGTGGATAGACAGATAGACAGATGGGTGGTGGGCTGCATGAGAGCCAGTGAACATCCCTCTAGGCCACATTGTTCACAGTCTGATAAAGCCTCTTGACTGAAGTTTCCCATCCCAGATCCCAGGCCAGGCTGCTTGTGTTTGTCACCTCCCTTCATCCCAGAGGCTCCTAGTTCCAGGCTGTGCAGAACCATTTTGCCTCTGAAGTGCTTTACAAACTCCCAGGTAGGAGTCTGTCCCAGTACAGTGGCTCTAATGTCCATTGGGTCCTGTAGTCTTAAACATGGGAAGCATGACAGGAGCTCCTTGGCCTGTTGGGAGCAGGGTGAGGAATGGGGGAACAGGAACCCACAGCCTAACTCTTCATCCATCCCAGGAACCCTCTGGGGAGGGCTGGGCAGATTTGGATAGACGGCATATGAGCCCTCTTCCTGACAGGCCCTGGGGTTTTCATTCATGCTTTCTGGTTTCCTTTATCTGTTCACTCACTTGCCTACTTATTTTTTCATTTACCAGTTGCCTGCCGTTGTCCTTCTACTATCATCACCCACTCACCAGCCCACCCACCCATCCACCCACCTATTCCTCCATCCATCCATCCACCCTGACACCTACCCAGCCACCCATCTCATTCATCCATTCACCCACTCATTCCCCCATCCATTCACTCACACACCAATCCATCCATCCACCCATTCATCTGTCCACCATCCATCCACTTACTCATCTATCCATCCACCCTTCCACACCATATGATACCAACACTGCCTGGTTCTGGTAAAGACCCCACTGCAGACCACACTGTGGTAGGAGAGCACAGAAGTGAAAGAAACCACCCATCCACTCATCCATCCATCTACCCATCTATCTGTCCACTCACCCACCCATCCATCACCCACCCATCCACCCATCCATTCATCTATCTGTCCTCCTATCCATCTGTCTACCCATATATCTACCACCTATCCATCCATCCACCCACCCATCCACCTACCCATCCATCCATCTACCCTCCTACCTACCCATCCACACTTCTATCCATCCATCCACCCACCCATCCATTTATCTATCCATCCACCCATCCATTCATCTGTCTACTCATCCACCCATCCATACACTCATCCATCCATTCATCACTTCCAAGGCCCCATGTACCCAGCCATCTTGTGTCTCCTTCATCTCTACCCCTTGTAGAGCTCTGTGTGAAAGTCAGATTAACAGGAGGGAAGACAGGATAGATTGTAGGAAGGCAGCAAGGGTGGACAGACAAGACGGAGTGATGGGTAGGTGGGTCCATGAAGCTGGCAGTGTTTAAGGGAGTTTCTGAAGCCAGGTGTCCAGATTGCAGCCCCAACTCACTGAGCTAGGAGAATTCCAGAAGCTTCTTCCCGAGCCTCAGGGTCCTCACCAGAACACTGAGAACTAAAAGATTGTGTCCTTGGTGTGAGATTCCTATGGCTCCTATGACAAGTGTCCACAAAGGTGGTAGATTCAAAAAACACACATTTATTCTCTGGGGATCTGGAGTGAGGGGGTCACCCTCAGAAGCTTTCGGTAGTGTTCCACTACTGTAGTAAAATACCTGAAGCTGTGCACTTTACAAATAAAAAAAGTTTATTTCACTTTTTGGGGCAGAAAGTCCAAACCACATGACACCAACACTGCCTGGTTTTGGTAAAGACCTCACAGCAGACCACACTATGGTAGGAGAGCACAGAAGTGGGAGAAATCACACAGAAGACAGGAAACCAGAGCAGCTGGGGAAGCTCAGACTTGTTCTTTTATAAGGATCCTCTTGTGAGAACAAACTTTGATCCCAGGAAACCCACATCAATCCCTTCTAGCCAAAGGCTATCCAGCTGCAAGGCACATGGCTGTGTGAATGTCCACAGTAGGCTCTGGCTCCAGTAAGACGGAAGGCAGCTGCATAGCAATGGTGTCCCTACTGTCTATCTGAGCTCCTTGCAGACATTACTAATTGATTACAGAATTATTTCCACTGAGCTAGACATGGTTTTCATGGTTTTACAACAGAGAGACAGTGCAGTTTACTATGCAAAATGAGGCATTTTCAAGAATAAATAGGGACATGACTGACAATTGTCCATATAACTGGAACAGCTGAGATGGTTCCAGAAAGACTGGGGAGTCTGAACTCCTACATCAAAATCTGTTCAACCTTGTGCTACTGATAACCAGTTCCAACTGATGACTGAACTCAGCACATGAGAGCCCTTTGTTTATTTTTCTAGGTGTTAGTGTGTAGTGTGTGTGTCCTTCTCGGGACATCTGATTCAGGCCACCTGTGCTCTCTGCCTTTTCTAGGACACCCAGGTAACCTTCAGTGCTCTTCACCTGACATGCCCAGGGACCAGGCTTCTTTTGAGGGGGCAATGACTATTTGGAGTGGACATCTGTCCTCACTTCTCTTAATGCCCTGGGAAGGACCCAGCTGGAGTGTTCAAAAGCCCTGGTGAAGATGGGTGGATGGGCCTTTGACAGGTGGGGGCCGGGAGTTTGGAGACCTTGGCTCAAGTTCAAATGTGGATATGGTGTTTACTGTGTCTGGAAGGAGCTGGATGACATGGTGTTCCAGCCATCAGGGGGTCCCCAAAGGTCTATCAGACCACGGTGCAGGAGGAACAAATGATTTTTCTTTTCCTTGGAAATGATCTTGATTGACAGTCCACCTCTTTGATTCTCAGCTATGGATCAAGGCTCAGAGGGGCAGCTTCTTACTCCAGATCCCTGAACAAATCACGATGGGGCTGGGAGTCCCAAGGTCAAATATTTCCCCAGAACCATAAGCACCCAGAAAATGGGTGTGATCAAGACTGCTCGAGAGTGATGAGAACTCTCCATCAGCTGGCTGGTGATATATCCTTTAGTGAAAGACTCTAAGGCTAATTCAAACAAACATTTATCTAGCTCTACTGTATGCCCAGATGGGTCTCAGTTTAATATCTTAGAGTTCTTAAATCCAGCATGGTAGGGGACCTTGGTTCACGTCATAGATAGGCAACACTCAGAGCAACGAGAGACCACACAGGCAGGGGAGTGGACTTGGGCCTGGCTGGGTGTGGGGACCCATGCCAGCTTCCCTCTGTGGCTCTCCCCAGAGGGCCCCCCACTATGTTTCCAGACAAATTGCAATGGTAAATAGTACCATTGAGGGTCTGAGGACAGCAGTGGGGACCCATGAGTGTGTAGAGCACCTGCCATTCCCTCAGCCCTAATTGTGGCCCAGCACTACTGGGGTGATTGCTGAAATGCTCCATGTGACACTCATTTTACAGGTGGGGAAAATGAGTCTTGGGAGATGCAGCCATGCAGAAAAGAGGAGTCAAAACTGGCATCAGAGCCTGATGTTCACTTGTGTTAACCTTGGTAGCAGACCCCTGACTGTCCCAAGCATTCTCCCAGTCACAAAGAGCCCCTGCCAGCCCCTTCTGCCCCCAACATGGTGTCTGGGTGACCCTAGGGAAAGGCAGCTGGGCAGTGAGGTAGCTTGTAGACGGTGCAGTCCCACTCTTCTCAGCACTAATAACCAAGTGGGCACATGGAGAACTGAGAGGACAGAGATGTATCCTTCCCCAGCCCGAGACACACCCTAGGGGAGACAGTCTCTGCCAGGGGCCCTGTTAGGCTCCTCTGCCTCCAAGGAGGCCACCCAGGAGCCAGGCACACAGGCCTCTCCCCCAGCATTCTCCCTGAGTTATGGTAGAGGATGCTGAGTCCGGGCTGAGTGGGGACAGCCTTTCCAGAGGGCAAGAACAGGTGCAGATGTGGCTCATATCCCAGCAGTCAGAGCAGGGCCTGACATGCCAATAGTGAGAGAGCTTCAGCCACAACAGGCGATGTGGACAACTTACCCAGAGCTCCATTCCTCTTCATTTGATCATCAGGGACCTCAGTTGCTGACCTCCATGATGAAGGTGCAGATGGGCAAGCCCAGTCTGGTTGCAGAATTTCAGGAGGGGACTGGAGACATGGCTCAGCAGTCAAAAGCACTTGCTGCTTTTCCAGAGGACCAGAGTTCAGTTCCCAGCACCCACACTGGGCAGCTTACACTGTCTGTAACTCTAGCTCCAGGGGATCTGACACCCTCTTCTGGACTCCTTGGGAACCCACACTCATGTCACACACACACACACACATACACGCACGCACACACACACACACACATACACACACACAAATAAAAGTATATGAATAAGCAAATCTTCAAGACTGCAGGAGATAGGGACTGGAGAGATGGCTCAGCAGTTCAAAACACTGGTTGCTCTTGCAGAGGATCCGGATTTGATTCCCAGCACCCACATAGTGGTAACAACTGTCCATACATAACTCCAGTTCCAGGGGAATCTGACACCCTCTTCTGACCTCCATGAGCATTGCACGACATGGGTGCACTTACATACATGCAGACAATGTACTCATACACATAAAATAAAAATGATAAATTAAAAAAGATTATAGGAGATAGGGCTGGATTTGGACCCAGACCCCAGAGCTTGGCCTTTGTGTTTTCATTTTGTTCTTGGTGCTACCTCTGGTAGTGGTTTAAGCCTTGAGAGCTTTGTTTCAACCTTGAACTCTGCTAAGAATGGGGCTGGGAGAGTGTGGAGTGGGGAATGTTGAGTGTTCAGGGTAGAACCTGGTCAGGGTAGCAACAGGGGCCAGGTGCTAGTGACGCGGCGGGAATCTGTGGTCAGGGTCTCACTTCCATTGCCACCACTGCCAGACTGCAGACAGGAGAGGAGGGAGGCCCAGGAGGTTGACATTCCCTTCCCGGCTCCATGGACTCACATGAGTGAGGCTGGTCAGCCAGTGAATGGTGTTCTCAAGGGCCCTCCCTCCCTGTGGCTCGTGGGCTGCTCTGAAGCCAACTGGCTGGCATTGAGTGTTCATGATGCTGTGGCTCTGGACACCTAAAACCTCCTTTCCTGACCCCGTGGACCCAGGAAGTAATGGGTTCAGCCTGAGGTTGGACATTAGATTTGAGAAGTTTCTGAATCCTTCCCTCTGTTGGGTCACCATGGAGCTGGTTTTCTTTAGCCAAGTAGGAGGCTCCAGCTAGCTGATGGCTCTATGTCCAGGACAGGCTGCCTGCCCTCACTGGGCCTCAACCTCCTTAGGAGTGGTCAGACTACTGGACCAGCTGCTGCTGTTTCCCCAGCCCCAAGGAGCTAGGATCCCAACCTGGGAAGCCCTCCCTGCCCAGGAAGTCACCCCTGCTTCCTGTGCCTCTCCCCAGGCCATAGGTCTCCCCATCTGTAACACAGGTGCGGTGGCTCATCTCAGTTGTCAGCTTAATACATGGAGGAAGAGAGAACCTCAGCTGAGGAGTCTCTTTCATCAGATTGGCCTTGGCCATGTCTATGAGGCATTTTCTTAACATAGGAGGGCCTAGCCCACTGTGGGTGGTGCCAGTCTTAGGCAGGTGGGCCTGGGCTGTGTAAGAGAGAGAGCAAGCCTGGGAGCAAAGCCAGTAAGCAGTGAGCCTCTGTGGTCTCTGCTTCAGCTCCTGCCCTGGATTCCTTCCATGATGGATTGTAACCTGTAAGATGAAATTAACCCTCTCCTCCCCAAATTGCTTTCAGTCATGGTGTTTATCACAGCAACAGAAAGCAAATTAGAACAGCACACTTACCTCAGAGGTGACCAGGAGGCCTGGGGCATATGTCCCAGAATGAGGTGATAACAGACATTCCCTCTGTGCCATGTCCAGCAGGTGACCTGGTTCCTCCTCTGCAGAGAATAGCACAGTTGATGAGGACTAAGAGGGTCCTGGGAAATGGCCATTGCTGCCTCTTTTCTACCTCAGTGTCAGCCACCTGGGGCAGAGGGGACAATCTGTATCTTCAGTCTTGACAGGAAGCCTAGCTGCACTGATGGGCAGAGAAGTTGGCCACTGGGAAGATGAGCTTCCAGCCCATAGGCACCTCCTCCAGGCAGAGACACCCTTGAGGGGCAGACTTACCTGCCATTGCACTTTATCCTGGGCATCCTGAGGTAGAAGTAGACCTTGGACCTGCCCCTTCATCTCCCTGGGCCTCTGCTTACCCACCTTAGAAATGGGAATCGTTCTCAGGCGCTGGCCCAAGATACTCCATGTCCAATAAGCTGCAAGTGAGGCCATGCTGCTGCACCCAGTCTCACTCTTGAGGTGACAGGGTTGAAGTGACAATGTGGGACTCAAATTCTCAGTTAGTCCCTAGACTTGGATGCTACACCACTGCATACTGTGTGAACTTGAACAGTAGCCTTGGACACTCTAGGACTCAGCCTCCCCTGATGGGAGCAGTGATGGCCTCTAAGCCACCTTTTCAATGGCGTCCCGTCTCCTGGTGAAACCCAACCCTGTGACCTCTATGCAGCTAGGATCAGATTGCTGGTAGGCCTCATCCATCGGCCCATCTGGAGGTGACCTTAAAACAAAGCTGGGGTGACCCTGTTCCCCACAAGTCCTGTGACCCATTACTAGGCAGTGGTTGCTTCGCCAAGCGAATGCCAATGGTCAAGTAGAAAACAAGTATCAATGGCCAGTGAGGAGGGTGCAGAGAAATAAACACATGGCCACTGTGCCCTACCATGTCTGTGATTTTGGTGTCTTAGTAGAGCAAATGTCCTGGTGACAATATCCAGGCATCAGGGGCCCCGTGGGCAGAAAGGTCACACTGAATACTGGGGAGGTCAGACCCAGGCAGGCCCAGCACTTTCATCAGATAGTGGGAGCCCAGGGACTTGGCCTTTGAAGGTTCTGGGTGGACTTTGGTCAGGAAGATACAAGCACCCTCTGTGGATAAAGTGGCTCTGAGAACTGTTAGGAGGTGGGTGTGCTGGGAATTGGGGGAGGGGGCCTAGCTGGGAACATTGAGATTCTGGTCCTGCCTGGGGTTTCTGGGCTGCAGCTCGCCTTGCGATCTGTTCCAGCATTTGACTTTCAACCATGACAAAACTGTGGGCAAATTAATTGTTCTCCAGGATATTAGGCATCCGAATCCATTAATCCTTTCTGAGGCAGACGATGGCTGAATACTAATCACAGGGCTCCAGGCCTCCATGGGTGTCTTTCCTGTCACTAGGCCTGCCCGTCCTGGAGTTCCTAGACTGCCCCTGCATGTGGGTGCCCAGGGCCCTGCACCCTCCCCACCACCTGCCGCCTTTACTTCCTGCCTCAATGCCAAGGACAGAATGGGGACAGGTGGACCCATCTCAAGCCCTCCCCCTCCCCCACCTGGGCGTCTTCTTCCCAGGAAGCTGGGGACCCTGAGCAAGATTGTTTTATGCAAATTCCAATATCTGTATGCAGGCAGGGCCGCTGGGATGAACACGAGAAATAATTACCAAATTATGCACGTTGGGTTGCTTTTCCTGAATCTCAAGCCCTTAAAGGAAAAAGAAAAAAAGCAAAACAAAACAAAATATGGGGGTGAGAATGCAGGAACCTGAGGGGCCCCCAGCCTCAGGTCACCTGGGGTGGAGCTACTGAGTGGGAAGTAGAACTCCCAACCTGGAGGCTGCCTAGCTCAGACCATGCCTCCTACCCCCTCCTCCTCCTCCCCCTCCTCCTCCTCCTCCTCCTCATCTTCCTCCTCTTCCTCCTCCTTTTCCCCCTCCCCCTCCCCCTCCTCCTCCTCCTCCTCCTCATCTTCCTCCTCTTCCTCCTCCTTTTCCTCCTCCCCCTCCTCCTCTTCCTCCTCCTCCTCCTCTTCCTCCTCTTCTTTCCCATCTCCTGTCCTTCCCCTTCTTCTTCCGTCTCTGTTTCTGCTTTTTTAAGATAGGGTCTTATTCTGTAGCCCAGGCTGGGCTTGAACTTGCAACCCTCCTGCCTCAACCTCCCAAGTCCTGGGATTACTGGTGTGTACTTCCATGCCACAGCCCACTGTACAGGAAAACCCCAGCAAGGCTGTCTTCTGACTTGTGGGTAGTGGAGGAGAGCGGACTGTGCATTAGGCTCAAGGCTGACAGCTGGCACAGCAGGGCCTCATGGAGACAGGGAGGGCTGGGTTTCTCATGCTCTTGTAGGTGTGGGCATCTCCTGCTGTGGCATTAGGACTTCTGTGTCACCAGCTCCTGTGGGGCAGGGAGCTGACTGAGATTATATTCATCTCATGGACTGCAGCTCAGAGCCAGGAAGGACAGAGCCAGTGTCCCCTGCAGGAAGGGATACAGGACAGCCTGTCTGCCCCTGCCATGGAGTAACCTACCCCTTCGTATCCAGATGCCTTGGCTGGGCCTTGCATTGCCATGCTTCCTCCCACATGGGCACTCAAGGCTTGGAGGAACTGCTCCTGCCTCTTGTGAACCCCTAATTCACCCAAGGGCTTACCTGGACTGAGCAAATCCCAGATCTACCACAAAGAAAACCCAAGTGACCCCTATCCCCAGGGGTCACCACATTCCAGCATGTTTCAAAATAGCTTGTGCTAAATATTTTCTTGCAATTTCCAACCTTCCATCCTGTCCTGAGCCCTGATACAATCTGGCACTCAGAAAGGCCAAGCCACTTACCCAAAGTCACACAGCCAGTTGGTGACTGCTGGGACTCAGGACTGTGTCCTTCTGACTTCAAAAGTCATAGTCTATAGTTTACCAGTGCTTTGCTTTGATTCAGTTTTCTCCCAGTGCGGAGCACTCTCCACCCCTGCTCTCCCTGTGGCTTCTTGCATTCCATTTTTCCCAAGATGCAAGGAGGGACTGTTACCAGGGCTTGGTACATGGCTGGTATTTATCCTGTGTAAACACCATACCATCTCTTTTATGACCAAACAGTGTTAGCTAATGCATGAGCACGCAGCCCTCTGAAACATCACACCTATCAGAAATTCACGGCAATTAACACCCAGGCCTCCACTGCCAGTAGGTCCCTGGACACAGCTCCATGATGCCCTGTGCACAGGATGGTCCCTGAGAACCAGTCCCAGCCTGGCTGCCTGGCCACCTAACATGCAGGTCTCTCTTTTCTTTTTAGTTTTACCCTTTCTGTATTTAAGCTTCTATTTGGGGAGAGCTAGAATCTTTACATAAGAAAATTATTGCATATAGAACATTGATTGTGAAAACAAGACAAAACAGCAGCAAAAAACAAGCCATAACTTGGCATGGTGGCGCACACCTTTGGTCCCAGCACTTGGGAGGCAGAGGCAGGAGGATCTCTGTGAGGTCAAGGCCAACCTGGTCTACATAGCTCTAATTCTAGACCAGCTAGGGCTACAAGGAGACCTCATCTCAAAAATAAACAAATCGATTGTTCTATACATTAGGTGACATGCAAAACATTTCTGTTTTCTGCAAAAATTATTCTCTAAGTTCCACATCACCCAGGTTAATGGCTGTTCCACAGTTTGAATTTCTGATTTCCCCTGATCTTTCTTATTGTTTGTATGAGTTTTTTAAAAAGTCACCTCTTTCAGGGAACATGCCCTGATTGCTCAGGCTGTGTCCTGATTCTTTTCTCCACGATTAGCCTCCACACATAAGATGTGGCAGGCTCTGTGAGGGTGGAGACTCCATGTCCTGCTTCTGGGCCACAGTACAGGACCTCATTCTCAGCTGAGAAATGAGACTCAGAGGCTGTCTGCACCTGCTGTCTAGGGCTGCAGGGATGGTGAAAAGAGGCTACCACCAAATTCCATGTAATAGTCACTCTTTCCCTTCATCTTTCCTTCTGTCCAATGGGCACACCAACCCATCTCCTTGAAGCTTGCCTGGGGTAATGCACAGAAAGTCTTGTCCCAGGTCCTACCTGAAATATTCCCTCAGTCAGGCACCACCCATACATTCCAGCAAGAGCTCCTAAGTGCCTACTGTGTGTCTGAACTGTAGTAGCCAGAGATTTAGACAAAGAGACCCAAAGACAGAGGCAGAGGTGACAGAGAGGTCCTCAGCCTCAGGGTGCCCTGTTCAGTGCTATCTCTCCCTGCAAGCCGCGGGCAGGCATGCTGGAACCAGGGCAGGGTGAAGAGGGCCCCTCCCTGGGGAAGCAGACCTTTAGACACCTGCTTTCTTGCCCTAGGGTGTGGCATTCTTGGAAGGGTCTCAGGCATCCCTGGCTCTCCCCCCAGCACCCCCAAATCACTTCCCACTCAGGCCAGCTGGGATCTTCAGTGGTGCCTGCTGCTGGCCCCTCAGTGACTCCCAAAGTGCAGGTTTCCCTCACATCCCAGTTTTGGGTCTCCCAAGAACCCTCAGTGGGTCCTGGGTCTTGGGTCTCACCTCCGCAGGATAGGGGGACTGGCCCAGAGACCCAGGACCCCAGACACAGCTTCCAAAAGGGATTAAATAAATGTCTAGTGGGAGGGGAGTGAGGCTCTTGCTGCCACTGGCGGGAAATTAAATAATGTTCATTTCTGCAGCTGTGAGCCAGGACAAGGCTGGCCAGCCGAGGGGCGGGAGGGAGGCGGGGCAATTGGCAGCTCGTGGCAAGGCCCTAAATCAAAGCAGCCGATGAAATTTGCAATGGCGGGAGTGCGGCTGGCACTGGCGTAGAAATAAAGCTCCCCTCTTGAGAGGCAGCTTATTCTAGCCTTACCGCCAAGAATATTAGGCCCAGAGGAGAGGAGGCTGTGGCTGTGGCCGGGCTGGACACAGGCCAGGAGCCAGCTGGACCCAAGAGACGCATGGCCTTCCAGCTGCGCCCGCTGTTCCCTGGGGTTGAGCCCTGGGTGAACCCTGCCCTGACTCACGTGGGTTGTGTTTGTAGAATGGGAGCATCCGTGTTCGAGGCAGGTTTTATCACCCCCGTTGCCCGTGTGGGCAAACCAAGACTCAGAGGGCCTGCCAAACCGACTTGGGGTCATACAGCAGTGTGCTAGGCCCCTTGGTAAGCAGCAGGAAGGGGGTCAGGGAAAAGGATATTTGGGTCGTACTGTACCCCACAGCTGTAAAGGGGCCTAAGTAGCTCCCAGAGTTGAACCCCTTCTCAGGCTGGCTGACTCTGCTGTCTACAGAGGTAAGCAAGCCCTAGGGCTTCCTCCCAGATACCCCAGCTTGCAGGGAAGGAGGAGGCAGCTCTGTAACTGTGAGGAGTTATTCACAGAGGCCCAAATACAGCTGAGTGGGAGTGCATGAACTCTGTAAACATAGTCTCTAGGAGGGGACCTTGTTCCACCGCACAGGCTGTGTGGCTTTCACAAGTTACCCACCTTCTTGGGACCTTATTTTCCTTCTGTGTATAATGTGGTTAATAAAGGTATCATTTCTTCTGTGTTGATGTGAGAATCAAAAACACCCATGCGGAAGACTCAGCACACACTAGAAATAAAAAAAAAAACTTCCATCCTTCCTTCCTTCCTTCCTTCCTTCCTTCCTTCCTTCCTTCCTTCCTTCCTTCCCCTTCCTTCTTTCCTCCTTCCTTCCTTCCCCCTCCTTCCTTCCTCCTTCCTTCCCCTTTCTTCCTTCCTCCTTCCTTCCCCTTCCTTCCCTCCTTCCTTCCTTCCTTCCCCCTCCTTCCTTCCTTCCTTCCTTCTCCTTCCTTCCTTCCTATTCTCCCATTCATCCAAACTTTCTACCATCCATCCATTTATCCACTCACTCATACACTCACCCATCCATTCATCCTTCAATTCATTCTCTCATCTATCCATCCATCCATCCATCCTTCCATTCATCCACTCATCTACTCATCCACCTATCCATTTATTCACCCACTTATCCACCCATCCATTCATTCTTCCTTCCTTCTATCCATCCTTCCATTAATCCTCCATCCATCCTTCCACCCACCCATCAGTGTCCTCTATTCATCTATCTGCCCTTCCATCTATCCTCCCATCCACCCATCCACGAATTCCCTGCTGTGGCCTGGTATGCAGTTGGCACTCTGTAATTGAATTTCCTGTGATTAGACCTGCTGCTTTTGCACTAGACACTGTGGGTGCTGGGAAAGGGCTAATCCAGCAGCTTCATGGGGTTGTAATCTGGAAGGTCTTGGGGAAATAGTGAATGGGTGTCCACAGAAGTAATTGGGGTGATAAAGGGGAGACTCAGGGCTCTATGATTGGAAGCTCCTGTCAAAGCCTGAAAGGATGTTCTAAGGGGTCAATCCCCCAAAAGAGAGGTGTATTCTGGGCAAGAGAACTACATGTCAAGACAGGATGGGCAGTGAGATGTTTGCCTCTAATGCTCAGTAAGGTTCTGGGCAGGTCAGACACTAGGAAGCAGTGTGAGAGAGGCAGGGCGCAGGGTCCAGTCACAGTGCTGCAGATAATGGGCCACACCCAGGAGACCCAAGAGGTGGAGCTGGGAGAGATCCAGGCTCTGCATTCTGTTGTTCAGAGTCCTCAGTTGGATCTCAGGGGTTGGGAGCTGGTCCAGCTGGGAGGCTCGCTCTGTGCACGCAAGCTGGTTTCCTCACAGCCCCAGGAACCAGAGATTGATGGTAGACCCTTACCAAGTTTGCCCATGGGGCAGGAGGGTGGGACGAGGCACAGGACAGCAGCTGACCTTGGCCACGAGGTGGGGATAGAGTCTCTGGCGGCACCTCTCTGGCTTTCCCTTCCTGTCCCTGTTGCCTCTGGATGATTCCATTTGAGAGCCTGAATCCACAAAGCCTGGCCCTTTTGTGTAAATGCCAAAGCCCCCTTCTTTGTGATTCTAATAATTTTTTTTCTTCTTTTAGAATCCCAAATCTTTTGACATGAAAATCGGTGCCCAAGGCTGGAGAGATGCGCAGGAGCCCCATGTGAAAACCATTATGGGCTGAGGGCTGGCGCTCAGGCATGTGGACACACCAGGGTCTCTCCCCTTCCTTGGGTCAGGAAAAGTGTGTCCAGCTGTCAGCCACAGCCCTGCATGGTGTGAGGAATGTGAACCAGGAAGCAGGAGTCTGCAAGGCAGTGTGGGAATCAAGGGCCCTGGTGGGCTCCTGTGCAGTGGCTGCTGGCTCATGCCGGCCTCCTCCCTGCAGGCCTGGGCCTGGAAGAGGCTCCCTGGCAGGTCCAGGGTCCCTGGGGTTGGTGTGTTTGGGGGAGCTTGGGATGGGACAAGGGAGTAGGAGTCTGTACTCATCGTCTGGGAGAGTGACCCCTGGGCAGAGTGGGCCAGGTTGGAGGGGATGCAGGGGTGTGGAGGTGCAGGGGAGAAGGGGCTCCAGAGATAAAGGGCAGAGAGACTGGGGGAGAGAAGGAAAGACAGGAATGGGGAGGAGAGAGACGGTGGCGGGGGGGGGTGGTGGAAGACAAGGCAGGGAGGCGGGGTGAGAGAGAGAAAAAAACCAAATGAAAAGATCTGAGAATATGTTCCAGCTTGACGGAGGAGACTGGGATCCCACTGCAGACCAATCCTGGACCAGTTCCTGTGCAGCTCAGGCCTCAGTTTCCTTATCTGTGTGATATGCAATGAGCATGCTCCCAGTTTGTGCCCCCAGTGCCCAGAAGTGTATCTGGTGAAGGCTGGGGCCAGGACAGTAGACAGCACACTTTAGCCGGGCTCCAGATCTTCCTCAGCCTCATTGTCAGGGCTTGTCCTGAGGTTCAGCTGCCTTTCACTGGCTGCCTCCTAGCCCACCATGATTGTGTGAGCATCACTCTGCATGTCACATACCCACGCCAGGTGCCCTGCTGTCCCAGGACCCCTGCCCTTCCCCCCACCATGACCTTCTGAAGTCTGGCCAGGCCTGCGCCACCTTCCACAATGACAAGGAAAGAGTGGCCAGGCCTTTTAAGACCTCAGAATCCTGCCTGGGGACCCAGAGGGCAGTGGACCTGGAGAAAGAGTCCAGGCCCATCCCAGCTTTCAGCGTTCTCCTCACCTGAGAAGGGGGCATTTCTGGGTCACCTCACAGTCCATCATGAGGACAGGAGTCTGAGATGGCTTCTATGGGGGTCACCGTCCTTGTCCTCGATCCCTGCTTCTGCTGCCACCCACCACCCTGTCCTGACTCATTCTCTCGAGCTGGGCCCATGCTTACATCACCACTAGCACCCAGTGTGCAGCAGGTGCCAGCAGATCTAGGCTGTCTTTCTGCCCCATCTCTCTCTTCTTTCTGCAGCTTAGGACCCAAGAAGTCCCATGTCTATCCTGCCATGGCCACATGAAGGACGGTCAGGCTAGGCTTCATCCCAGCCCCCTCCAACAGTTATCCTGGAGACAACAGGTAGGATCTCATTTTCTCCATCTGTGAAAGGGGTCTAGGTCTGCTAGTGCTGCTGCCTCCCTGGGTTACAGAGTGGAGAAACCAACCTAACTGGGGATGGAGGGCAAGACCTAGTGTGAGGTCAGGTGGAGCTTGGCCTCTCCACTCAGAGAAGCTCTGGGCAGGAGTCCTGGCCTCTGATATGTACCGAGAGGCAGCGAGCTCCAGGAAGGCTTCAGGTTCCCTCTCACAGCCTCTCCCAGTTTCCTCCTCTCTGCCCTGCCCTGCTGTAGGCTGACATTCAACTTGTCACCCTAGCATGTTCTGTGTGTGGCCCCTTCCTCAATCTGCAGTGGTCTCTCTAGCATCCATCTCCTGGCAGGGTTCTGGGAAGGCCTCAAGTCCCTGGGGCAACATCATGCTACCTAGCACCGACTCTGGAAGACAGGGACAGGCTGCTGCTGAAATGATACAGGAGGCCAGTGGGTGGCAGAGAGTATAGAGTGAAATGAAGGAAAGGGAGGTGCAGTGGGGGAGAGGGGCTCCGGCTGCCCCTCTCCAGGGTGCATATCCAGGTGTGCCTAGAGGCTTTAAGCCTTGTGTGGTGGACTCAGCCCACTCTGACCCTGGGGAGGGGCAGCTGGGATTGAAAGTCAGCCCCACTTGCCTGGTGGAGTGTCTGGTTGAGTCTCAAACTTGCTTTCTATGACTTCCAGGAAAAAGCTAATTGGTGTCCTGCAGACAAGAAGGTCTCCCTGGGCTGCTGGGCAGCTTGAAGCTTCCTGAGGAAGGTGGCCTTTGTAAGGATCAAGATGAAAGAGACTGGAAAGGCATCTTGGAAATGGGAATGGCATATGCAGAAGCTCAGAGTCAGGAAACAAAACTGTGTTTATAGATTAGCTCCTTAGGCACAACTGAAGGATGCTAGCGGGTTTGGGGAGGTGAGCTGGGCTGGATGTATCTCTGACTGGATCATGTTTAGAAAATTCATTCTTGAGGCTTGTTTCAGCTAGGCATGGGCAGTGTAAATCTGGAATGGGGGAGATTAGGTGGGTCATGGGCTAATGGGGCAACAGTTCAATGACAGAAACATGGTCAGGTGGGGTGAGTCCAGATCAGAAATGCATAGGAGAGGACTATGCACTTAGTGGTCATGGAGGGCGATGGGGAGGAAGTGGCTTGGGTGGCAGGGCATTCAATGACATGGGCTTCAGTGGGCAGAGCAGGGCAGTGGGTGAGTTTAACTAGACATGTGCCCAGGCTGAGGCATAGGGCAGTGGGTGTGCTATTGACAGTCACAGTCATGATGCATCAGATTGGTGGGTTTCAGTGACCATCTCTGTCCCCCACCCCCACCTCCATCCATAGGACCTATTCTCCCAACTGGGCTGGGTTCTGTTGAACTTCCTCACAAGTCCTGAATTTATCTGAATGCAGTGGATTCAGGCTAGTTTCCCAGGCTGTGTCTGGGGCCACCCCTCTGGGCTCCACAGGACTGGTCCCATGGTAGCTAGTTTGAGTCTGTGTGTGTCCTCGTAGCTTGAGAGAATACAGAAGCAACCACAGAGTCTGTCACGAAAGTTGTGTTTATGTCATGCCTGTCACACTCCATTGGCTAAAGCCAGTTGGGGATGGGACCATGAGGTACCTCCGGTCTGGGCGCAGGAGGTGAGGTGGAGTGAGAGTCAGGGCAGCAAAAACATTACTTGGAGTCATCAAAAGTGTAGCCACTGGAATTGAGACTGTGGCCTGTGGGTGGACCCCAAAGCCATAGAAAGGAGGGCAGAGAGGGGAGACCTCAGAGGGGAGGCCACAGAAGGAAGACAAGGAGTAAGGCCACTGGCCAGTAGTTCCCCACTGTGACTGGGAGGGGAGCTGAATACTGGAGTGATCCTTTCTCCACCTACCATTTAGGGGACAGAAAACCCCAGGGCTCAGAGGGCCAACAGAGGCCACACCTGACACATGCACAGTAGGTGGTGAGCAGAGCATGAACAGAAAGAGCAGCAAGGTGGGCTGGGTACCATGCTTTATGACTGGGAGACTGTGGGAGCCGGCACTATCTTCTGAGCAGACTCCTGCCACAGGTCCTGCTTTAAACAGAAGCGTTCATCCCAGGTGCTTTTGACCTGAGCCAGCACCAAGGTTCTGGACCCTTCTGGCCCACCTCAGTCCTTGGAGGATGAGCATACTGCCCCCTATGTTTGCTATTTTATAAAGAAAGATTTGGAGGGACCACAGGACCACAAGTCATGGGCTGGAGAGGTGCAGGAAGGATGGGGTGTGTGTGCGTGTGCAGGCAGTGGCTTCCCTCCCTGTGCATGGCAGGCCAGGCTCTGTGGGGTGTCAGTCTGATGCCACCTGTGACGACCCCCCACAGAGCCACAGAGCCACCCAGCCTCCGCCCCTCCTCAGCCACAGCCCAGCCCCTTGGAAGATTTTTTTAAGGCAGGAAACAGGAGGAAATCTGCCTCCCGCTGCTCTTTTTTGTTCTATATTTAATTTTTTGTTTTAAACCCAGTTGAAGAGCGACGGGTGAATCACTGACGGTTATTGATTTATTATTTATGGCGACTCACATGCCGCTTTAATCACGCCTGCTGTCCTTTCCCTCCTCAACTGTGCTGAAGGACAACTCAAGGAAATCACTCGTGCTGCAGACCCTGCCGTGGCGTGTTTATTTCCATACTTGCAACCTGTTGGGAGGTGGTGAGTCTCTGCGTTTGGGGTGGGATGGCCATTGCTTTCCTGAGAGCCGACCTTGGATCTCAGGGACAAGCTGGTGGGGCCTCTCCTTGGTGTTATGACGGGTCCCCCAGGGACATTGGAGCGTCACAGTGCACCTGCTACCTAGATACTGTCTGACATGATGGCTCCGCCTACCCCTGCTTTTCCCCTGGGCTGCTTCCCATGCTGTTTTCCTTCACAAAATTCACTGTGAGATTGGGAAGTGTGAGGCTGGCCCCTCAGGGAAAAGGATGTTTCTGGAAGCCACAGTTTCACAGGGAGTCTGAACTTTTGAGCATGAGGGGGAGTGAGTGTCACTGTGGGTATTGCATGCAAGCATGAACACGTGGGCTCCCATGTGACTGAGGGATACACACATGTGGGAGGGTGTATGCCTGTAAGGCATGTGCTATCCCCCATCTCATCCCACCTCATGTCACAAGCCTTGGAAAGGTCTCTTGCTCTCTTTCGGACTCAGTTTCCCCTATAACATGAGTTGAGCTGCAGTGCTCAGTTCATGGGGGAGGTTGGGAAGGACTTAGAAGACAACTGATGTCTACCCAATGGCAGTTCAAGCCATACCTAAGTTCCCAACTGCCACACAGGACCTGTTCTGTGTAAGGACATGACAGTTCATGGTGGCATGCAGCACTGGCCTGTGCACTGCCCAAACAAGCTGCCCACAAACCACATCCCACTCTTGGGGTCTCTGAGGGGACCCCTGCAGACCTCTGGGTTCCTCTTCAACTCTGTTCCCAGTAGGCATGCTCCACCGCTGGGGCCTCTGCTGCCCCAGGGCGAGTCTAGAACCAGTGGCTGCAGAGGCAAGCCGTCAGGGGCCCAGGCCCTGGGGCCTCAGTTCCACTTCCCAGTGACAGTGGAAAGTTTGGATGGGACTGGTGTGCCCTGTGACCAACGAGATGGAATGAGGTGAGTGACTCAGAGTGAGCATGACTGCCCTGCAGCCTCTCCTGTCCCCTTCCATTCCTCCCACCAACAAATGGGGAAGGGGAGTCTGTGTCAGGCTCTGTGCTGTGTTGGGGGACACAGAGGCGCTTCCAGTCTTCTGGGGTGACAACACTGCAATGTGACGATGATGCAAATAAGCCATTATAGCTATGACCTGTGCTCAGAGGGATCCAAGAGCAAGGGTGAGAGTGCACACTCCATGGCAAAACAGCCCACCTGCCTGGGAGATGGGGGCTTCCTGGAGGTCAGGGCAGACGGTGCTAACCTGGTCAGGAGTGTTGGGGGACAGCATCCTACTCACACCCTGGCAGGAAGGGTGGAGGCATGCTTAGTGGCAGGAGCACAGGGTGACCAGGAGTAGGGATGAAGGAAAAGGCAGCCATAGAAGGGCCAGATACTGCTTACTGGGTCCAGGAAGACTGAGGGGGCTGTCAGGGGACTGGGTGTTTAAAGCAGGGTGTGGCAGCAACATGACTAGATTTACCTTTTAGAAGTCACATGGCAGCTGTACAGTGGGCCCTGCCAGGCTGCAATCTGGTTCCCACCAGAATCTTCAAGAGGTGAAAGTGCAGGGGCTGGAGACTGCAGCAGATCTTCTTGACATTCGTGTTGCTACATGAGGCGTCTCGGTGCCTCTACGTGCTTCTGAGTTGATCTTGCCATTTGCTGTGGCCCATGAAAAACAGAGATGGTGTCTGGTATCTGGGGATAGTGGATGCTGGGCCACAGCAGCCTTAGAATCCCACATGTGCATACCCAGGAGCTCTGAGCTACCTCTAGGGGAGGGTCTATTACTTAGCCTTCGGCTGTGGTCATAGACACATGATATAAGAGGTTTCAGCCCTTGTTGAAAGCCCAGAAGACTGTAAGCAGAGTGCATCAGGCCATTCTGGTGGGAATTTGGAAGACAGAATGAGATAAATGGGCAGTGAAAAGCATTCTCAGGAGGTTTCAGAGGGAGCCCAGCCTTGGGTGGGAACCTTCCTAGAGGTCCCTGAGGCTGCCTATTGGCAAAGAATTTGTCTATGTTTTGTCCATGTCCTGAAAATTTGAGTGAAACTGAATTAAAAAGCAATGGGCTAATTAATTCGATGGAAGAAATTTCAAGACAGCACAATGTTCAGGCTATGGCATGGTTTTTGATGTTGTTTTTAGCCACGTTTACAGTGAGAATTGGGACGTAATTGCAGAGCAGACATATGTGAAGCATCTTCTGTGTGGTCAGAAAAGAAGCAGGTGGAAAACAGCAGATGAAGAGATCAGCTCTGTGGCAGAAAACACAAGCCAGGTGCGCTGTTGACAACAGGGATGTTGCTCTGAGTGCATTTCAATAACTGATAAGACCATAACATTGCAGGTCAGAGTGTAAAACTGCAGTCACCAAAGAGATTTTCTTTAGAGAAGAGGGAACTTCCTGAGCACCCTGCCCGTGGAACTGTTTCCTGGGCTCAGTACTCAGCAACTCAGCAGGGCCTGGATACCACACCAGACGACAGCAGAGCTTAACATTGTCTATGTGGAGCCAGTTCTGTAGACACATGGATCATGGGACCTGGGAGTTTTGACCAAGATTCCAGAGGAAAATGGTGGAGAACATAATAGATCGAATCTGAAATGTCCCCCACAGGTTCATGTTTTGAATGCCTATTCCCCAGCTTGTGGTGCTATTTTGGGAGGTCTTGGAACTTTCAAGAGGTGTGGCTTAGCTAGCAGAGGTCATCAGCAGGAGCCTTTAGGGATTATACTGGCCTCTGGCTCCTGCTCCTCTCTGCTTCCTGGTGTGCCATGATGTGAACAGCCTGTCACTTATTCCCACTGCCATGAACTGAGCTGCTGCACCATACCTGCCTTCCAGGATGGACTGAATCCTTCTGAAACCATGAGCCAAAATAAACCTTTCTTGTCTGAAGCTGTTTCTGCCAGAATTTGTGGTTTTGTGACAATCTCTGAAGAATTTCCTTTGAGGGCTGGCCCCCAAAGATCCAACTCCCTCCTTAGGCTGCCTCCCAGCAGTGTGGTAGGCTGGGATCACACCTTGATTCATTGACCTTTAGAGACTTTTGTTCATGTAAACCAGAAAGGAGGACACAAGGTCTGTTGCTCAATTTAACTCGATGACTGCAGCTAACGATGGTGGGCAGAGGGTCCCAGGGACACACAGGGGCCTGTTCCAAATCCCAGGGGAACCTAGAACTACAGAGGGCCAAACCCCATGTCAATTAGTTGTTCTTGTATACATCTCTGTCACAAAGGTTAATTCATAAATGAGGCACAAAAAGATCAGTAACTATTAAAAAAACAGAACAAGTCATCATCTGTAATAAGAGCTATTTAAAATTCATGAATTATCTATTTCTAGAATTTTCCATTAAATATTTTCCAATGACAGTTGACCATGGATGATTGATAACAAGAAAGCAAGCCTGTGGGGGATGGGTATTACTGAGCTGTGTCCTCAGTATCACTACAAAAATTTAAGTGTGTAAAATAGTGCACTCAAGTCAGCTCAGCTCAGCTCAGCTCCACCAGGCAGGTGAGCTTCCCAGAGAGGGCTGTGTGAAAGCCTAGTATGTTTTCTATTTGTTAACTAAAAATAGTAAGATGGGAGATGGCTCAGCGAGAAGAGGGGCTTGCCACAGAAACATGGTGACCCGAGTTCAATCCGGGATCCAGTGGAAGGAGAGAAGTCCACAGAATTGTCCTCTGATCTCCACATGTGGGCCAGGAACACAAATATCACACACACACACACACACACACACACACACACACACACACACCACACTAATAATAAATAAAGATTAATAAAATAAAATAAGGCTAACGTGCTCTCTGAGGCTTGGCAGTGGGCAGACGGTGTGGTCTTGGGCAAAGCCCCTCCTTCCAGTTACCTTGGGTGAGTCTCACTGTGTGAGGGTGATGGGACTGTTCCAAAAGCCAAACATCATGTCATTGTTCATCAGGTTGGTGCAACTGACAGAGACCCTAGCCATTTGCTGTGAGCCAGGGCTCTGGGGCCCTGGGTGCTGTGTGCTGGGGAGGGAGAAGAGTAAGCGGCGTGGGGAGGGCAAGGAGCAAAGAGCCAGAACAGGATATGGTTTTGAGCCTCCCCTCGTCCAAGACTGAGAGAGCTCCAAGCTTCTTCCTGTTCTGAACTTTTATTAGATCATTGATTGCACCTGGAAAAAGTAGAAGCAAAATTTCCTGTTAGAAATCTTCGGTTGTAAAATTGGAAGCAGAAAACAAAGTGGTTTAAACAGACAGACAGACAAAGAGCAAATGAAGAGCAACGTGTTGCTTTTTGAGTGAAAAGCCCAGGTGCAGAGCACACTTCAGGCACAGGTTGATCCAGAGGATCTCTGCATGATGTGATCTCAGGGAGCTCAATAGAACTACTCAAGGCAATAGATGACCCTCTGGTGACCCCTACTGAAGAGAGAGAGAGAGAGAGAGAGAGAGAGAGAGAGAGAGAGAGAGAGGAAGAGAGGTCTTTGCTGCCTCAGCAGACCTCTTTCATGTCTTTCATGTATTGAATCTAATTGGGCTCTGTGATCTCTGCCCCGGTCTCTGTGCCCAAGAGGATGGAAAGAGCTGATGGAAGATGCCACCCAGTAGTTTTGCCCCAAGTGAGGGAGGGTAAGGGTGAGGCTGTGCCCAGACAGAAACTCCCAGTGCAGGTTGGCAGGAGAAAGGCCACTGGGTCCCCAGAGAAGCTGCGGTGGCCTCCCTTGAGTCTCTTCCATTCTCATCCAGACATTGCTGCCACCTACTCTGGCTGGTTCTCAGACTGTCAGCTATAAACTGGGCTTGGGAGACAGTGGGTAGTCCTGTTTCTGCTACTGTAACACACCACCCTGGGCTGGGTAACTAATCAACAACAGGTTTCTTGGGTTTAGGCTCTGGAAATTGGGGAGTCCAGGGGCAGAGGGTTGAGAGTCTGCAAGGGCTCTGGGCTAAGCCATGCTTAGACAGAAAGACAACTGGGCCAAAGCCAGAAAGCTGACCCTGCTGGAATGGCTTGGTTATTTCTTGTGCACAGAGACCTCACCCACTTGTCACCTCAGAAAAACCTCCTCTTAACATTGTGATACTACCCTGAGTTACACAGAGTCCCAGTCTCTGGGATTACACTAGGCCCAAGACCTGGTCCCAGTAGCCCCTGGCTTAGTGGGTGAATGAATCCCTTTCCCCAGGAGCCAGGAGCCTTGGGAAACCAGGTGCTACCAGGAAGAATGAAGGCTTCTGGAACCCACAGACTGGGCTGGAACAGGACTCTCCCACCTAATAGGAATTGGGCCCAAGCCAAGTACCCCTTCCCATCCATTCTCCCCACATCTGCAGAACAGCAAGCCTTGGCCCTAGACGACTCTCAACAGCCCCTCTGGAGCAGGAGGGACACTGGTTGCAGTGACCCTCACCTACAAGGACAGACATTTCTAAGGCAGGCCCATGTCTCCTGAGATGGGCAGAGTGTGCTAGCACAGAGCTGGATACAGTGATTGCAGAGAGCTGATTAGCCTCACAGTCAATCCTGATTATTAATCTGCATATTCATCTAGGAGCATTAATTATGCATAATCATGCATCCCACCATGTTAACCCCAGACATGCTTGTGAGGCTATAGCAGTTTATCGCAGCAGCCAATGGGCAGCTTGTTCGGTGGAGTGCTGACTTCTCATTGGACAGAGAACTGGGACAGGCCAGATTCATGATTTAAACCTAGGGCTGCAAAGCATCATCCAACCATAGACATTTTTACAAAGTACTACAGTGCTTGGTGCCAGTGCCTCCTTCCCTTTCCTCCGCACCATCCATGTTGTTCTGGAAGTCTCCACCTGGCTCCAGAGGAGCCAGGATGGACAAAGACTAGATTCATGGCATGTCCTTGGCTGAGCCCTTTGGAAAAACCCTTTGGCCAGGTCCAGCTCCCCTCTGCTGCCATTTCTGTGTTCCCCTTGGTGATGCGCTGTCTTCTCACTCTAGTCTCCACCTTCTACCCCCTTCCTCCTGTGGTTCTCCTACACAACAGCTCAGGAGTGCCCCAAATCTGAGCAATCTCTCTGGCCAATTAAGATCCTCGCAGATGGGAGTGAGGGATCAGAGGGGCACGCGCTTCTGGGAGGTTTGGGGTTGAGCAAATAGAAGCCCAGAGACTGCAAGTATGTTCAAGCCTGCCCAACAAGTGAGGAAGGACCGAAAACCAGGACCAGATTTTAAACTGGGTATTGTCCTCCCCACTTCCTCTGTGAGACAGGATGTGGAGCAGAGCTGGAACTTGCAGAATGCACAGGTCCATGAAAATACTAAAGCTCTGAGGAGTCCTGAAAGAAAATAAACCATTTTAGTTTTGTGTAAGGTAGCTTTCCATAAACTTGTGTTTGACCACAAGACTTGCTTGTGACTGTAACACCACAAATGCACAATATGTTGAGGTACCAGATTATCCTAATTATAGTCCTAAAACAGACCCAAATTGGAAATGAAAAAAAAAGTTAGCTATAAAATAGATGATGACACTATGATGTATTCACAGAATGGAAAATTATACAGCAGTGAAAATGTACAAGGAATAACTCCTCATGACATTGGTGGCTTTCAGGATGTGATGTCAAAGGGAAGTACATGCCACACAAGCATGAGGATCTGAGCTGCATTCCCATCACCCATGTACAAAGTAGGGCATTGGGGAAACAGAGACAGGGGATCCCTGTGGCTTGCAGGATAGCCAGCTTAGCTGGTTAGGTGACTTCAGGTTTAGTAAGAGACCCTGCCTCACAAACTAAGTGGGCGAGGAAGACACCAGATACCAACCTCTGGTCTTCTGCATGTGCACACAGGCACATATGTGTGTGCAAATACACAAATATGTACACACATACAAATGTCAAAGGTGAGAAGTCAGATTGCCCACTAATGACATGATTATCATCATTACGAGATTAGCATTCATTGGGGGTGTGGTGCATATGAATTTTTTTGCCAATCATTAGATTATGCAGAACTGAGTTTTCTGCAATAGCTGTGTTCTATATGTAGTCACATTCTAAATGCTGGCAGTATGGTCAGAAGGGCAGCTCATATACAACCTGAGAAACTGGCAGCCCAGCGAGTAACCACAGCACAGTGGGCACATAGTAATAGTGTATCCTAGTCCACAGCAACAGTGTAGCCCAGCTCATGGCAAAGATGGAGCTCGGCTCATAGCAACAAGTGTATCTCAACCCATAGCAAGCATATCCAAGTTTGTAGCAACAGTGTAGCCAAGCCATAGGACACTGTAGCCCCAAACATAGAAATACTGTAGCTCAACATATTGGAAGAGTATATCCCAGCTCATAGCAACACTGTAATACAGTGCAGAGCAACAATTGAGGCAGGCGTGTAGCAACAATGTAGCCCAGTGTACATCATTGTAGCCCAGCACCTTTGCACCCTGCAGGTCAGGGCATCCCCATATTCCCACAACCCTCAGTGCTGGTGAGAACACATTGACAATTGCATGAAAATGTAGCAGGCATGAGCTGGGCACTATGACATGGTGGCATGTGCCTCAAAGTCTCAACTATTCCAGAGGCTGAGGTAGAAAGACGGGTCTGGGTAATACAAGTCTTGAAAACATTAATAATATTGTAGGTACGATTATGTAGAGTCCCTAAGATTTTGTATGGGAAGTAATTCATTGGATTATTTGATTGCCACACTATTTATTATCTATCTATTTATGTATTTATATATTATCATGTGTCTCAGGCCGCCTTGAACTCACCCTTCTCCAGCCTCAGATTCTCCAGTGCTGGGATTATAGGTGTTTGACACCACACTTGGATCTCTCTCTCCCTCCTCCCTCTTTTTCTCTCCCCACTCCCTCCAGATGTCATCCATCCAGTGTCCTGCAGAGCCCTCTTTTGACAATTTTGCCCCTACTCATAGTTAGCCCTCATCTGGTTTGGGTGGTTGCCATTATTTTGTCTTCCTGTAGAGCTGTAGCACCATAATCTATTAATACAGGGGCCATAACATTCACAAGTGTAGCAACTGTGAATTTACCATATCCCAAGCTGATGCGTATTTTATTATTTTTATTTTATGTGTATGAATGTATTGCCTTCATGTATTAAATGCACCCATGTCCTGCAATACCTGTGGATATCAGAACAGCGCATCGGATCCCCTGGAACTGGAGTTACTGGACGGTTGTCAGCTGCCATGTGGGAGCTGGGAACTGAACCTGGCTCTTCTCCAAGAGCAGCCAGTGCTCTTAACCACTAAACCATCTCTCCAGCCCTCCTGGCTTCATATTTTTAAGTTACTTTAGGGTGTTCCAGGACAACACAGAGCTCCCTTTGGAAGTGCCAATCTGGGCACCTGTAGTAGACTGATCTTATCTCAGGGTGAGCCACTGTGCCACAGTCCTTTACCAAGGCTCCTTAAGACTCAGTTCTCAGAACACACCCCTGCACCTCAGCAGCACAAACCTGCATGCCACAGCTAAGGGGAAAGATGCTGACTTTGGTAGGGAGTTGCAGGTCAGGAATGAGACTGTGGTGACCCCAGGTCTCGGGGTGAAGGCAGCAGATAGTGGTGTGAGACTTAGCTGGTGGCCATGCCACCCTGCATTTCCCTGCAGGGGTCAGTCAGGGGCCTCTTGATCATAGCCTGGTGCTTGCAGTGGGTCAGCTGGGTCTCATCGGGCCAGCAGGGGGAGGCTGTGCAGAGGGAGAGAATCCCAGAAAAGCAGCCAGCACTAGCCAGGAGTGAAGTTCCAAGGGACTAGTGAAGAGCTGGCCCTGGGAGCAGCTTGGCTCTGTGACCCACCACCTGACCCAGGGCCTTCCAACAAGGCTGGCCTCTGTACATGTGGCCCTGCTGGTCAGGTGGTGACCCCCATGTGGACGGAACCCTCCAGCCTCCTCTTGTGTTTTCTGTCTGGCCAACCATGGCTGGTCGAGCTGGGGAACACAGGCCCCTTCAGAAATGCCCCCTGAGTCTGGGGGCCGCCGGAGCCCTGACAGGCTCAGGAGGGAAGCGGGTCCCAGGCCCAGCTGTGTAAATGTTTTCAGTTTCCCTGCGGAGCCTCTGGCTTGAGTCTGTGCCAAGACAAGCCTGGCCGCAGTTTTCTTTGGCAAGGCCTGGGCTCAGGAATGTGAGGAGAACTTTCCAAGAGAGATGGTGTGTCTCGGGACTGGACTGGGGGTGAAAGCTGAGTCCAGGCATGTTGTGCCACCCCCTGATTGCTGTGTCCCCAGTTAGAGTGCCCAAGCTAAGGCTGACTGGTCAGAGGGGGCTGCTCTTCTTCTGGTCCCCTCCTGGGAGGGGTGAGGCTTGGCTGGAGGCTTTGGACAGTTCCTCTAGTGGCCTTGGGGTGTGGGGGGAAGGGGAGGGAGGGTTGTGTTCAGCATCTGGAAAATGATGATCTTGAAGGAGGAGGCATGGATCCATGCTGGACCTGACGGCCCACCTAACCACAGTGGGGTGCATGCTTTGGGTTGGATTAGCTCACTTTGGCTAGTTGTAACTTGGAACTTTCTGGGTGGATTTCACAGGAGGGAAGGTCTGAAGTGAGGGACAGTGGTTTCCAGGGCAGGCGGGTCATCTCCAGGAGTAAGGCAGTTTAGAAGGGTGAGGACTGTGGCAGGCTCAAAGTCTAGTCCAAGCTGGTTCAACAGGGGACGTGTCTCAGCTCCAGTTAACCTTGGCTCTGAGTGGACATGATTCTATTGTGCTCTCTGTTTGTTTTTAATTTTGGGTTTTGCAATCCTAAGACCTGATCCTTGAGTCTGCTCCTGCAGGTAAACACCAGATTACTGAGCTGCATCCCACCCTCTTTTTAACTTACTGTTTTGAGACAGGGTCTCACAATGGTGCCCAGTTCAGTAAGAAGCAGAGCAGGCATTGGAGCTGTGTGCTTGTTGTGTCCTGCTTTGGCTGATGTCAGAGCCTGACTTCAAGTGGTGTTTTCATTCATTCATTCATTCATTCATTCATTCATTCATTCGTTCACATTGTCAGTAAGCTTTGCAGTCCTACTATGTATTTGGTACCATGCCACAGCTCTGGGATAAGTTAACTTTTATTTTCTATGACCTTTATGTGTCTACCACCCAACCTGCATCATACACAGGCCAGAATGGGAGTTTAGGGTTCTAAAAGATGAATCCTATGCAGCCTGTCTTCTGGGGAATCTCAGCCTTATGGGATGGGTCCTTGTCGTGACTGTGACCCCAGAATCAAATGAGACTAATCAATGAATGGGCCATTGTAGGACATGACCAGAGTCATGGGCTGGGCCTGTGGAGGAAGCTCAGAAGCTTCCCAGTGGAGATAGAGGCTGGCGGGCTTGGCACAGCCATGTAGCACTGGGGACATGGGGTCAGATGAGGGTGGTATTGGCTAAGGTCCCCCAGCATGTGACACTCCTCACGGCCTCTTCTGGCTTCTCTTCCCCTGCCCATAGTGAACCTGGGGAAAAGCCAGAATGACTAAGAGGGATGAACAGCAAACTGGACCAAGGCAGTGGACCAGTATTTCCAGGGAAGTACTGGAGGGGAAGGGGCCTGACAACTGTGTGGTGGTCACCTGGACAGGGTGACTGGGCGCATCAGAACTTGATGTCCCTTGAATGGTGGGGCTGCACAGAAGGGTGCTGGTTGAGGCAGGGTGGGCTTGCCTGAACACAGACTTCTCGCAGGCTGTCTCTGGTCCCTTTCCTTGGGTATGAGCCCAGAGGCTCTTGCACTTGATTTCTCCAAGCCACTAAAGCGGAAACTGAGGTTCAGGGAGATGAAGTCATGTGGTAGATGTGCACAGGAGCCAGGGCCCAGCCTTATCTGAATTGCCTCACCTGTCACCCTCAACAGGTGGGGAAGTACTGGAAGGGGAGGGGCCTGACTACTGATCCATGGCTATGAGGGAAGCCAGGGTTCTGTGCCCACTGGCACATCCCTGCAGACCACCACCCAGAGTCCCTGCATTTGAGTTCGACCCTCAGACCCTATCCTCCCCTGACAAAGGTCTGAAGGGCACCTTCCGGCACAGTCCCATGGCCTTGGCCAGCCTGCCGGTGGGCTCCACCTGCAAGGCTCCACGGAGGGTGGAGAGGTGGGCAAAGTCTCTTCTTGCATAATGAGCAGGGACTGAGCTGATAGAAATGCTAATTTCATTACCCATGTGCATAATTACAGTCTCCAAGTTGGCAGCTTGCTGGGGAATGACAGGAGGGAACGGGGAATTTACCTAACTCTTGTAAGATATGTATGGTGTGATTTAACTCTTAGATTAAGACCAGGGACCTAATTCACTCTAGGAGGCCAGAGGACAAGACAGTCACATTTACTCCTGCCTCTCTATCAGGGTTGTCCCAGCATCAGCCTGTCCAGATCCAAATGTTAACATTGGAAGGAGGGTTGTGTGTTCAGTGTCCTGGTCACTGTGTCCCCTACCTGGCCCAGGAAGGATAGGTGTTCTGGGGCCCATTTGGTGCCTGCCAGTGGCTGGGCACTCAGCAAGTGAAGCAGAAACTCAGGCAAGACGCCCCCTATATGACAGTGGCATTTGGAGCCCAGGGTGGAGCTGGTCTCCCAGGCCCTACCTTAATAGAGCAGCTCTGCCCTACTCCAACTCCTGGCTATGTGGGGTGCTTTTCAGAGGGACCCTTCACCTTTGGGGGGGCAGGAATTCTTGATGAGGACTGTGATCACCCCTCCCCCACAACAGGAGACCAGCTGCACAAACAGAGCTGGAGGAGGAGGTGAGGGGATGCTGAGTAGAGAGAGGATGTCTGCTGCATAGGAGTTTGTGCCTCTGTGAGTGTGTGTATGCCTGTGTACATGTGGGAATGTGGATGGTGGAGGGTCTGTACATCCCAGTGCATTGATTGTGCATGGATGCTGGTATAAATGCATGCAAGTGAGCATGCAGGAGGTGGGCTTATGTACAAACGTCAGGAATGGACAGTTGTGAGTGCAAGTGTGTGTCAGCCATTTGTCTGTGTGTACATGTGAGCAAGTTCCACGGTATGTGTTAGAAATGGGTATGTGTGTGCACTTGTGTTGGTCTGTGACTGTGTGCGTGCACATACACCGTGTACATGTTAGGCAAGGCTGCAGCACCATCACAGGTGAAGGCGAGTTGGGCTCAGACTTTTCTTTTGATTCCCTGCCTGCTGCCCCTGCCCACTGGGCAGGTAGCCCCAAGGGTGCTCCTTTTTCTTAGGTTTACAGTCCTAGAGGGAAGATGTTTGGTAACCCCAAACCCCACCTTCTATAATAATTTCCAGGCATCTCTTGGGTCTGTCCTCTGAAATCAATGCTTCACAAACAACCCTCACTGCTCCAACTACTACTGAGCCCAGCTCCACACAGGTACACAAGTGGTGACTGTTGCTGACCACTGGGGATGGTGGGGGTTGAGTGTGAACCTATTATGCCCCTGACACGGCAGGGCCGCTTGCACCCCTCCAATCCCACCCAAGGAGGGAGGGAATCCTGGGTACTCATCTCCATGGTGACACAATGGTCTGATACAGAACTGAGATGCTGACATCCATGCACAGCAATGGGGCCCAGCAGTGCTCCTCAGTCCATAGCCAACCTCACCCTGGGTGCTTCCCAGACCCATACCCACTGTCCCAGTGAAACCATTAGGAATTGGGGTGAAGGAGCAGTGGGATGGGCGATGGCAGGTGTGCCGGGTTCTTTCCTCAGGTCCCATGGAGACTTGCATGATTCAGCCTCCTCTTCTCCAGTCTCTTCTTGCGTATACACCTTAAAAGTGTTAATAGACTCTACATTCCTTTTTCTACTTCTAGGAATAAGTGTTTCCTCTCGATGGCGCCATGTGGCCATGGCGTCCTGGTTCTATTACTGTTGAGGTAAGATTGCTGTATAGCTTTCATGCAGCTTTTATAGGAGTTCTTTTATTTATAAGAATTTTCCTAGAGTCAGATGGATATGACACGCCTGCGTTCTTTTCATCCTTTCTCCAGAGAATAGAGAATTCAGCTGGCCCGAGTGCAGACTGGACTTTTCAATGAGAGGTGTTCTAAGGCCACCTGAGGAGGTGGCCTCCCATTTTCTACTTGCATCCTTCTGGTGTTGGGGAACTTACTTCTGGAAAAGGCAGCCAGTCTCCTGCACAACTACACAGCGCAGTTGCTACCTGGGTGAGTACCAGAGCCAGCTCCCTGTAGAACCAAGTAGAAAGTCTTCAACTCATTCTGGCATAGGAATGACCTGTCTGATCTTTTCTTTTCCCTGGTTCTTGTTCATTCTGTTGTTTTTGAAACAGGGTCTCTGTGTAGCCCAGGCTATCCCTGAACCTACAATCCTCCTGCCCTAGACTCTTGAATGATGGGATCTCAGGTGTGTGTCACCATATCCGGCTCACCCCTGGGTTTTTTAAATCTCCCTTCCTCACTTTGTCTCCACACCCACTCTCAAAAAAAGGATTCACAATTCTTTTTCACAAAGTCAGAAGGCCTTGTCAGTGCCTGTCAGTTGCCAATGAAGTTTTTCAGAATCCTTTCTGGAAGCATCCCACCTCTGCTCATACTGTGATGCTGGCACAAGCAAATGATCTTTGGAAAGGCCAGGTAGATGACCTTAGTATAAAGGGGGGCTCCTTTGCAGCAGTACTTATCAGATCCTTGCTCAGCAAATTCACCCCTTGCACCCCAGTGACTCTCCTAAGGGGAGCACCAAAGAAAGCATTTACGAATCCAACTGGCTGTGGAGCTGAGGGGCCCTAAGGGCACCCTGGAGACCTTTGCTCCTCCAAGAGCATCTAGAAACCCAGAGTGTGGTCCAGGGGATACACGTCAAACCAGTGCTGGGCAGTTTGAGGTCTTTGCGTTTCTTCAGTGGGGCTCGAGCAGGCAGACACCAGGGTGTGTTCACACTGTAGATGCAGCAGAGCCAGATGTACTCTGCTCCTCCACTCCTGCCTCAGTTTCTACATTATGTGCAACGGACAAGCCAACTCTGATGGCCTTTCTAGAGTCCCTAAGGTCTTGTCCAGCTGTGGTTTGGGGCAGATGAGTCTGGGACCCTGGGAAAGTCAGATTAGAGAGGACGTAGGAAAACCTTGGGACCTTGGCCATGACTTTGCCTCTCTGATCATTAGACTCCTCACCGGTACTGTGTAAATTGGGGCTGTGAATCCAAATTCACAAAGTCCATGCTGTGTGTAGTCCTCAAAAAAAGTACCTCTGGTGCAAAGTGAAACCTTGCGTCACTCCCCTAGGCCACCGAATCCATAGTGCAGTCTGTTAAGGCCTGAATCTGCCCTCTTCCCACCTTGAGGGAACAGCTGTTCCCCTACCCCACACAAGTCACCACTGGGACTATTCCCAGTGGCTTCTAGGGCAGAAGGAGCCAGTGACCCCAGTCCCCAGTTTAAGGCCACCTCTGCCCTGTGTAGGCCACATGACTGGAAGTAAACTTCTGTGTTCCCCTTTCTTGTAGCTAAGACTGGACTCATTCCTGAGCCACTACAGGCTGTTTCCCTAAGAGTGACATCCCCTCTGATGGCCCTTGACAGTACGAGGTGCTGGGTCCTAGTCCCTCTCTCAGTTCATCAGAGCCCATGTCAGCGTTAAGCAGGTTCACCAGGCATCTCTGAAACCAGTAGGCCTTGAGAGCATCCCATGTGCTCTCCCCGTGCTGAGGTGGCTGCCTAACATGGACTCCAGTGGCCCACCTCGGGCATCAGCTGGGAGCCGGACATGGTGGATGTCATTAAATGCCCTGCTCACTGGAATCTTCCAGCTTAGGGTTTGTCATCCATCTGACTTCTACCATTTATGGTATCTTTGGGTGACGAGGCTTTGGAATTGGCTGTTGAATACCCTGGCTTTGAATCCTGGCTGGGCCACTTTTCTGCTGGGAGATCCTGGGAAAGTTGCTCACCTTCTCTGAGCCTTGGTTTCTTTGTGTTCTCTAAAGCGGTCTTAATCGTGCCTTTTTTAATGTACAGGCAGTGTCAGGTGCACAGGTAATGCTGGGCCAGTGTGGCTCCTTGGACTGTCAAAGGCCCTTTTGGGGGAGGTGGGCTTTGCGGAGGGCCAGTGTAGACCCTTCCCTGATACTCTATTTCAGATGGCGCTCTGAGCCTTTGAGCCAATGTCCTTGAAAATGAGTGAATTTGGTCAGGAATGCTGAGAAACATGGAGCTCAGAAAAGGAGACTGGGCAGGAGAGAACAGAGCACATAGTGTACCCAGTCCCCACGGTGTTCCCAGAGCCTGGGATGAGGCAGGCCCTACTGCAGGCCAACAGGACCCTTTGCTTCCCTTGGGTTAGTAGTACATTAGGACTACAACCCGGAGACTTTTTCTTCCAGTAGCTCGTCTTCTAGCATGATTTCGTCCACAGGCCAGGGCCAGACCTGACCATGGGAGGAGCTGGGAGGCTCTGATCACTCCCTTGGGGGATGAAGCAGGATGGCACCCACAGACCTCAGGGACCAGGCCGCCCCTGACAGCAGCTGGTTGGCTGCCTTTGTCAGTGTCCTGGTGACAGGTTCTTTCCCCAGGATGCACATGACGCTGACAGAAAGCAGTGTACCTGCCGAAGGCAGCATGTATGTTGAGTTCAACCAAATGTCGCTAGAGCCTTGAGGGGAGGGGGGAGGTCCTCCCTGACTCTTCCCTCCCCTTTCCTTTCTGTCCCCTAAGCCTTGGATGCCCATGCTGGGGACACAGCAGCCCTTCTGAAAATCCCAGCCAGGTTGAACCATGCTGGGCAGGTGACCTCCTAAAGGTGAAACTCCTATTGGCTTGTTAAGCAGGAGAGACCTCTGATGGCAAGCATAGAACTTTCTAGAAAGAAGGCACTTTCTGTGCAGGAGTGTTGTCTGATTAATCTTAGAATTAAACCAGTTCTCATCTTTACCCTCTGTGTAGGTCATGGGATGGGGAACACGGAGGTTTGTAGGTATGTCCAACAAGCAGGGAGGCGCAGACAATTTGGAACACAGGACTGACAGTCCAAAGAGAGGAGGCAGTGATACTGGTTATGATCATGGCTGTGATAAAATCAGTGATCAAGGGCTCGTTTTGTGCCCAGTACTGTAGATGCAACCCACAATATACATCCTCCAAGGTACAGAACATCCCCACTCTGAGCTTGCACAAGGAAAAGATAGTGCTACACAGAGGCCAACCTGGGAGAGCAGAGCCCAGGAGCCCAGGCCTATCTGGTCCCAGCTCACTGCTCTGGGCTCTGTGGTATCTCTGCCTGGTCCATCACCCAAGATCTTAAGTGATTTTGGATGAGTTGTTCCTTCTCTGTTCCCTCATTGAAATGGAAGACACCAGAAGACAGCCCCTGCTCCATCTCAGTGGCCTCCCATGGGTGGAGGGCTGTGTGTGGAAGAGTATGCCTACCTGTGCGTGCCCACTGTGACCACTCTACAACTGCTCTATGAACACACAGGAGTCATGTACCCTCAGGGAAGTCTCCTAGTGTGACCCAGAGTGTTAGTAGAAAATGTGCTGGGCTGGGAGACACAGGCCTGAGCAGATCTCCAAGTCCGCCACATTCTTCCCTGAGACAACAGAAACATTATATCTCCCATGTGGAGATGGTGTGAGGGGGTGGTAGGAGATAACAAATGCAAAATACTGTACTCAGTGCCTGGCACACTGAATATGCTCAATTCATAGATGTTATAAAAGCCCTGTGAACCACCAGAGTGTGAGACTGAAACATACCAGGCTAGAGGCTGAACTTCTGAGTCTGCCCCGTGCATGAATCCATCCATCCATCCATTCGTTCACCCACTGACCCACCCACTCACCTGTCTGTCCGTCCGTCCGTCCATCCATCCATCCATCCATCCATCCATCCATCCATCTATCTATCTATCTATCATCTATCTGTCATCTGTCTGTCTGTCCGTCCGTCCGTCCATCCATCCATCCATTCGTTCACCCACCGACCCACCCACTCATCTGTCTGTCTGTCCGTCCGTCCGTCCGTCCGTCCATCCATCCATCCATCCATTCGTTCACCCACCGACCCACTCACTCATCTGTCTGTCTGTCTACCCATCCATCCGTCTGTCCGTCCGTCTGTCCATCCATCCATCCATCCATTCGTTCACCCACTGACCCACCCACTCATCTGTCTGTCTGTCTGTCTGTATACCCATCCATCCATCCATCCATCCATCCATCCATCCATCCATCCATTCGTTCACCCACCGACCCACCCACTCATCTGTCTGTCTGTCTGTCTACCCATCCATCCATCCATCTATCTATCTATCTATCTATCTATCTATCTATCTATCTATCTATCTATCATCTATCTGTCATCTGTCTGTCTGTCTATCTCTTCAATGGATGTTAACTGAGAAACTGTATGTACCTGGTGGCATGGCTAAGGTGGCCAGCAATAAAGCCAGTGTCTCATGGAGTGTGTGTTGCAGGGAATGTCACTGCATTCACAGTAATTGCTGCTACCCCTGGGGGCTGAGATCAGAGAACCCGAGCCTTCCTGAGAAATTGGTGCTCTACCTGAAGTCTGAATTAGATGTAAGCAGTGAAGAGAGAAAAGTGTTGTAGCCAGTGGGGCAGTGTGTGCAAAGGGCCTGTGGTGGCTGAGGCCTGAGGGGAAGTTTCTGGCAGCTGAAGGGACAGAGCGGGGCCCAGGGGCTGGTCAGCCCTGTGGCTACAGGAGCATTCTGACCTTTACTGTAACATCCAGAAGCCACAGGAAGTCAGAATCTGCAGTTCTGAGAGCTTTATTTGGCAGCTTCCAGCCTGACATGGACAGTGGCCTCAGGATCAGAGACAAGCAGACAACTGACCCCGGTTAATCTGTCCTAGGGACTCAGAGAAGACTATGGCAACCCAGCCCTTGGGAGGCAGGAGCCCCTCACTCCAGCCTGTGGGCTCATTTACATGATCCCAGTTTAATTCTCCCAGGGTATGCAAATGTATGCAAACCAGCATCCAGGAGAGGCAAAAATAGCAGGGTGCATTAGCATGCCTCACAAGAATATTGTTTTATGCGAATGGCTGCTGGGCCTGCTGAGTGGGTGGAAGGGGCACCTTCCCATCCTTAGGGAGGCCAGCCTCCCAGACCTGCCTGCTCTGGACCCCAGCCAACCCTGCCAGGAGGGAGGAGAGGCCTCTGGAGGGGACCCAGTGGGACGACCCTGGCAGGATGGCATCCAGGGGCCTGGTGAGGTTCCCAGGGTGGCGGGACCCCAGCTACCTGCTGCCCTGCCTGGTCCTGGCCTCTACCCCACACCCCTTCTTGGTCTCTTGACACTCTGGGCTCTGGTCCTCCTGTCTACAGTGCCCCTGCCCTTCGCTCCTTCTGGCCTCTTTCTGCACTGGCTTCTCAGAGCTTGGACATTCTTAGCCTGGCCCTGGGAACCTGTACATCTTTCTCCATCTCTGCCTCTGTCTCAACTTCTCACCCGCTCCTGCCTCTGTTTCCCAAGGTCCTCATCGACGTCTGGCTCTGTGATTCTCAGTCACTCCTGTCTCACCTGATCTGTCTCTCTAATCCTCTAATTTCTATTGCTCCCTGTCTGTTTCTGCCCCCTCCCCTGTCTGTCTGCCTTTCCCTGTGTTTTCCTTCTCCCTCTATGTCTCTGTCTGTCTCCTGGTCTCTATCTCTCTCCCTGTCTCTATCTCTGTTTTTCTCTCACCCAAGATTCTTTCCTTCCCCTCTTTCTGTCCTCTCTCTATTTCACCTCTCACTCTGCAGACCCTTGGGGACCCCCAACAGCTCCATTCCCTCATGTTCTCACTAGGGAGTATCAGGCTATTTGGAGAGCCACAGGGATCCCACACACCCTACATTCAGACACCAGCTGCCACCCATATCAGGAGGGCCTGTCATTGAGGATGGTGATCTGAGAAGCCCCTGGAAGCTGGTGGTGAGTTGCCTGGGCTGGGTGCGGGCCAGGGACATGTCCCTGCAGCAGCCACTTCCTGGCCGTGTGACCTCAGCAATGTCTGCTTCTCTGCCTCCGTTTCCAGTGCAGAGACAAGGTCCCACTGGGTCCAGGACTATGACTTGATGTGTCCGGGTTTCCCAGCTGGGAAACAGTTCTCAGGTCACTGGGTCACTGGGTGGATTCATCAGGTGCCTTTTCCTCCATGCTCCGACCTCAGCAGGGCATGCTTGGCCTCTCTGTGCCTTGGTTTCCTTGTCTGTTATAAGGATGGCACAGATCCCCCTCTGAGGTCTTCCAGCCAAGCTGGACTAGACCAGGGTCCCCTGGGTGATGAGCAGTCAGTGCCAACCCCACAGTGCCACCAAGTGGCCATGCAGGTCACGGTGGGGCAGCCCTGGGTCGGGGCGGGGCCAGGGCACTCTTGTTCTCTGCTAAGCTCTGCTGGGGCCTCTGGGCTTGTCATGAAAATTACATAAGGGCTACCATGGGAAGAGACCCACCTAGGGGTCCAGGGATAGACCTGCTTCTCCAATGCTGGGTGATGTCAGGGTGATGTATTCCCCTCTCTGAGCCAAGCTTCACCACAACAGACAGCCCTATGGGCTCCCCTAGGCAGCTGCATCCTCACTCAGGAACTGCTGGTTGGGGCTGCCTCCTCCCCTTGGCAGTTCTCCTCCACCCTATTAAGCACCTATGGTGTGCTATCCATACAGGATAAACAACAATCACAACTGCAGTAATGGTTGATCTATAGCGAGCTTACTAGGTCAGGAGCTCACAGTGTAGTGGAGGGATACTTAGGTCAGCAGAGAAAACAGTGAATACAAAAATTGGGAGACATTATAAGACATCTAAAGAGAATGAGAGAGGAAGAGGGAGGGTGAGGAGGGAGGAAGGCTAATCAGACTGCAGCCTGGAGGAGGTGCTGCTCAAGGCCCAAAGGAAACATTACAAATTGGCTGAGGGGAAAGCTCATGCAAAGGCCCTGGGGCAGGACTGGGCAGGCCCCACTGAGAGTCCAGAGAGAGATCTGCAGCTGTCTTCAATTGCAGAGCCCTCTGTGCAGAATCTGTTTATCCCAGTTCTCAGCCTCTGAGAAAATCACCAGGGAGATTTAAAGAAAACAAGAACTATTCCCAGGCTGTCTCCGGGGTGATATAGTGGGTCCTTGGAGACAGGACTGGCTCTAGTAATTGTTTTCAAGAGACAGACTTGGGTCCCTCACACTCACCAACGGGGTTTGGCCCAACCCTCTTGGCTCAGTGGCAGGCACTGTGTGAAAGGAGTTTCTATTTATTTTAGGATAACATGATCAATAATTTCCCCTTTATAGACCCAGTCCAGGCTCATGGTCCCTTAGGCCAGGACAAGTTTCCATGTCTGGTTCTGGCTTGTCTTACAGACTCCAGATGATAGTGGTGACGGGTGGGGGCCCTAGGGGCGATGTTTATGTCACGGTTATCCTTTAAAGTGACCAAATTGGGACCCTTCACCTGGCCCCTCCAAACCTAGCCCACCTTGGGGACTGCCTGGCTACAGGGGTGAGAGGGTTCCAGGATGGATTGGTTATGTCTGCTCTGGAGACAGCCTGGGCTTCTCTGAGAAGCTGGCTGGTTCCAGATGGGGACCACCCCCATGAGTTTTGAACTATACCAACACTGGCACCCACTAGGAATGCCCTCTTCCCTACTGGAAACTGGGTTCCATTATAACTTTGATCTGCTAGAATGCAAATACACAAAATACACATATAATACACATAAAAATAATTTAAAAAGTAACCCTCAAACATCCTTGTTCACAAATGTTTACAGAAAAAAGCGAAAAACAAATGTTCATCAACAAATGAATGAGTAAATAAATTGTGGTATGTTTATAAAGGGAATAGTATTCAGCCATGAAGATTAAAAAAATCCTGACCCATGCTACAATGTGGATAAACTATGAACACATCATGCCAAGTGAAGGGAACCAGACACACAATGTCATATATCATGTGAGACTGTGTAAATGAAATACACATAGCAGGGGACTCAGCAAAGCAGAGCATGGCTGGTCTGTGGCAGAGAGAGGAGGGACGTCACAGTCCTAAAGCATCCACCTGCACATCATGCAGGAAATTAATGTCAGCCCTGGGTGCGTCTGCCCCTAACTGACCAGGATATGCAGGTCCGCCGTGAGCATACCTTCCTGAGTCAGTTATTGAAGGATGCATAGGAGGTCACATATGTTAACACAAACAGGTCCTTTCTGAATTCCATGCATTTTATGACAACAGAATTTGGGTTCAGGAAGATTTACTGCCACTGTGGTTGCAACAGCCTGCTGCTGGAATTAAGTGCATGTCCATCAGTGGGGATCAAACACATGTTGTTACAGGCCCATGTGGAAGTATCCCACTCCTGCTTAGAAAAAATAAAGACAGGGCTTCTTATTTGTTAAAATGGAAAAACTGTCCCAAGTACACTGTTAATTACAGAAAAACCCACTCCAGGCACAGAGCATTTCCTCTGAGATGATCTAATTTATGTTTATAACCCCCACCCTGTCAGGTGTGGGGCACATTCGGGTGATCCCAGTATCTGAGAAGATGAGGCAGGATTGTGAATTTGGGGCCAGCCTGAGCTACACGGAGGGACCCTGTCTCAAAAAACTCAGGATTTAAAATACATTATACACATGTATGAAAATGTCGAAGCAAACTTGTTACTTTGTACAACTAGCATTTAATAATAATAATGAAGAGACCTAAGGTTGGCCCATAGCTCAGTGGAGGAGCTCCTCTTAGCACGGTGGGGCTAGGGTTCTACCCTAGCAGGAAAAAAGATGATCCAGGGTGTGTGTGTGTGTGTGTGTGTGTGTGTGTGTGTGTCTGTCTGTCTGTCTGTCTGTCTGTCTGTGTCTATGTATATATGTATGTGGTGTCTATATGTGTGTGTCTGTGTCTATGTGTATATGTATGTGGTGTCTATGTGTCTGTGTGCCTATGTGTGTGTCTATGTGTGTCTGTGTATGTCTCTGTGTGTATACCTCTGTGCATATGTGTGTCTCTGTGTGTGTCTCTGTGTGTGTCTGCGTGTCCGATAGTGCTCCAGGTTTGGGAAGACTGCACAGTGAGTTGAGTCCTGCTCTTTGTTACCTGTCCTCAGCCCTTTCTCCTGCCCATAGCCAGAAAGCTGCCCTCTCCTCCAGCCTTTTGTGCCACTGTGATGTGTTTTGATCACATTCAAATATCAAACAGAACCTGAGTTTTTCTTTGAGAAGTGACTGTTCCACCTCAGCCGAGCCTGAGCCTGAGATCTGTTTGTCTGGTGTTGAGCAAATAGCCATGAAGACTGCCACTTTGAGAACTCAGGGAAGCGCCCGGCCAGTTCTGAGAGAAAAATCCCCCAAACAAATGCACTTGCAGCTGCTTCCATGACCTGTGGGGATCTGTCTAGGCCCTTGCTGGCAAGACCTGGGTGTGGCCTCCTGAGTAGCCACCAGGGGAGCCAGAGGCCTCTGCGGGGCGGGGGCGGGGCACCTGCTTGACAGCTTCAGTTCAAGCACTGTCCTGTGTTAGGTGACAGGGAACTAGCCTGTGCCAGAGCTCTGACTTCTGCACGATTCCGGCTCTGCTGGGCCACGTGCAAGACTCTGTGAGTGGGCCGCCTTCCACCTCAGTTTTCTCACCTGAAAAATGGGGAGAGTGAGAGGCAGCTGCCTTCCGGGTCTTGCGGGCACTGAGCCATTCAAACATGGTGAGTGAGCTCAGAGATGCTCCCTGTGACTGTCCTTACAAAGTCACACGACTGCATGTATGCATGTATGTGTACACATGTGAACATGCCTGTATGTATATGTGTATTAGTTACTTTGTTCATTGCTATGACAAAATACCTGGCAAAAGCAATGGAAGGAAGGAAAGGTTCATTCTGGCTCACGGTCTGAGGGCGCTGTCCACCGTGGAGGGACAGCAGGGCTGCAGGGGCGTGAGGCAGCTGCTCACATTGCATTCGCAGTCAGGAAGCAGAGTGATGAAGGCTGGTGTGGCTTTCTCCTGTTCTATTCGGTCTGGGATCCCAGCCCATGGGATGGTACTGCCCACATTCAGGAGGGTTTTCCTCCTCAGTTAGCTCAATGCAGAAACTCCGTCACAGACATGCCCAGAGGCTTGTCTCCCAGATTGTTCTAGATCCTGTTAACTTGGCATTCAAGATTAATCATCACAATATGTATGCATGCATATGTGCACACATGTGCTTATATACACATATATGCATGCACACACATGTTTATGTATGTATATGCATGTAGTCACACATGGGTAAGCATATGTGTATGTATATATGCATGTATCTATGGTTGTACATTTATGTGTATGCATATGAGAATGTGTATGCCTGTGGGTATCCTGCACACATATACATACATACATGTAGACGAACATGTATATATGTGTGAATGCATGCATGTATTTTTGCATTGCTGGAGAGGGAAGTCAGGGTGTCATGTCTGCTAGGTAAGCACTGTGTGGAGCTGCACCTCACTTCTTTGAAGTCCTGCTTTATTTCCCTAGCCACAAGAGGAGAGCTGATGGTGATGAGAGCCTGCCTACCATCCAGGGAGACTTATATTCAGGATGCAAGCCTGCCATCCGCTCACCCAGGGGCCGAGACAGAAGGATCTGGAGCTCCAGGAGAGTTTGGCCTGCATAAGGAAACACATTTGGAACAAATGAACCAAAACCAAACCCAAACACCAATGGTGGCTCTAACACACTGCTAGCGCTGTGCCGCTGGATGGGCACTGGACAGCGGATCTCAAACCTGGCACTGTGCTCTGGATGGGCACTGGACAGCGGATCTCAAACCCGGCACTGTGCTCTGGATGGGCACTGGACAGCGGATCTCAAACCCGGCACTGACATAGAAGCAGAGAGACAACAGCGGGCCCCTTGCCTGGCCCTGGCTCCTGGCACAGCTTTGCCAAGGCCACTAGCCAACTTCATTCCCAGAAGAGAAAAATAACCTGCACGTCCCCACACCACAGGACAGTCAGAGGAAGGCTCCTGGCTCCACTTCCTTCCCTGTCCTGTTTTCCTCCTCCTGCTCGCTCCCTCCTGTCCTCCCCACGTCCCATCCTTCCCTGTCTCCTTCCAGGCCACCCCCCACTTGGCCTCTGTTGCTCCTAGTTTCCAGGGTCATTGGCCCTCCAGGAGTGGAGCCAGCTACCCAGAGGTGACAGCCCCTCCAATTATTCTAGAACATTCACTCCTAAGTCCCAGAAGTGCAGAACGGCAGCAAAGAGGAGTGGAGCCTTGGTGTCCCACACTGCACTGCTGCAGCCCACTCCTGGATGACCTTGAGCGACCTTGATCTTCATTGCATGGGGGCCTTATCATCTGGGATGTGGATGGTCAAGCCCACAAGTTGCATCACAGGGGCTGAAATTGGTGAAGAATCTAGCACATTTGGACAAGGGCCGTATCGGCAATGGGACTGGGGACCTCCCTGAAGAGGGACAGCTTATGAGATGAGCCATATTGCTAAGGTGTACAGGGAACAGAGTCACAGGCAGAGGGAACAGCATGTGCAAAGGCCCAGTGATGGGGAAGAAAGATTGGGGATCAGGGTCCTACCTAGCCTGCCATGTGTGGGGGCAGCTTCACATGGCTTCTGTCACCTCCTGCTCTTTGCTGTGAGTCTGGGAGTCTGTCGACTCTTTCTTATAATTCTTCTTCATTTTAACGATCTGCATTTCAAAATTATGTCCCCACATCCCCAGGCCTCTGGGTAACAGGTATATTTCTCCCAACCCCAATAAATAAACATAGTACATCCACGCTTTTGTGAATTTTTACGGCCAGTCTGCCAGGGAAATGGGCTGCTTGCCTCAGAGGGCCGGGCTGACAGAGCCTGCGAGGTAATTAGCGGGTGAGTTATGGGGCCACTTCAAGTCTAATTATGGGGAGATTGGAGGCACCCGTCTCATTTGGGGCCAGATTTACATGGCGCTGGACTGGCTTCCCGGGTAGGCGTCTCCCTGGGGACATGGCCAGGAGGCGGTTGGTGGGTTTCAGAGGGAGTAACTTGGAGGCCCCAGGTGGATGCTGGGCAGCACAGCCTTACCTCCCCAGCACCATCCCATGTCTGCCTCTACCTGCAGGGCATCTAGTGACCCCTGCTCCTCAGCTTCTGATGGGGCTGTGGTCATAAACCCACTGGAAGGACGAGTCCCCAGTCTGGGAAATGCATGCAGTCTCCTGGCTGCCAGAGAGTCAGATTTGGCAAGCTCCCCTGTGGGATCACAGGCTGACGGCAAGTCCTATGTCCTGACAGAGGATTGCCTCTGAGTCTTGACCCTAGAAGGTCAGAATCCCTCCCAATCCTGAGTCTTGCCCAGGGCACGTCTCCTACTCTGCTGTAAAGGTGAAACGTCTAAGCTGAACTGTTGAACTGGGAAGTGCGTGTCTGTGCCTTGCTGGGTCTCTCCTACTGTTTCGTTCACTAGTTCATTCATTCACTCACTCACTCTTCCATTTTTCAGTGGTGACCAATGGGGATGTCTTCTGTGCATGAAGTCTGGATATAAAGGGTCAGCAGAGGAGAGACTTTTTAAATCTTGTGCCTGGGGCTGGTAAGACAGTTCAGCAAGTCAAGGGCTTGTCACCAAACCTGACCTGCTGACATGAGCTCCATTCCCAGGACCCACATGGTGGAAGGAGAGAACCAACTCCCGCAAGTTGTCCTCTGACCTCCACACACATGCTGTGGCGCACACCCAATAAATAAATGAATGCAATAAAAATTTAAAAATTTCTAAGCAGGTGCACTGTGGTCTGGCTGCATCTCAAGTGCACCTGTGTGCCATCTCTGGGAGTACCTTCCCTTCTCCGCATTTCCATTTTCGTTACTTATGCTGAGCAGCTATATGTGTGTGTATGTCTGAACACTCGTGAGCTCAATCAGACCTGAAATTTCAGCAAACTGAAGCTCAGGGAACTGATGTTTCGTGAAGGTCACCGTCCACTATGGCCTGGACAGTTGTAACAACCCTTCTCAAGTATCTCCCTTCTCCTCCTTTCTGTTCCCACACAGCAGCCCAGGGGGACCACCTGAGATGTAAGTGACACCACTCAGACCTGCAGGGTTCCCGCCTTGGCTGGAGGCTGGAGTCCTGAGTGCTGTGCCATATGCTGCATGACCTGCCCTGCCACCTACACCCCTGCTCTGTGCAACCACTGAGCACTGGGCTGCTCTTCCCTCCCACTCAAGCTGTCCTACACCAGGCCTTTGCACTTGCAGAAGCACAGCTCCCAGCCTGTTGCCTATCCCACTCCTGCCCCTTCTGGACTGTTTCCTCTTACCCTGGTAGTTCTCCCTTGTTCCTTGCTAAGTGCCTGTCACCTTCTGCTGGAACTTCAACTCCACGAGGCAGACACTTGGTGCCTCTGTTTCACTGCTGTATCTTACATACCTGGATCAGTGATCAGATAAAAGAGTTTTACCAGAAACCATTTTTTGAATGAATGCAAGAGTGTGCTTTTTAATCTACAAGGGAAGAGTCAGGGGTGAGAAACATTACCCCTGTTGTACTGAAGTCCTCGAAATTGCAAACTTCTACCCTGGAGAGACATCATGAAGATTTCTAAGACTGGAAAAGGGAACAACTCACAAGTCTCAGGAAGCTCCTGAGAACTGACAAGATCCACAAGATTCCCCCCCCACCCTCAAGGATAGGATCAGAAATATTTACTGAAGAGAGGAGATTGACTGTCGAGCAGCCTGCAAATTGGGCAGGGAGCTCAGGGGTGCAGCCCTTCAAGAGTTGTCACCCACTCTGGGTTGACTTTTAAGTGATTCAGCTGGCTTTGAGTTGCTCATGTTCTTGTAAGTAACTGCAATAAACTCATTGGTTCACCAAGTTGGAATTCTTGGTCTGTCATTTCTTCTGTATCTGGGGTATACTGGTTAGCGTTTTGTCAACTTAAAACTAGAGTCACCTGAGAAGAGGGAAACTCAACTGAGGAACTTCCTCCATCAGATTGTCCTGTGGGCAGGTCTGTGGGGCATTGTCTTGATGACTGATTGGCCCACTGTGAGTGGTGCCATCCCTAGGTGGATGGGCCTGGGCTGTGTAAAAAATGTAGCTGAGGACTGGAGAGATGGCTCAGCAGTTAAGAGCACTGACTGCTCTTGCAGAGGACCAGGTTTGATTCCCAGCATCCACATGGCCCCTAACAACAATCCTAGCTCCAGTTCCAGGGGACTTGATGCCCTCTTCTGACTTCTGTGGGCATTGCAGGACATGGTACACTCACACACATGCAGGCAACACACTCATACACATAAAATAAAAATACTAAATAAAATATTTTTTAAAAAGAAAGGTAGCTGAGCAGGCCAGAGGGAACACACCAGTTAGCAGCGTTTCTCCGTGGTGTCTGCCTGAGCTCCTGCCTTGGCTTCCCTCAGTGATGGACTGTACTATAAGCTGAAATAAACCCTTTCCTCCCCAAGTTGCTTTTGGTCAGTGTTTTAACACAGCAAGAAGCAGCTAACTAGAGCAGCAGGGGACGCAGACATTTGTCCACCTCCAGGAAGTCACCCCACCACACCCCTGAGGAAAGCTTCATGGTACTCAGTGAACAGAGCAAGAAGGACCTGGGGCCCAGAGGTGAGTCAGGACTCTGTCTTGGGACTGCAGGTTTTTGAATGTCAGACTAGAAATTAAAATTTCTATCCCCTGGGAACACGGCCAGATGCATGCAGGGGGTGGGTTGGGTATATCAGTGTTCCAGAGAAATCACCACAGTCTTCCAGAAAGAGTACAAAGCAAGACCAGCCAGAAGTCGGGGAAGGAGCTGGTAAAGGACTGATCTGAACAGGTGACACTGGGGACCCTGCTGGGCAGGGTCAGCAGGCCAGCACCCTCCACAGCTGCTGAGGTCATCTTTGGAGAGGCGAGAAGTTACCCAAATTCCCAAGCCCACGGAGGCACCAGCCACCTCCTTGGGGACTCTGCCTGGTTCCCACTCAATCAGCCAGATTTTCAGAAAATGAGAATTGCACCTTCCCACTCTCCTAGCCTCCTTCTTTATGTCTTAAATTTTTCATGGTATGTTTTTTGACAAGAGCCCCTCGGACGCTCGCTGCCACCATGCATTCTGCAACGACAGCTGTGGTGTCGCCCATGAAACAAGACACAAAATGCACAGCAGTAAATTCTTCTCTCTTCAGGGTGGTTAATTATCTTAATTACTTTTATTATCTTTTATCTTTTAAGATCCTAAATTGCTTATTTCTGCCTCTCCTGCCAAAGGCGACCACAGATCTTTTATTGGTGCACATGGAGTGTGGACTGTCCTGTGTGCAACTTCCTAGTAAAATTTAAAGGAACTTTGATTTACAGCTGACTTTACAGTGATTTTAATTGTACTGACTTGAGGAAAAAAAGTGATGTGGAATGTATTGGCTGACTGCAGCACCCACACAGACATGCAGACAGACACTACATTCCATGTGTACATACACAGAAACATATATACATACACCCCCCACCTGCACATACGCATACACACATACACACACATCACACTCATATACACACATGCAGACACACATCATATACTATATGCCCATGCAAACATATAAACATAACACACCACACACATATGCACACAGGTATACATGAATACACACCTGTACACATACACTACACACATGCTTACACACATCACACATGTACACATATATATATGCATGCAAACACACAGAAGCATACATACCACACACACATGCCCACATGCCCACTTGCACACAAGTGCACACCCATGCACACACATTTTTTGAGTGCTCCCTCCTTCCCCCACGTGCGTCATGTGATGCAGGCACACCACCCTTTCCATTCCTCCCCAGCAGTTCTCAGCTTGGGAGAGAAGAATTACAGGCCTGGCAAACTGTCAGACTTTCCCCAGGAAGCAGGGAAGGCGATTTGCTTGGAGATCCATCCATTTTCTGTTAACAACCTAAAGCTTAGGAGAGAATAATCACTGTGCTCCTGGACCTGGGGACATTCCAGGCCAGGGACTTGAGCAACAGCTGTAACTGTCAGAGATGTACGGTGGGTCACAGTCTGAGCCAGGGCAGTGGGGTGCTGAGAGGCTGGGGACCTATATGAGTGGTGCCACTTGGAAGCAGGGTGCCGACTGAGATCTCCACTAGGGATGGATGGATGACTTGGGTTGGCAGAGTCTGAGGCCACAGCCCCACGCCAGAGCCTCCTGGATCAAACATTTAGAATTGAATAGAAGGGAGCTGGCCCTTGAGCAGTCCTGGGGGCGGGGCGTGACAACCCTGTCCCGGGAGAACCCAAAGAGCCCAACTTGCCTCTTGGCCTTTTCCTGGGCCTGCCTATCTGATGGGACCTCCTCACCTTCCACCTGTTCGTTCCCCTTCCTTCTCTTACCCTCCCCACCCCTTCTAACCCCCTCTTTGCTTACAGACTCCTCCCTTGCTACTCTGGGGCCACAAAGGCACCTTAATATCTCTAGACGGACAACCAGCCTGACCCGGGGGGTCAGGAGCTGAGCTGAGGGAACCTGAGAGTGTGTGGGACAGTGTGCAAGCATGTCTCGTGTGTGCGTGTGACTGTGCTGGTGTGTGATTATGAGTGTGTGCCTGTTCACAGGATCTCAGGGTGAGGTTCTAAAATGGTCTTTTCCAGGGTGCAGGACTCGGCTTTCCACTGTGGCCCTTCCATGTCACCTCCTCTAGCTCTTTCCCATGCCTTCAGCTGGCATCCAGGCTGTGCTCCTTTTGGACACTGTGGGACTGAGGAGAGAGAGACACCCTCAGACAAGGAAAGCAGCCCCTGGAGTGAGGAAGCCAGGCCCCCACTGCTGAGGTCCCCCTCTCCAGGAGAGGCTTTGAGCATGCTGGCAGATGGCCAGTGGGCTAGAAGAACCGATTTTATTTTATTTTTATTATATTTACATCCTTATTTATTTATTTATTTATTATCTATCATCTATCATCTATTTATTTTACTGGGAGGATGCATGTGTTACTGCACACATGTAGAGGTTGGAGAACAACTATCCGGTGTCAGTTCTTTTCTTACACCATATGAGTTCTAGGGATCGAGCTCAACCTTGGTAGAAGGTGCCTTTACCAGCTGACCCATTTTGCCGGCTCTGAATTTTAAATTTAATTGACTTCTAATGATTTACATTTAAGAGTGGATGCTCTAATCCTCTGTGGAGTTTGTAGGGCCTCGGCTGAGAGGGTCTGATCTTCAGGCAGAGCATGGGGATGGACAGTAGCCGCATGGACAGCAGCATGGCTGCGTGGACATGACACCAGAATGAGGGAAGCTGTGTAGATAGGACGCTTCCGGCCAGGGTCCCGCTGGGGCAACAGTGCTTCCAGTATGTCTTGTATAGCCAAAGCACTCATTGAATGGACATTACAGTCTCTGTTTAGGTCATAAACGTGGCTTCTAGAAAGTCAGCAGCAATCTGTATATCACACACAGCATCCCTCTGGGACCAGGACTGTTGCTGTCATCAAGGGTGTGCTCGCTCAGCCAGCCTTGGAGAGGGACATGGAGTCCCTGTGCTTCCTCCTGTCCCATCTGTTCTCTTACTGCAAAGAAGAAAATGTTTACACAGTGCTGACATGGAAAGATGGAAGAAGGCGCCACCCGTCTTGCCTCTTTCAGGGCCCTCAGGCCACAGCCAGTAGGACAAGTCTACTATGAGGTGGGCAGTCCTTTTTCAACGTGGTCTCTCCTCCCCTCTCCCCTCCTCTCCTCTCCTCTCCTCTCCTCTCCCCT
>NW_008348865.1:539114-566531 GCF_000622305.1 Nannospalax galili
CTCCTCTCCTCTTCTCTCTTCTCTTTTTTTTCTTTCTTCCTTCTTTCTCCCTCCCTCCCTTCCTTCCTTCTTTTCTTTCTTGTGTATGAGTGTTTTGCCTGTATGTGTGTAAGTGTACCTATGTGTGTAATACCTCAGGAGACCAGAAGAGGGCGTCAGATCCCCTGGAATTGGAGTTACAGATGGTTGTTAGCTGCCATGTGGGTGCTGGGAACTGAACCTGGGTTCTCTGGAAGAACAGTCAGGGCTCTTAACTGCTGAGCCATCTCCTTAGTCCCAGTCTGTTCTTTTTCTTACTCAAGCCCAGGGCCTTGGGCCAGTGCTCTACCACTGAGTCATACCCAGATGTTGACCTTGAAGGTCTTGAGACTTTGCCCTTATTTCTGGGTGGGGCTCTGATAACTTCGTTGTCAGAGTTTTGCTCTCCATGCCCAGGATGGAGAACAGGACTGCACTAGGGCCCCAAAGAGGCAGGCAGACCCTTGGCCACGGGTTCTGTTCTCAGGACTTCCCTGTGGGAGATGGACACTGGGTGGACATTCCCAATACCAAGCCTCACCTCACTGGCTGTATCCACAGGGTATCTCACATAACTGTCCTGTCAGTTCGATGGGGTTGGCTCTCCACTCACCCCATTTCACAGAAGAGCCTGTGGTCAGAGAAGTGGGAGGCCTTGCCCCGAACATGCAGGCAGTGGCGCTGAGGCTCCACTCACTTGTGTGGCTCCTGAAACATTCTGTGTGGGGTGGAAGATGAGAGAAGGCAGCTCAGCTACCCTCTTTGTACTACCTCCTCAGCTTGTCCCAGAGCCCTCAGCTCTCAGTCCCACCATCCCTGTGCTTAATGGCAGGCCCCAGAGCCCTGGGTGTATTTTTAGCCCTCGCCACCTCTTGGATAATGAATCTCATAGGTTTACTTCCCACTGAGCACAGCTTGGCAGCGCTTTAATTTTTCCTAAAATGCTCCTGAATGTCCCCGGGAGATGTGGGCAAAAGGAGACACTTCACAGCTTCTCCCTCTTTTGCGTCCCACCTCAGCCCTGGGGTGACCCAGCACCAGAGCCACCGGACCCAGGGCCTCCTCTCTACATCCGGTAGCATCTCTCCAAGTGGTCGTTCCCCCTTCTGCAGTGGGGACAGGACACCCACCCAGCCAGATGTGGGCTGTACTGAGGAGGAGGGAGAGGTTGGAGGGAGAGGAATTCCTGGCTCTCTCCACTTCACACTGGCAGCTGGGGGTGGGTGCGATGTGAGTGAGCCAGACACCCTGCCCCAACCCTCCCTAAACACTTTAGGTATTCCCAGCTGTCTGTGCCCACCTTCTCTACCCTTCCTCCCTATTTCTCTCCCCACTTCCTCTAGCCCCGGCCCTCCCGGCCTCTGCAAGGCAGCCCACCCTTGCCCCAGGGCCTTTGCACAGACTCTTCCTTCTCCTGATAGCATCTTCCCTTTCCAGCCAGTTGCTCTAAAGTTCTTTTTGCAGTGAGCACCCAGCTCCTTTCTGCCGGCAGAACCCATGGCTTTCCATCGACTCTATAGAGACAAGAACATTCCTGTTATGTAGCAATTTCTTCCAAACCAGAAGATTCCATCCTGCAAAGAAGCTCAGTTAAGACTCAGGAAGAACACTGCTCACAAGTCTCAGGAAGTCCCTAAAACTTACAAGATTTACAAGGCCCTTCCTTCCCCAGGTTTTATAAGCTGAAGACACTCTGATCTGAGGGGCTGCCTGCTAGTCCCACAAAGAGCTCTGGGATGCAGCTTTCTTAAGTCACCACCCAGGCTGAGGTACCATGCTCCTGTAAGTAAGCTCCCCCCAACACACTCCTGTAAGTAACCCCAGTAGCTCAGTGGTTACCCAAGTTGAACTTTGGTGGAATTGTCCCTTTGTTCTGATGTGGGTTCCCTGTCATGGGGGAGGAGAGGTCTGTCCACATCTCCTCTGGGGAAACAACCCTTTGGAAGATGTTTTACATATTTGACTCCGTGCCCTCAAAGCCTGGCTTAGGTATGTGCTCTCTGGTTTCCTCCTCAGCCCTGTGGCCAGCCCACGGCAGGGGCTCAGGAATCTGAGTCTCATCTTCACTCATTTCTTCCAATACCAACAAATGTACAATGAATCTATCACTGTGGAAGGTCTCCATGACCAAGGGCATTTGGCAAAGAACTCTGTCCTTCAAGAGGGTTATATGGGTCTCTCTCTGTCTTTGTCTCTCTCTCTCTCTGTGTGTCCTGGGAGAGCTTTTTAAGCCTGTGTATACCTGCCCACTCACCTACCCAGGTTCTCATTTAATTCTTTGGGAATTAAGCTGCAGCAGTGGTCAGAGGAGTCCAGCCCATCTTAGAAGATGTTCAGAGCCATGAAGAGACAGGATGGGGGTGTTTGGAGAGAGTCTGAGGAGCAATGGGGGGGGCTTCCGTGAAATGGTGCCATTCATGGAGGGAACAGCATCTGTAGAGAGCTGGGTGCTGGAGAGACATAAAAGAGACAGGGGAGGGGAGGGAGACTAGGGGAATGAGATGAGGGTGTCTGCCAACCACAGGCCGAATCAGCCTTGGGAGAGGGGAGACCTCAGTATGGTTGGAGCTGGTTGGTGGCCATGCACTGCCCACTTGTGGACTGTCACTCATCTTGGATTCTCTTCCACAGATGGCAGAGACCATGGCTTCACCAGAACCCAGCACTTTGCCTCCATCTGATGTCTGGCCCTGGTGTGGGGAAGGGCTTTCACAGCACCACCCGGATCTTACTCATTCTAGTCACAGAGGAACACAACACTGGGGGCTCAGGAATGTCTCAGCTGGTACGGTGCTTGCTGTGTAAGTTGAAGACCCGAGTTTGATCCTTTCCACCCTCCTAAAAGCCACATGGGAATGGGGGCATGTGCCTGTAACTTCAGTACTAATGGAGACAGAAGGAGCCCTGAGGCTTGCTGGCCAGTAGTGAGTTCCAGGTTCAGTCTCAAAAAGTAGAGAGAGAAAGAGAGAGGGAGGGAGAGAGAGAGAGAGGGAGGGAGAGAGAAAGAGGGAGAGAGGGAGAGAGAGAGAAAGAGAGAGGGAGGGAGAGAGAGAAAGAGGGAGAGAGAGGGAGGGAGAGAAAGAGGGAGAGAGAGGGAGGAGAGGAGAGAGCCAAGAAGAAAGTCCATTTCTAACAAAAAGGCAAGTACCAGGAGATGAATGAAAACACATAAATTTTTAAATAATTGGCCTCTGGTACTCTCAGGAAAACAACTTTATCTCAGTTTCAATAGCTAACAAGCCCAATGTATAATTATGAGATCAGTTTTGCAAAGCAGTATGAAAAGTTTTGGATTTTGATATACTTAAGATAGTTTTGGAAGATATATTTATTCAGCAAAGAGAGAGAGAGAGAGAGAGAGAGAGAAACACCCACTGTTGGCTTCTGGCTCCACATGCACACACACCCTCAAAAAGATGGAAAGAATGTGACAGTGTATCTGAAGGCAGGGATTCTGGTAGCTCCCAGTGGCTGGGACCAAGGATGGATGGTGAGAGCACTGTCCACTGTCCCAGATAAGGACTCAGGAAGCTACTACATGAAGCAACCCGAGTGAGATCCACGAGGAATATGCCTTATACACCCCAAGGTCGACAATTAAGATCCAGGAGAAAAAAGGCAGAGGAAAGATCCAGCTTTACATATCTCTCTGGAAAATAAATAAATCAAAAGGTCTACGTACGGTGAAGCCAGTGAAGGCAAGAAACGGAACTTCAAGGCCTGGGTCTGGCGCCCGGGTTCGTCTGTATTCCCGCTGAAGTCGGCCACATAAACATGCGCTGCGCGGATCTCGCAGACACTTTTTAATAGAATCGCTTAAAACAATTAATTACCAGAGTTTTCATTCAAGCTGTGGTGCAAAAGATACGCCGGCAATAAAAGGCATTTATCCGCTGGTTTCTCGAGGCCTGTTTGTTATTAAGATGTAAATTAAATCATCACAGATGTTCGGTTTTTAAATCTAGGCCTGGGAAGATGAGGGGCCAAGTGTGGCCTAAATGGGCTGATTTCATTACCGGAGTGTTCGTTAGGACCAACCTTTTGGATGCTACCTTTGGTTATCTTTTTTGGGCAACTCCTCCCAACCCCCCACTTATTAAACAAATGAGGAGGTTCATCTGTCTGTTTCCCCTAGTGAGCAGCTCAGGAGCTCCTGGCTGGGGTCCCAGGACTGCTGGCCAGGGGCTCCCCTTGGGATCATGGTATCCTTTGCCCCCTAGGAGGAGGTAGAGTCAGCATCCAGCCCAGGTGTGAAATTGAGCAGAATCACCTGGAAATGTCTAGAAAACAGCTCCCTTCTCCAGCCCTACACTGGGAAAGAGATGCACAACTTGCTGTGTGGTGCAAGCAGTCGTTCTAACACATTGGTTGAATCCTTAGATATGGAAGCTTCAGATCCCACACCCCAACTGGCTGTGGATGAATTTTAACAATTACTGTCTAACTATACACACAGGGCTTAACACAGGCTCTGGATGTAACCGCCTGCAACCGGAAGAAAGGTAGAGTCCCTGTGCCCACCCAGGGCTGAGGTCAGCACCCTGCAGGCAGCTGCAAAAACTTGTCCAAGGCGTACTGAGTCAGAACTTGAACCCAGGTCTGCCTGACTCCCAGGCCTGCCCTGTAACCACTCTGTGCTACAGGTGAGCACCGAGGCATTGACTGTGGACTGCAGTAGGGTGTTTAATGTGTGCTTGTTTAGTAACAAGCAGGGTGCTAGGTACAGGGACCTGCTTAGTGTTGCCTGACTACCCTCCAGGATTGTGAGCATCACCAGGGGCATCGCTGGGTTGCTGTTCTGGGACAGCTTTGCAGATATGATACAGAGGTACAGTCACAGAAACTGAGGTCACCCAGACTCTAAGCTAGCCACATTCCTTGCAAGGCACTGTGGAGGGACACATGAGCAGCCTTGTCCAAAATGCCAAGAATTTCCTCACCATAGATGATAGAGCACCCATGGTGAACTGTTTAAGGTCACACGGTTGGGAGACTCCAGTGCTGTGCCTGTCACACCAGTGCTGTGGGTCTCCTTTTATAAAATAATCTTGCAGAGTCTAAACCCTCCAACTTGAGAGAGGCCGAGGATGGCCGGCACAGGGAGGGGGGAAGGATCTGCCATCCTGTTAGTGACCCCAGAACTGGGGTCCTCTGAGACCATCAGAGCAAGAATGGTGGTCCCACACCAGGTTCCCTGAGGGGAAGGACAAAAGGGTGGTCCTCAGTGGCATAGACCCCCACACACACACATACACACACCCCAGAGCGCACCGTGCAGGCGCAGCTCCTGCTGTGAGCCCATCTTTTCTGCTTTCTGCCCTTGGCTGGGCTCGAATTTTCATCAAGTTTCGAAGAAAAAGGATGGAAAAAATAGCACAGCTTTTATCCCCCCCTGCGAGCAGCAGAAATTGGCTTTTTATGAAAGTCCCGCAGTTCCCTGAGTATTCGTGGGCTATCTGGACCTGCAGAGCACCACACATCTACAACTGCGTTCCCAAATTTCTTCTGATTTTTCAAAGTGCAGAAAAAACTGGGGCAGAGTTTAGGGGCTAGCACTGAGTGGACAAACTCAGATGGGAGGCAACTGTGGGAAAATCTTGGAGACAGCCTGTTGCTCACCTCCCTGGATCAGTGACAAGGGCATGATGGGCTGACCCTGGCACCCAGAGAAAGGATGGTGGCATGCAAAAGCCCACAGGCTATGTGAGCAGACAGAAGAACCCAGGACCCTTTGCAGTGAGGGGCCTGGGGTGAGGTGGGGCCACTCAGAGCTCCTCTGGCACCAGTGAGATGAGCTCTGGGATCCCCACTGTGGATAAGGAAGAGATGGGTTATAACCCTTGCAGGGACTTGGGACCCAGCAGACACTGCACTGCAGGACTGGTTGCCAGCCTGCTTTGTGTCCTTTCTGAAGATTTTTTTAATACTCTAAAGTATGTGTGGGGATGGGGGAGGGTGGTGACCCACACACATGGAGGACAAAAGAGAGTCTCCAAGGTCATTTTTCAGAATGCCACTCACCTCCTTCGAAATAGGATCTCTCATTAGATCACCAATTAGGCTAGGGTGGGTGGCTGGGGAGCCCCAGGGATCCACCTGTCTCCAGCTCCCCAGTGGTGGGGTTACAAGCACATGCCACCGTGCCCAGGTTTTTTGTGGGCTCTGGGAATCTGAACTCAGGTTCTCAGGCTTGTAGGGAAAACTTTACTGATTGAGCCATCTCCCCATTCAGCCTTCTTCAAGACATCTTAGGCTAAAAAATGAATCTTATGAGATTAAAATCCCCTTTGGAAACCCCTCTCCTACCTTGGTAAAGGTTGAAGGTATAAATGGATTGTTAAAAGCCTTGGACCCTCCTGCACAGTTCTGCACAGAGCTATTAACAGCAAAACACCTGCTCCCAGCTGGGCTGCACAGGCGGCTGCTCTTTCCCTTTGCTGTTGCCAAGGCTCCTGTGTGTGGCATCCACGCAGCAGTGCGGCACTGAGAGAAGCCAGCCTTGGGCCCGTGGTCTGCCTGGACACAGGCCTTTGTCACTGGGCAGAGCTGATAGGATTTGTCTTTTCTTTGAGACAGGGTTACCCTGTTGCCCCAACTGGTCTGGAACTGCATAGACCAGGCTGGCCTCAATGTCACAGAGATCCACCTGCCTCTGCTGGGATTAAAGGTGTGCACTCTCATGCCTGGCATTAGAAGGAAGAATTTTTTAATTAAAATTTTATTTTCTTTTTTCAAAATTGAGCTATTCCTCATGAATGAGTAATTGTCATCTTAAAGAACATAACACACACATGTGGGAATGTGTCCTATGAAACATGTGCACTATCTTAATAGTCTATGCAATATGTTTTATATAATATACTTTGTTATGCACAGTCAGCCCTCAGTACTCATGGGGCTGGGCTCCAGACCGCCTGGGTACCGGAATCCACAATGCTCCATCCATCATATACGATGGTATCTTGTGGCATTTGCTGAGAACCTGCTGTGCACATCAGTCATTTCCAGGTAACTTTTGACCCTGATTCAGTGTCGCAGCTGTGGAGACAGTTGCTATACTGCATTGTCTGGGGAACGATGACAGGTTCAGTGTAAGTTTTGGAGAAGGGCTAGCAAGACAGCTCAGTGGGTAAAGGTGCTTGCAGCCAAGCCTGCTTCTCTTCTTGGGAGACCCACATGGTGGAAGGAGAGAACTGACCCTCGAAAGTTGCTCTCTGACTTCCACATGCATGCACACCGTGGTACGCATGCACACACACCGTGGTACACATACACACACACTGTGGTACGCATGCACACACAAATCAATAACTGTTACAAAAATTATTTTTAAGATGTTTTCAGTCCACAGCTGGATGACCCTGAAGATATGAATCTGTAGAAAGGGAGCTGGTTGTTCAATAATAAATGCATTTAAGTGCCTCTATCTACAAGAGGCCGGCACGCCCAGGTAGAAATCAGCTGCTCCCTCACTGTCTCTGACTGCTCAGCCTCAGGACCCTGGAAATAGGGAATCCCAAAAGCTACAAGAAGAAACAAATTAGCAAAGAACTGAAGGATGTCATAAGTGATATCACAGCAGGGTGGGGGTGGTCTGTGCAGAGCTGCTGTGCTGCAGGACAGGGACACTTCTGCAGGCTGTGGAGGCTCAGGAATTCATCCTGTGGTTAAAAATGAAGTCTTCTTTGTGTGAGAGAATGTATGTGTATGCACAGAGGTCAGAGAGGACGTGGGGTATCCTGCTCTGTCTCTCTATGTCCTTGAGACAAGGTCTCTGCTGGATCAGAGCTAAACTGGTGTCCAGAAAGTCCCAGCGATCCTCCTACCTCTTGCCCCATAGCACTGGAGTTACAGGCACCTGTGGCCACACTTGACTTTTATATAGGTGATGGGGATTCAAACTCAGGTCCTTAAGCTTACTCAGCAGCAACAACAGTAGCAGTAGCAGCATCAGGCACCCTAACCCACTGAGCCATCTATGCTAAAGTGACATTTTTGAGGCATTTACTCCAGTGGTGGCACACAGAACTGTAGAAATAACAAAGCATTAGACAATATCTAAAGCATTCCTTCACCCAGAACACAAGTGGCCACTGTTTCAGCCTGCATTGAGTTACTGTAAGAAAATACCTGAAGCAATTAGCTTATAAAGAGAAGAGGTTTGTCAAGCTCATAGTTTTGGAGGGTCTAGTAGAAAATTGGGAGGCCCTATTGCTTTGAGTCTCTGGTGCCTCCACTTGGTGCCACACAGGATGTGACAGCTGCTCACATTATGACTTAGGAAGCAGAGAGATTGGGAGGCTGAGGTCCACTGATCCTCTTTGAGGCACACTAATGACAAAAGGATGGCCCACTCCTCCCTTCCCAAGGTCTGGCCTTCAGAGAGCTGCCCTGGCACCAAGCCTTGGGCACAGGAACATTTGGAGGACACCCATCCACAACACAGCAGTGACCTGAACTCTGGGGATGAGGGACCCAAGGATCAGGCACAGAGGGGCATAGGGATCTAGCAGGGACCTGGGTGTGGCTCTGTGGACTTGAACACAGTACCTACAGAAAACAAACACTCTGGCCTGCTTTGCAGCACATGCTGCTTCCACTCTTCCCTAGGGCTGCCAGGGAACTCTGGATGGGTTTTTGGTCACATTTTTGAAGTGTAGCAGAGGGCAGGGAAGGCTGGAAGGACAATGTCACAGAACATGTGGGGCTCTGTCTGCCCTCTGCCTCCGGGTGTGTCATGGCATCTGCCTGACAACTAGCCAGCAGTGGAGGTTGTGCGAAGCGGGGTGGGCCACTGGTCATGCCCCACACAGCCTGCAGCACTAGGCAAGACCCCAGATGCTGCCTGACTGGCTGGGGGTTTGGTTTGTTTTTTTGCTTTTTTCTCTTGGTCAGTCAGGTTGGTTAGGGCAGTGTGGCTCAATGCAAAGTGGAGTCATAAAGAGCTTACTCCCCAACCATGAGAGAGAGATGGGGGGTGAGGGGAGAAGATCAAAACAGGGAGAAACTTTCGGAAAAAGGAAAGAAAAATGAGTTGCAGAAGACAGAAGAAGAGACAGCCAGGAAAGAGCAGGGCTCGGTGGGCCTTGGAGGGGGCATGCTTTCCCAGCATGCGTCAGGAAGCATCTGGGGTCTTGCCTGGTGCAGGTTGGGGCCAGTGGCCAGAAAAGACCCACCGCATCTCTTAGGCCTATCAGTGATGCAGACACTTCTCAAAGTGACAGTAGATTGGGAAGAAACAAGCTCCTCAGACCCCAACCCAATCGTGAAGCAAACACATCTATTTTGTGTCTATTTGGATGTTTCTAGAGGCCTGGTTTCTTAGTGGCTGAAGGACATACATGGAATTTCAGAACTCTGGTGGCTAGGTGGACTGAAAGAACGCTGTGCTGGGAGGTGCCCAGACTGGGGACACTCAGCGCCCGCTGCCACCCTCCTGCCCTGCTGCTCTTCTGGGCTGGTTCCGCCTGCCCGGGCATCTCATCTCCTTCTTTGGGGGCTCCCCAGTGTGGGAATGGGTAGGAAGGTGGGGAGATTGACAGGGAAGTCTGCCTCTACCGTCTGGGTTCACAGCCAGCTCCACCTGCACGTCTTCACTTACGCAAGCATGATTTATTAAGCACCAAATATGTACAAAGCATCAGGCAGATAGCCACAAAGAGCACCGGAGGCCTACTCAGCAAGATCCTAAGCTTGGCAGGTGACAGATGACCTCAAGAGGAGAGCCCCAAGCCCAGGTTTGCATGTGGAATAGATGTGCCGCACACAGCTGGGTAAGGTGGCACCGGCAGCTGGAGGAGAGACCAGCACAGGGAGAGTGAGATGGGTAGAGTGTGGGGACTGGCTTCAAAATCCAGGATTGAAAAGATGAGAGATCTAAGAGAGCTATCAGAAATTCATGTATGATAGAAAAGAACGTTATAGATGGTGACTTTAGAGAGAGCCAAAGAGCAAATGTTTATGCTCTGCTATGTATAAGTCGATGTCTCCACACATGTATGCATCTGCTGATGGATCAGCTGAAGTGTCTACAAGCCTAGGTATGTAGCTATGTATGTATCTATCTCTTGACCTATGGCTCTGTTTTGGTATCAGAAAGAAACAGTCAGTGGGCAGAACAAGCAGCAGGTGATAAGGGAGAAGACAGAATCAGAGAACAGGAAAGTGGTCCTGCCTGGATGCATCAGAATTAAAAAGAGAGGCTGGGCAGAGGAAAAGGTGACTGAGATCCTGCAGACTCTGAGGAAACCCAGCAGGATGGAAGGGTGTGAGAGGGAGGGGAGTGTTTTCAGATTGAAGAATGTAATCGGCTCCTTCCCGAGACAATGGATGAATCAGTAAGAGCTAGTCAGCTGGGGCTGGGGAGATGGCTGTCAGTTAAGTGCTTGCATACCAGCAGCAAACATGAGGACCCAAATTTGCTTCCCAGGACCCACATAAAAATCCGGCACGGTGGCCCACACTTGTAATTGTAGTGCTGCGGCGGTGGAGAGGGACAGATCCCTGGAGCTCACAGGTCAATGAGTTCTAGATGAATCCACAACTCCCAGGTCCCAGGGTGAGACCCTGACTCAAAATACAAAGTGGACAACTCCTGAAGGATGACACTTGATGCTGACCTCCACACATGCCCACACATGTGCAACCCCCCTCCCCCACAGAGGCATACCAAATATAGACATTCTGAAATGGGACAGGAACAGCCCACTGGGTCACACACTGAGTCCCAGGGACAAGTTCTGGAGCCTGACTGGGCGGCCTCTAGCAAGTTTCATGTGAAAGACCTGGGTCAGCCAAGAAACCACAGTGAGGGAAAGACCCCAGGCCATGACAGATGCTGTTGACTCAGTTGGAGGACCCTGTGTGGGGACCTGGAACTCCTCAGAGCTGCAGAGTCCATGGGAGGCAAGGACAAGGGAGAGGAGAGGAGGGGAGAAGGGGAGAGGTGAGAGAGAAGAGGGAGGAGAAGGGACCGACAGAAGCAGGGAAGAAGGGGGAGAAGGGAGAGAGGGAAGGGGGCACCCCCTTGGTACTCTCTGGTCACGGCTCACTCCTCACTCAGGGCAGGGGGAGAGTGTAGACAGTGCCCTGGTCCCTGGTCAGTGGGGACTGAGTCCAACCCTGTTCGCCTGTGGACAGCAGAAATGACTTATTCCCAGGGGAACACTTCTTGCCTACAGCTTCTAGTTCCTGGGTCCTTCTGGAACATCCAGGTCAGTACTCTACTCCCATGAATATACAGTCTGGAATCTTATTCAAATGCTGATTCTGAGGCTGTAGGCCTGATGAAGCCACAGTTCTGTGTTCCCAGCAAACATGCAGAGATGGGTATGTTGTTCTGGGCACAGAAATGTCCCTGCCCTGGCTGGAAGGGTGGCTAAGTACAGACATGTAGGCTGCCCCGAAGTCCCCTCCCCATTCTAGGTGGTTCTCCAGTGCTCTCCATATCTCTGGGAAGCAATTGGAAGTGTGGGCCACATTCAAGTGCCCCTTCCTGGTTCTGTTCATTGTGAGATGGTCCACATCAGGTCACAGGTGCCAGTTTCAAAGGGGGCCGGGTGGAGCAGGCTCTGACATCATTAGCAGATGATGTGTATCTATGTGTGCATCTATAGGTATGCACACCTGTACAAATGTACACTCACTATCTATAGGTGTCCATGTAGGCATGCACACCTGTCTCATTCAGTAGCTCAGGTTGCTATAAACAGAAATTAATTTTTCTCCCAGTACTGGGAACTGCTGACTGAGATGCCTGGTTTTGGCTTTGGCTCTACAGTGGCCTGTATGGTGACTTGAGAACCTAATGCAGATACTATAAGCACAGCCAGGGAGAGGGCTTGGAGAGCTAGCAAGCCTCAGGGCTGGGTTTTTTAAAGAATATTTAATTACTTTTATGTGTATGGGTGTATTGCCTACATGTATCTAAGTGCACCTGTGTTGTGCAATGCCCCTGGAGGTCAGAAGAGGGCGTCGGATCCCCTGGAGCTGCCAAGTACGTGCTGGGACCCAAACCCTGGTTCTCTGCAAGAGCAGCTAGTGCTCTTAACAGCTGAGCCATCTTTTCAGCCCTAGTACTGGGTCTTGAAGCCATCAACTTTGAGGAGTTGACTGGAGAAGGCGTGGGGGTGGAATTACAGCTCCATGATTGCTCCTGACTTTGGGGTTGGATTGGAAAGGAAGGGAGGGACTAATGGTATGGGGAGCCTGGTCAGCTTTTCTCTGGAGAATGGAATACAGCAGGAAGCCAGGCTGGCCACAGTGAAGGCTGATGAGGGACAGTGGGGACCTGGGCCTGGTGGTGTCTGAGAAGCCCGGTCACTGGGGGCAGACAGGGGATGACTGGGGTAGGGCAGGAGGGAATCAAACAGAGTCCATGTCCTAGCACTCACCTTATGTGTGCGGTGTTCTCCTAGACAGAGAAGATGAAAGGGACCAGGGCCAAGGTCCCAGACTCTATCTGGGCATGTTGCACTTGAGGGATTCCAGAGCCCACAGGCAGCAGCACCATAATGGATGGAATGGTCTCCTACAGACTCGGCTTCACACTGACTGTGCTGGGACCCAGGGCTTTTAGAACATGGTGGCTGAGTTAAGGGTGTGGCCCGGATTCCATTCAATTGCTGCCCTTAGAAGGCGGATGCGGGCAGAGGCATTGGGGGTGACCCTGTGAGGACACAGACAGGAGACACACCAAAGAAACAGCCCTCCCTGCTTTCCTCTGACTTTGGATGTGTGTCCTCCAGAACCCAGACACAAGCATGACTGCTGTTGGAGCCATCAGTTATGACAGTCGATCAGATGCATACAGATGCTCGGGTGCCCCAGCAAGGCTTGAGGGCTTGTGACTGACAGTGGGCCAGGAGGATGAAGCAGAGGTGCTGCAGCCCCGGAGACCCACCCCCATCCCTCAGAGCCCAGCCCAGAACTCCAGCCTCCCACCAAGCCTTTCTAATGGGAATCTGATCGGAGAGACTGCAGCCTGAGGCCTGACTGGCGGGCATCTACCTGAGCTTGCCCTCAGTCCTCAGTGTGGATGCCAAATTACATATCACGTCTGTGGGCCACGGCAGCTAGTCGCAGACCGTGGCCTACGGCAGCTCATGATTATTCACTGAGCTTCTCAAGTATTCATAGAGGAGAACAAACACTGAAGGAGAGAGAGAGAGAGAGAGAGAGAGAGAGAGAGAGAGAGAGAGAATCTCTGACCTTCGCATCCTCCCACATAGGATCGAGCAGAGGGTGCCACCCTGGACCAGGCGCACTGGCTTCCCAGGATCAAGGAAACAGCCTTGTGTATAATGAGATCGGCTCTTAAATTGAAAGCGCTGTGCTTGCTCTGCAGTTCAGACCTCCCTGCTGTGTGTTTACTCCCCAGGCTCTGACATCCTACACACGAACTGGGAGCATTCAATTAGGTTTTCTGTTATTAATCAGTCAATTAAGCTGGAATCTCTAGGATATCTGTTTTCACTCTTAAAGAGGTGCTAGCCATGCGGGGGCCCCAATGGGCCTTGAAGATCCTGGGATGGGAGTGTGGTGGGCAAGGCTGGAGGTCTTAGGAAGCTGGGGAGAGAGATGATGAGGGAGGCAGCTAAGGAGAATGGAGCCCAAGGTTGGGGTTGGTACTTTGATTCTAGAAACTTCTGGGTGCCTGGCAACAGGCAGGAGAGATACAGTTGTGGTGCCCTGAACCCCAGACTTCTGGTCTGTGAAACAGGAAGTTCTCATCCTCAGCTGATTACTCCCAGCTTTGGGGCCCACAGGGTAGATGAGATGACAAACAGACTGTTTCATCTCTGTGGTCCTGGGGATCAAATCCAGGGGCTTGTACATGCTATGAAAGTCCCTCACCACTGAGTGTAGACTTTGAGCTTTACAGTCCAATGCCAGAGCCAGAGACAGTAGGAGGAGAGAGCAGCGGCTGGGCCTGACAAAGTAAGGAAGTTCACAAACAGTGCAACTGAGGGCAGGAGTGCTCCCTTTAAACACACAGGATTGAACCATGGGTGGTCTAATAAGAACCTGCCCTGCATTTATAACTTTAATTAGATGATTCCAAGCAGGTGGATGGAACATATTTCTCTCAGCAAATCCTTCCATGCTGGCTTTAAGAACTGGGCTTCCTGATGCCCAGTGGGATGTAGTCGCTGGGCAGGATAGGGAAGGAAGTCTAGAGAATTACCCCCAGAACCATGTCATTGTCATGGGGCTGCTAGACCTCTGTCCAAATCAGAACCAACTGGAAGGAAGGAAGCAGAGGGGAGCAGGTGACAAAAAGTGTTTGGATTTGTGATTAGCACGTGAGTGATTTGCTTTCAGACATTTTGAAGTCAGGGCTTGATGTAATTAGCACGTAAGTCACCTGCACAGGAGTGTCCCTGGAGTGCCTGGTGTGTGGTGTCAAGTAAGTCACTTGTGCTAGGAGGTTTCTAAATGGTTGGGTATGTCATTAGCACATGAACCATTTCTATGCTAGTGTTTGTCAAGGGCTTGGTGTATAATTAGCACATGATCATTTGTGAACACAGGTTTCAAATTATTTGTTGTGTAGCTACCAAGAAAATCATGAGTACATAGAATTTTCTGGAGTGTTAAGAAAATCATGAATGCATAGAAAGAACTTCCTCAAGTGTTTAGTGGGCAAGGAACACAGATTTAATTTGTAAACAGTAGGCTCCAAAACGCCTTTTATAAGTAGCATATGCACCATTTGTGTGTGTGTGTGTGTGTGCCTGCTTTTAAAGTGACCTGACTTTGTCATCAGTGCACAATTCATTGTGTGACAGTGCACTCTACAGTGATTTATATATGGTTTGCATGAAAATCCCTTATCAGTGGGTGTTTCTAGAATGTTGTATAATATCATTACTACATAAGCACTCTGTAGATCAGTTTTCATAACCACTTGAAAGAGTTCTTCAGCTTTTAAGACAGTCTTTGATCCGGTATGTTTGTTCAGCCCAAACCCGCTTGTAGAAGGAACTGATCAGTCCCTGAATTCCTATGCTTTCTTACACACTGAGAGTTCAGAACACACATCTCTATACGAAGCCTGCTTCAAGGAGGGTTTGGAATGCTCATTTCTATACTGAGCCTGCTTTCAGGAATGGCTGTGGTTGGGTTGCACATGATTGAAAGTCCAGAGCCTTCCTAGAGATGTGGGGCCAGAGCCTCAGGTCTCTTCCTCTGAGAAGAGGGAGCCTCATGTGTTTCAGGAATCTGAAGGTGTCCTCCTGACACCTAGAGGTCTGATAGAAACAATGTCAGCCGTCACTGATTTATAAACATATATGAACTTTACCCAAACAGGAAGCTCTACTATTCCAGAAAATGACTCTGAAGGAGACGGGAAGGAGAATTAAAATTGTTGAGCACTTAGCGAACTCCAGTCATTGCTCTAATTGTTTTATGGGTGAAATCTCAATTAATTACAATAACCATCACAAGAACCAGGCACCACAGCTTCAGCATTAATCAAAGATGCGACGGAAAGGGAGCCAGAGTTCACATGAATCTTAATGATATGTCCAGGAAAACCCCGCCAAGCATAGGCAAAATAACGGAAGATGATGGTGGGCATGTGACTTATGGATAAACTAATCATTATCTCAGGATCTACACAGAAAAATAGCCAACGTGAAAATGATTGTTTCTCCTTCAAAAGTGTTGGGGTTCTTTTCTGTAACATGTCTCCCTGAAGAGAATGTTTAAATGAATAAAAAACTGAAAGTTTTATACCCAGCCAAGCTGTTTTTAATGTTTGAAAGCATCCAGCCATTCCTACACACTGAGGAGCCTGACAAAACATGTTCTTATTTAACCTTCAGGATGTTCTCCAGCCAAACAAATCAAAACTTAGAAGGTCGGAAGGGCTTCTCATTGGTTTTCTGTTCCTGTAAGAATACCTGAGATAATCACCTTATAAGGAGAAAAGGGTGAGTTGGACTCCTTGCTTTTGAGGTTCCAGTTCACAGTTGGTTGACCTACTGTTTTGGGCCTGAGACAGCACACTGTGGTGAGTGTGTGGCAGGGGAAAGCTTTTTGTCTTATGGTTGAGAAGGAAAAGAGAGAAGAGCCTGGGGTTCCAGCATCCTTTGAGGGCCAAAGCAACCTAAAATAAGTGACATTTATTGGCTGATATCTCCATATATGTCTATGACACACTTGGATTGTAGTCACACCAATGTCTTTATTTCAAAGCTAGTCACCCCTTTAACAAAGAGAACACTTGTCACCAGCTGTAAACAAAAGGCACCTACAAATATGATGGCATTTCAAATATTGAATTCTGTCACTGACAGGATGTGCTGCTTTTGCTCTGTTAGCGTTTGTTTTATTTGTCTGTTTCTTTTTCTTACTTAAAATGTGGTTTAGTAGCTTTGAAATTGGAATGCAACTCAGAAAGAAGGATCTCTTACAATGAATTGGAAGGTCTGTCTTCTTTCTTGGAAGCATGCAAAAGCATCTTGTGATCTCGGCCCCCAAGGGTGGGTGAGGTGCAGGACTAACGGGTCAGTCCCTGTAGCTACTAGGGTATCTTCTCAGTGAATGTCCTGGTTCCTGAGACTACCTGTGGCTAAAATGAGAGATGGGTAAGTGCTAGAGAGGTGTCACATGCAGAGAGTGGGTAGTGAAGCCTTTCCACATAGCTGTGGAGACAGAAAGGGATTTGTGGAAGGTCACTCCATTCTGCAGGTCAAGGCTGTATAATATTCTGTCTGCTTGCATCACAGGTAGAGCTCTTATATGTCCTATGGGAGGCAGGAGGGTAGACATTTAAAAATTAACCTCCCAACAAGTCTGTTAAATAATGGTGTAAGGTTTTCCTGGCTGGTCATAGCCCCAGCCAAGTCACATTGGTCCAAACAGAAGGAGATTGTCCCTCGGCCCACAGGAGCATGATGTGCTAGTGTGTATTTAGAATCAACCATGATTGGAGCTTAACATTTTCTATCCTCTCAGTACAGAAGCTCAGGGAGTTGGCTGGGTCATTACTGGAGTAGAGACTATACAGGGGTCAAGGGTCCAATTTTACCCAACAGGCAACATTGGTGACATGGGAATGCACATACTGTCCCAGCACTTGCTGGCAGTGGCAGGGACATCTACTGGGGGTGCAGTAATGGAGGCATCCCAGGAGACAGAGAGAGGGCTCTGTCCTTGCCTCGGAGTGGGAAGGAGGCTTGGCCCCTCCCAGACCTGGATCGTCCTAGAAGGTCACTGTATGACCGGACTCCTGTCTCCTCCCCCGTTGCTCCCTCCCTTTCTGCCCTTTCTCTCTTGTTCCCTTCCTTTCTACTTCTCCTCCCTCCCTCTTCCCCACCCCTCCTCTTTTGAGACAGCATCTCTCTACGCAGCCCAGGCTGGTGGGAAACTCCCAATCCTCTCACCTCAGTCTCCTGAGTAAATTACAGGCGTGCATCACCTTGCCTGTGTCTTTTTTAGTTTTCAATTGAGAAGGACAGTCAGTTACCATACCATAAACATTATGTGGCACTGAAGGGCCCAACCAGCTGTCTTCTGTGCCGGGTTCCCTAATGACCCAGTACCAACTGAGACTGCTGGAAGGCAGTGTCGATATGGTGGGCATGGTCACATAACATGGAGAAAAGTAAGAAGGAGCCAGCGAAGGCCCTCCTGGGCCAGGAAGGACGTGGATTCACGTTGTTTCTCCTCCACTTTTCTCTCTGTGAATGATTCACGCCTGTGCTTACTGTTTGTATTTTTCTTATTAGTGCACATTCATCGTACAAAGAGTTGGTTTCAGTCCTTTAGGATAAGGAAAGACACAATATCAGAGTTTGCCATGTTTGATAACCTGCCATCTGACGAACTCCAAAGCAAGGTCAGAAAGGATCAAATTATCACCTTTCTAATAGTGACTGTGACAGGGCAAATCTTGAGAACATGGATGGAGATGGAGGGAGACGAGGGGGGGACAAAGTGGAGCAGGGAAAGGAGGAGAAGGAAAGTAAAACAACAACAACAAAGGAGCACAGTCCACCGAGGCCAGAATATGAACAGGTGTGCGAAGGGGCAACGGCAGAGGCCCAGAATGAAGGCGAGGTCGCTCTGTAAACGACTCAGAACGGAAGGAGCATTACAGAGCGATTTTGCAGCTAATTTCACGTGTTCAAGAACCCATGACTGAGCATGTCAGACAGCAAAAGAGTTCCAGAGATGGAAGTGACAAGCTGAAATAAAACCTGTGCTGAAATGGACGACCAGATGCTGCAGGGGATGAAAGAGGGACCTCAAAAACACAGGAATGGAAACCAACTAAACCATCGAAAAAAAAAAAAAACACTGTCATCACCACCATCATGACCACCACCACACAACATCACTACCATCACTGTCACCATCACTACCATTATCACCATCACCACCATCACCATCATTACCATCACCCTCACCACCACCACCATCATCATCACCACCATCATCACCATCACCATCATCACCATCACCATCACCATCACCACCATCATCACCATCACCATCATCACCATCACCCTCACCACCACCACCATCATCACCACCACCATCATCACCATCACCATCATCACCATCACCATCACCATCACCACCATCGCCATCATTACCATCACCCTCATCTCCACCACCATCACCATCACCACCATCAGCACCATCACCACCACCACCACCACCACCATCATCACCATCACCCTCATCACCACCACCATCACCATCATCACCATCACCATCACCACCATCACCATCATTACCATCACCCTCACCACCACCACCATCATCACCATCACCCTCATCACCACCACCATCACCATCACCACCATCACCATCATTACCATCACCCTCACCACTACCACCATCATCACCATCACCATCATCACCATCACCATCACCACCATCGCCATCATTACCATCACCCTCATCACCACCATCATCACCATCACCACCATCACCATCATTACCATCACCCTCATCACCACCACCATCATGACCACCACCACACAACATCACTACCATCACTGTCACCATCACTACCATTATCACCATCACCACCATCACCATCAATACCATCACCCTCATCACCATCACCATCATCACCATCACCATCACCACCATCACCACCACCATCATCACCCTCACCACCACCATCATCACCATCATCACCATCATCACTATCACCACCATCACCATCACTATCACCACCATCACCATCATCACAACCATCACCATCACCACTATCACCAGCATCACCATCATCACCATCACCAAAACTCACCACCATCATCACCACCACCATAGTTAAAGTATGCATCAGAGCATGGCAGAGGTGTGGGATGGTTAAGTGGCTAGGCAGGCATGGAACGGAGACTCCGAAGGAGGAAAGAGGAGAGGGAACATTGAAGGGAACTATGATGGTTGTTTTTATTGTCAACAAGTCAACACAATGTAGAATCATCTGGAAAGAGTTTCAGTGTGGAATTGTCTAGATTAGGATGTCTTATGGGCACGTCTGTGAGGGATTTTCTCGGTAGGCTGAGTTAGGAAGACCCACTTTGAAGGTGGATGGCACTGTTTCATGCTGGGTCTGAATGCAAAGGCGGCAGCTGAGCACCAGTGAGTGTTCATTCTCTGTTCCTGACTGTGGCTGTGAACAGCTGCTTCAGGTTCCTGCCTTGACTTCCCTGCAGTGAGGGCCTGTGACCTGGAACTGGGAGCAAAAAAACCCTTCCTCCCCTAAGTTGCTTTTGTCTGAATATTGCTTTCACAGCAACAGGAAAAGAAATTAAGAATGCAATAAAAATATTTCAAATTTGATAAAAATGCATATTCAAGAAACTCAGCAAACTCCAAGCACAAGAAACAAATGAAAAAGGCAAAACTTCCTTCAAGACTGATAATAACCTGGTACTCAAAGCAGCGACAAAGTGAAAATCTTGGAAAGCACCCAGAGGAGGGCAACATACGACCACAGTAAAAAGCAGATAAGCACAACTCACTTTTCATAGAAACAATGCAAACTAGACAGCAGAGCGTGCCTTTGCTGAGTAAGATGAAAGTAACTGTTTAGAATTATACACCCACTGGAAATGTTTTCCAAAGTCAAAGTGACAAGGTGACACAAGGTGCTCTTCCCTCACCTCTGCAGTTACATGAATTGTTATTTTAAAGGATGCGGAGGATGCGGAGGTGAGGGAAAAACATCTGCCACCTTGTCTATGATGCTCTCTGACGCTCTTTACTCCTGTACACACATCACCAGTGGTGTCATCCTCCTCAAGCCCTCAGGGCATCTTTCCACATTCCTTATAAGCACTTCTTTTGTTTCTCATGTATCATTTTAAAAATTTCAATCTTTCTGCAAAAGGCACCACACGGTAACCGTGAAGGAGGCTCTCAGCAGTCAGTCAGTGGTCAGCAGTCAGCAGTCAGCAGTCAGCTTCTATTTCCTCCTCTTGGCATCTGTGCTTTCCTCACAACATTCCACATCCGTGTGTGTTCACATTCAGTAACAATGTGGGGCATAGAACACAGATTGAAATAAGATAAAGATAGATGGGGCCCGTGAGATGGTTCAGCTAGGGAAGGGAGCTTGCTGCCAAGCCTGATCACCTGAGTTTGAGCCTCAGGACTAACACGGTGGAAGAAGAGAACCAACTCCTGCAAATTCTCCTCTGACCTCCATTCTCGATGTGACTTGAGCTCCTGACCCTCTACAAATAAACGAATGTTAAAAGGGATTATATGATATAAATTCCCAAACAACCACTAACACAAAGAGTTGTAGTTGAGAAAACCAATATGTGGCCACAAGAAACTATGGAAGCAACAAATCCAAAAGACTGAAAGAGGAAGCAGGAACAAAAGGGGCCGAGAAAACAATAAGTAGCAAAATGGAGAAAAGGTGGGTGCGAGCCTGACCGTATACGCCTCATAGTGAATACAGTTTGTCTGGACATCCAGTTAAGGCAGGGGATGCTAGATTGGATAAAAAAGCAAGACTCAACTTTATGTAAGACACAATAGGCTAAAAGTGATGGAAAAATGTATCACCTAATGCTAATTAAAGAAATGTATGGCTCAGGGCTGGAGAGACGACTCAGTGACTGGCTTTTCTTTCAGAGGACCCGGGTTCAATTCCCAGAACCCACATGGTGGCTAACAACCATTTGTAAGTCCGGTTCCAGGGGATCCAACGCCTTCTTCTGACCTCCAAGGACATTGTATACCATGGGTGCACTTACATACATGCAGGCAATACACTCATACACATAAAATAAATAAAAATAATAAATAAAATATTTTAAAAATAAATGTTATGTGGTTAAACCAATATCAGATCAAGTAAAATTTTAGGAAAAAAATTATCCTAGAAAAAGAAAGATCATTTTGTAACTGCAAAAGGGAAATCCATTGTGAGGCAGTGGTCTTGCAGTCACACAGAACACCAGCTTCAGACACAGGGAACAAACAGATGAAGTTGCAGACAGACAGGAAACCAGCTCTGAAAGGCAACTTCTCACAGGTGGACACACAGACTGAATATTAATAAAAATGCCAATTGAGGAGTGTCAGCCACTAAGCGTCCACAGTGGACCATAGACACCTGGTTTGGCATGAGGTGAGTATGGAAATGCGATGCCTTCCCTTTAATATCAGAAACAAGGTCAAGATGTTTGACATCGAGACTTCAATTCAAAACCGTCCTCAATGTTCCGGCCAGTGCGACAAGCCAGAAGGAAGGGAGGGAGAAAGAAAAGACACCATGTTTACTGGCAAACAATGGGCCGCCTTTGCCAATGCTTTCTATGTGAGAGTTACTAGGGTTCATAAGCAAGGTTAGCGAGGTTGAAGAATACAAGAATCGTATGTGAAATTCATTACATTTCCATGTCTAAGACATGAACAACTGTAAATCAAAATTATAAACTGCTAGTGCAGCAGATTCTGAAAATACGAAATAGGATAAATCAGAAGAAAAAACAGATCTAGATCACAAAACCATATGTTATGGGGGTTAGAGAGATGGCTTAGGGGTTAAGACCACTGGCTGCTCTTGCAGAGACCCTGGGTTCAATTCCCAGCACCCACATGGCAGCTAACAATTGCCTGTAACTCCAGTTCCAGGGTGGTCTGATGCTCTCTTCTGGCCTATGTGGGCATTGCACACACATGGTGCACTTACATAATGCAGGTAAAATACTTAGACCCATAAAAACGGAAATAAATAATAAAAAAGAAAGTGACAGGTTATTCCTGAAAGGAAATAAAGAGGTGTACTATGTTCATGGATGGAGAGGCTCAATAAAAGTCAAAATAAGGAGTTTCCATTAATTGATCACAGGTCAGATATCCTACAGAGTCTCAGCAGGCTTTATGCTTTATGGGGGCATAAATGGATACAATGATTCTATCACTCACAGGGAAATGTAAAGACTAGATTACACAAACAGTAAGAAACTAGAACAAAGTTGTAAGAAGTCGCACCCATGCCAGGTTTCCTGCGCTGACCTGGTGCAGGGCTGGTACAGCCTAAGCTAACTTAATTGGGATAGAAAATTTGACCCTGTTCATCCCTGGGGTGGATTGTCTGTTTCTCAGGAGAGGTAGAACATAAAATAAGGTTTTGAGACTGAGAAGGACTCAGTGACAAATGACTCTAGGCCCACAAACACTTAGTCTGCCCATGCTTCCTGCATGGTGAGAGATGCTGCCCTAGTCTGTTTCTCCATTGCTGTGACAAAACACTCTGACCAATATCAACTTGGGGAGGAAAGGGGTCATAGTTCATCTGGGAGCCCAAGGTAGGAACTCAGGGCAGGAACCTGGAGGCAGGAGCTAGAGTACAGGCCATGGAGGAATGCTGCTTGCTGGCTTGCTCCCCTGGCCCCTGCTTGGCCTGCTTTCTTATGCAACACAGGCCCACCTGCCCAGGGGTGACACCACCCACAGTGGGCTGGGCCCTCCCACATCACTCATCAAGAAGATGCCCCTCAGACATGGCCACAGGCCAGTTCAATAAAGGCAATTCCCCAACTGAGGTGCCCTCAACCCAGGTGTGTCAAGTTGACACTAAAGCTGTCCAGTACAGATGCCAAGACCGAGGGTGAGGAGAATGGATGCTTCAGAGAGAGATGAGAGGGAGGGCAAGGAGCAGTCTCCAAAGTCAAGTGTTGACCTCGACACATACCGACACCCACCCACCCACGAGGGACCAACCCTGTCTGTTACTGCAGGGAGAGAATGGATTAGCAGCAGACACACAGGGCTGCTGTGTAGGGGAGAGGCCAGTGCTGGGTGAGAAGGTCTCTGTGTGCACCCCAGGTGGGCTTCCAGTTCTGAGACACATGGATAGCACTGCCACCTGCCCAACCTTCCTCCTCCCTCCCTCCCCTCTCCTCTCCCTCCCCTTCCTTACCTAACCCTCCTCCCTTTCTTTTGTTGTGTTACAAGGTGAAATCTGCTCACAGGGCTCCCCAGTCTCCCTTCACAGGGATGTTGGACTCTGATCCTCTAGGCTCCTTGAAAAACTTCCATGCTTCTGACCCTTGGGAAAAGGACCTGAATTAGCCAGTTTCAGGCAGTTGGGCAGGGGTCAGAGGATGGCTCTGGAGAACTCTCACTGAGAACCTACTTCTTGTGAGTAACCCCACAGCAGTCATGATCATTCCAGGTTACAGATGAGCATTTGAGCTTTGGCCAGCCAAGAGTGGCTTCAAGGTGGTCAGGGTATGAGCCTGCGTTAGGGATGTGGCTCACAGCCTGGCCCAGAGGTTAGTACTTAGGCCAAGTAGGTGGACATGTTTCAGTACTCTTTCTCCTGGGCTTCCGTCTTCTCTCTTGATGCCCTTGGCCTTGATGTTGCCTCTGGGAGCAGTTAAGATGGGCTGACCTGGCTGCTGGGTCTCATTGACCAGCAGGGCTTATGATTTGCTGAGCCCCTGTGCTCCCCAGGGTCCAAGGCACTGCACACCATAGTCCTTACTCACAGGCAGGCCCTGCTTGTAATTGAGGGGGCTCAGCACAAAAGTTCAAATTACTGAGTTCAAATTCTGAGACAGTAGAGTCTTGAAACAAATGTGGGTCTGTGTATGGGGCATATGTAGCTATACATGGCCCAAGTGTGAGGCTGGGCCTGCTCAGGGCTCCAGGCTTCCAGGGACATCAGCTCTTGAGGGTTTTCTGTTAACTTGACAAAGAAAATGGCTTTAAATGCCCTAGAAGTAATGTCCATCGTGTCCCCTCCTTCTGGTCCCATCTCATCTGTCCCCATGGAGGGAAGGAGGGCTGACCTGTATCCTGATCATCCACCATGCCTCTTCCAGCTCTTCCTCCTCATCCACAAGCTGTCTGGAAATACAGTGATCCAGGTCAGGTGACACTAGGCCCTGTAGCCCGCCATCAGATGTACCCAGCCCTCCCACGTATTCACCCACTTCTGCCCCACCCTGTCACCATTCCCAAGTGCCACTGTGGGTCACAAGGCCACCATTGCCTACTGCCCCTCATTGTGCTTAGACTCTGGTCCCCAAAGCATCTTTCCTAGACAATCATTGTGTCTGTTAGAATTTGCTATAACAAAACCCACACAAGAACAATTTAGGAGGGATGGTTTGGGTTCCTGGTTTTAGAGGGTTCTGCCTTGATCAACTAACTCCACTGTGTGGGTCCTGCTGTGAGGAAGTGTGTCTAGGGAAGAGGATGCCGTGGAGCAGAGCTGCTCACCTTGTGGAGGCTGGGATTCAGAGAGAGAAAGAGAGAGAGACAGAGAGACAGAAAGACAGAAAGAGAGACAGACAGAGAGAGAGATCTTTGGAAGGCATGGTCCCAGCTCTCAGTGACCTGCTACCTCTAACCAGGCCACAGCCCATTCAGCTATGAATCATGAATGGGTTAACTGTCATGATCATACCACTCCAGCCCTCCAGGTTCATGTCCATCTCATGATGCAAAATGCTTCAGTCATTTCTGAGAACTCCCAAAGTCACAACAGTCCAGGATTTTTCAAAAGCTCAAGTTCAAATTCTCCTCAAACTCAAGGGAAACTCTTAGCATGAGCCCCTGCAAAATAAACATGTTACATATGTAATAATACAAGGTAAAAATTTCCCTTCTAAAAGGGAGGAGGGACTCAAGAGATCAGACCAAAGCAAGACTGAAACAAACAGGGCAAAAACCGAACCCCATGGCTACAAGCAGGGGAACTGGGGCACGTGGGGGTGGCAGGGTGTGACCTTCTGAGAGCTCGGGGAGCCCAGCACCCCTTGCCCTGACGTTTGCCATGCACGAAGTCTCTCTCTTGAGCTGCCTTCTGTTTCCTCTGTGGACAATCCATTTTCCTGACTCCTCTGGCTTCCGCAGCATCACACTCACTCAGTCATCATCACAGTGCCTCTCTCAGGGGACTGTGCAGAGGGACTCCACACCACCCTATATGGCTTGACCTCCCAGGATTTCCTTTGAATCTAGGTGGAAGTGTCTATGGCTTCATAACTCTTGTATGGGCCATGTCTGCCTAAGCAGCATCAAGTGGTGTCAGATGCTGAGTTCTGCCCACAGGAGCACACGGCCCAGGCTCTCCACCCAAAGCAAGCCTTCAAAGTCCATGTTTCCCCAGTGGGGAGCCTGTGATGGGTGGGGCCTCCTCAACTTCCGAGAAACCCTCAAAGTACCTTTCCTGCTGTCCCAGGGCCACATCTTCCACTTCTTTTTATGACACAATCTCTTCAGCAGCTGGGCCTTCCTTGATCTCAGCTTTAAACACCATTGTTTTATGGCCAAACTTCAAGTTTTTAAATCTTTCTGCTGTGCTTTCTTATCCTAATATTCACTATAAATCTGGCTAAATCTGTCCCATGCCGCAGCCTAGACGCGGTATTCACCTATAAGTCCCTCCATCAGTGATCACCCATTGCCTCTGAATCAGACCCACTCAAGGTCTCAGTCAGTGTACACAAAACAGGGTCCTAGTCTGTGTGGCATAAGTGACTGCTAGTCCAGTTCCCAACAGGGTACTCATGTCCATCTAACCCCTCGTGAGCACAGTGTTTACTGTTTACATTCCTGTCTGGTCCTCTGCAGGTACACTAGCACCCACTGAGCTCCGTTCACGGAACCCTAAGTGTTTTTTCTAAATAATATTTTTATTGATACTTTGAGAATTTCATACACTGTATTTTGATCATATTGAATCCCCTCCCCTACCTCCTCCCAGATTTACTTCACCTTCTCTACCCTCCCCTACATCATCATGTCCTCTCTCTCTCTCTCTCTCTCTCTCTCTCTCTCTCTCTCTATATATATACCTTCTGGTAGCCTGAAAGAGTAAAACAGACAAGAACAACTCTTGTCTTGTTTGACCTCACAAATCAGACGGCAAACAGCCCATGGTGAGATTACAGGGTTTCCCATCTAAGTACCATTGCTGCGCCTAAGACACTGCAGAAGGGCAAGAACAAGGGCCACAAAGCTTTGCAGTTTTGTCTTGATGATTCAGTATCTCTCTCTCTCCCCTCTCCCTCCCTCCCTCACATATTTCCCCCCCCCTCTCCCCCCCCCCCCATCACCACGTCCTCTCTCTCTCTCTCTCTCTCTCTCTCTCTCTCTCTCTCTATATATATATATATATATATATACATACCAGGCATCATACCCTTAAAGAAAACTGACTTTCCCTCTCCCAGCAGCTATCAATTGCTGATAGTCCCACCTCCCCCCTCCATGCTGGGTTTTTGTCTGGCTTGGGCTTCCGTAGATCTTGTGAATGCTGCCACAAGCCCCTGGGTTCATTTGTGCAACTGGTCTGTTATGTCTAGAAAACACTGTTTCATTGCATTCATCCACCAGCTCTGGCTCTTACCATCTTTCTGCCTCCTCTTTTGTGATCCTTTCCCTGATTCTTTGTGGGAGGGGTGTGCTATACGTGTCTCACTTAGCACTGAGCATTCTGCGGTCTCTTATTCTCTGCACACTGACCAGTTATGGCTGTCTGTGTTGATCACTATCTGCTGCAAAAAGAAGTTTCTCTAATGTGTATACAAATTGTGTATATAGTGTCTTCAGCAATAGGGTCTTACCATCAATTCTGGTGCACTAGCAAGAGCAATGGCAATAGCTAGTATTGTTTGAGGGTCTATGGCACCCCTCGCCAACAGCTCCAAAGACTTTTGAATCACAAGGTCAGGTTTAGCGATGATGACACTTCTCAGCATCTTTATTCTGTTTTCATCAGCTTTTTGTTATTGGGAAAGTTCCTGGGAGAAATAGCTTAAGGTTCTCTCTCTCTCTCTCTCTCTCTCTCCTCTCCCCCATCTTTCTCTCTCTCCCCCATCTTTCTTTCTCTCCCCCATCTTTCTCTCTCTCTCTCTCTCTCTCTCTCTCTCTCTCTCTTTCTCCTATCTTCCT